>NC_134397.1:32281192-32881192 GCF_050003625.1 Haematobia irritans
CCTGTATTACGTCAATATATTATTGAGTGCATAAATGTTAACCAATTTTGTACTTTGAGCCCATGTCACTTCGATTGCAAACCCTAGTAGTTCACCGCGAAAATACCAAAAAAACATTTTTTCTTAACCCAAAGAACGGTGATGAAGGAGAACGTTAACATGACAGCGCTAGTTTTTCTACCGGGAATTTAGTTTGAGGTTTCATTTTGGGTTTCCTTTTAACTGTTTTGTGGATTTACTTATACACTCAAGAGTTTTGTTGTTGTTGCTGTTCGTAACACCCAGTCGTTAGACACTCACTTGGGATCGTAGTAAGTTTAACCACTTATCATGGTCATTTAATTGTTACTGTTATTGTTTTTGTTGTTGTACAACAAGCGACTGCGTTAAGCATCTCTCCATCGGAGAAGGAAGTTATTGTTGTTGTGGTTGTTGTTTTGTTATACTTCCGTTATACTTGTTGTCGTTACTGCGGGAATTGTCATTAACGTTGACAACAACGGTAATTACACACACACACACATAAACCTACACAAACACACCATTTCACCGCGAGTTAAAAGAACATTTTTCACAATGACGTATTTACGATTTCCTAAAAAATAATTAGCACCACAATCGAAATACTAGTGAAAATTCGGTGTGGCATAATTAATGACAGCTGCTTCTGCTACTGATTCTCTTGGTTTCTACTTTACTTTGGCTATTTTAAAGCAGTTTTCAGCAAATTTGATTTTAATTGTTTTGACATTGCCATGAAATTTACATTTAAATTGCATTTAATTGGAAACAACAACTAATACAGATAAAGGATTAAGCTTAAAGTGAATAAATGAATGTAGTGGTGGTTAAATACTAGAAGAGAAAGGATAAAAGGGGAAGAAGCCAACTCCTCCTCTTATATTTTTACCTTCCAATTTGCAAGTAAATTGGACAATACATATGTAGAATTCAGCTTGGCGAAAACTGGATCTGCAACCAAGTGATAACCATATGTTCCTGTCCATGATGAACAATTGTATCTTTCAGAAGGCAAGGTATCTTAAAACTTCTTCACATTCACAAAAAAAATCTGATTCAATCACTAAATTAATTGATCCAATTAATTTTTAATTGAAATGTCTTCAATCACACAAATGATAGTATCAATTAAAGAATTAATTGAAGGTCAATTAAAAAGTTAATTGATCCAATTAAAAAATTAATTGATACTATTATTTTTTTGATTAATTTTTGTTTAATGATATTTATTGAATCAATTAAATTTTTAATTGAATATTTTTTAAAACTCAATTAAAATTTAAATGGAAAAATGTTCGGGAAAATTTTTTGTGTGTTGTCTTCTAATTTGTAAGTTAGTCGAGGTGGGACCTACGATAGATCATAAAGGATTATATAACATACCTACGATTTTTCCCCCAAAATGCAAGAACTTGACTTGCATGATATGTGTTTCAGTAAGTTATCACAGTAATTGCTGTTGACTAACGAAACAAGGGTCTGTTCGATTATTCACCAATCAGGCGAATTCAGCAATAGCCTCTAATCTAAATTTCGTGTTATTGCAGTAACAACAAGTATATACGGCCGTAAGTTCTGCCAGGCCGAAGCTTATGTGCCCTCCACTATGGATTGCGTAGAAACTTCTACTGAAGACTGTCATCCACAATCAAATTACTTGGGTTGCGGTAACACTTGCCGATGGCAAGGTTTCTTAAAACTTCTTAACACTGTCTTCTAAATTGGCAGGTAGTCCATACGTGGTATATATTAAATCAAAAAAGGCAGACAACATTTTTATCGAAGAAAAATTTTGACAAAATTTTCTATAGAAGTAAACTTTGGAAAAACTTTTCTATAGAAATAAAATTTTCTCAACATTTTCTATAGAAATAAAATTTGGAGAAAATTTTCCATAGAAATAAAATTTTAACAAAATTTTCTATAGAAGTAAAATTTGGAAAAACTTTTCTATAGAAATAAAATTTTGACAACATTCTCTATAGAATTAAAATTTTGACAACATTTTCTATAGAAATAAAATTTTGCCAAAATTTTCTATAGAAATAAAATTTCCTATAGGAATAAAATTTTGACAAAATTTTCTATAGAAATAGAATTTTGACAAAATTTTCTATAGAAATAAAATTTTTCTTTTCATTCGTTTTGTTTTGTTATTGTTGGTTTTTGTTCTTTAATCATTGTTGTTGTTTTTTTGATTTCAGCTTAAAACCATACATTGACTAAACTACAAGTGTAGTTTAACCAACAGAGGAAAAGAATGTTTGTCAAATTTATTTGGGCAAAGCCATATAGACTGCAAGATGGTTGAAAGGACGCACGTTTCGGAATTACCACATTCCTCATCAGCATCCTCTACTTGCAGCAAAACTATCAACCAATTATTAGAATAAATTCAGGCAGTTCATTAAACCTAACAATAAACCACACCTGAACCTTCCGAAAAAAAGATTTTACATTGATAGCCGGCTTATGCCGAAATAAATTCGTACAATCATATCTCTTTAAAATGTTGAAAACATTTTTCTATAGAAATAAAATTTTCCCAAAATTTTCTATAGAAATAACATTTTGCCAAAATTTTCTTTTAGAAATAAAATTTTGATAGATTATTTTTGGCTCGAGTGGCAACCATGATTATGAACCGATCGGCTATATATAACTATAGAACGATGTGAACAAATTTTGGCATGGTTGTTAGCGGCCCTATAACATACTAACACCACGTTCCAAATTTCAACTGCATCGGATAGATTTTGCTCCTCCAAGAAGCTGCGCAGATCAAATCTGGGGAACGGTTTATATGGGGGCTATATATAATTATGGACCGATATGAACCAATTAATGAATGGTTGTTAGGACCATATACTAACACCACGTACCAAATTTCAACCGAATGGGATGAATTTTACTCCTTCAAGAGGTTCCGGAGGTCAAATCTGGAGATCGATTTATATGGGGGCTATATATAATTATGGACCGATATGGACCACTTCTTGCGTGTTTGTTAGACACCACATACTAACACCACGTTTCAAATTTCAACCGGATCGGATGAATTTTGCTCCTCCAAGAGGCTCCGAGGTCATATCTGGGGATAGGTTTATATGGGAGCTAACTATAATTATGGACCGATATGGACCAACGGACCCCCAGATTTGGATTGCGGAGCCCTCAAGAGTAGCATATTTCATCCGATGGTGGTGTTAGTATATGGTTTCTAACAACCATGCAAAAATTGGTCCCCATCGGTCCATAATTATATATAGCCCCCATATAAACCGATCCCCCGATTTGGCTTGCGGAGCCTCTTAGGGGAGCAAAATTAATCCGATCCGGTTGAAATTAGGTACGTGGTGTTACTATATGGTTTCTAATAACCATGCAAAAATTGTTTCATATAGGTCCATAATTATATTTAGCCCTCATATAAACCGATCCCCAGACATGGTTTGCGGATCCTCTCAGAGAAGCAAATTTCATCCGATCCGGCTGAAATTTGGTACATGGTGTTAGTATATGGTCTCTAACAACCGTGCAAAAATTGGTCCACATCGGTCCATAATTATATATAGCCCCCATATAAACCGATCCCCCGATTTGGCTTTCGGAGTCTCTAAGAGAAGCAAATTTCATCCGATCCGGCTGAAATTTGGTACATTGTGTTAGTATGTGGTCTTTAACAACCATGCACGAATTAGTTCATATCGGTCCATAATTATATATAGCCCCCATATAAACCGATCCCCCGATTTGGCTTGCGGAGCCTCTTAGGGGAGCAAAATTAATCCGATCCGGTTGAAATTAGGTACGTGGCGTTACTATATGGTTTCTAATAACCATGCAAAAATTGTTTCATATAGGTCCATAATTATATTTAGCCCTCATATAAACCGATCCCCAGACATGGTTTGCGGATCCTCTAAGAGCAGCAAATTTCATCCGATCCGGCTGAAATTTGGTACATGGTATTAATATATGATCTCTAACAACCATGCAAGAATTGGTACCTATCGATCCATAATTATATATAGCTCCGATATAAATCAATTCCCAGATTTGACTTCCGGAACCTCTTGGAGGAGCAAAATTCATCCGATTCGGTTGAAATTTGGTACGTGATGTTATATGGTCTCTAACAACCATGCAAAAATTGGTTCATAATTATATATAGCCCCCATATAAACCGTTCCCCAGATTTGATCTCCGGAGCCTCTTGGAGAAGCAAAATTCATGTGTTAGTATATAGCCGCTAATAACCATGCCAAAATTGGTTCATATAGGTCTATAGTTATATATAGCCAATCCCCAATCACACAAATATTGGTCCATATCGGTTCATAATCATGGTTGTCAGTCGAGCCAGAAATAATCTACCAAAATTTTATTTCTATTGAAAATTTTGTCAAAATTTTATTTTTACGGAAGATTTTGTTAAAATTTTATTCCTATAGAAAATTTTGTCAAATTTTATTTCTATAGAAAATTTTAGCAAAATTTTATTTCTATAAAAAATGTTGTCAAAATTTTATTCCTATAGAAAATTTTCTCCAAATTTTACTTCTACAGAAAATGTTGTAAAAATTTTATATCTATAGAAACTTTTATCAAAATTTCATTTCTATAGAAAATTTTGTCAAACTTAATTATATACGGCCTTTTTTAGTTTAATATATACCACATATGGAATACCTTACAATTTAGAAGACGGTGTTAAGAAGTTTTAAGATACCTTGCCATCGGCAAGTGATACCGCAGCCTAAGTAATTCGAGTAATGCAAGAACTTGACTTGCATGATATGTGTTTCAGTAAGTTATCACAGTAATTGCTGTTGACTAACGAAACAAGGGTCTGATCGATTATTCACCAATCAGGCGAATTCAGCAATAGCCTCTAATCTAAATTTCGTGTTATTGCAGTAACAACAAGTATATACGGCCGTAAGTTCTGCCAGGCCGAAGCTTATGTGCCCTCCACTATGGATTGCGTAGAAACTTCTACTGAAGACTGTCATCCACAATCAAATTACTTGGGTTGCGGTAACACTTGCCGACGGCAAGGTTTCTTAAAACTTCTTAACACTGTCTTCTAAATTGGCAGGTAGTCCATACGTGGTATATATTAAATCAAAAAAGGCAGACAACATTTTTATCGAAGAAAAATTTTGACAAAATTTTCTATAGAAGTAAACTTTGGAAAAACTTTTCTATAGAAATAAAATTTTCTCAACATTTTCTATAGAAATAAAATTTGGAGAAAATTTTCCATAGAAATAAAATTTTAACAAAATTTTCTATAGAAGTAAAATTTGGAAAAACTTTTCTATAGAAATAAAATTTTGACAACATTCTCTATAGAATTAAAATTTTGACAACATTTTCTATAGAAATAAAATTTTGCCAAAATTTTCTATAGAAATAAAATTTCCTATAGGAATAAAATTTTGACAAAATTTTCTATAGAAATAGAATTTTGACAAAATTTTCTATAGAAATAAAATTTTTCTTTTCATTCGTTTTGTTTTGTTATTGTTGGTTTTTGTTCTTTAATCATTGTTGTTGTTTTTTTGATTTCAGCTTAAAACCATACATTGACTAAACTACAAGTGTAGTTTAACCAACAGAGGAAAAGAATGTTTGTCAAATTTATTTGGGCAAAGCCATATAGACTGCAAGATGGTTGAAAGGACGCACGTTTCGGAATTACCACATTCCTCATCAGCATCCTCTACTTGCAGCAAAACTATCAACCAATTATTAGAATAAATTCAGGCAGTTCATTAAACCTAACAATAAACCACACCTGAACCTTCCGAAAAAAAGATTTTACATTGATAGCCGGCTTATGCCGAAATAAATTCGTACAATCATATCTCTTTAAAATGTTGAAAACATTTTCTATAGAAATAAAATTTTCCCAAAATTTTCTATAGAAATAACATTTTGCCAAAATTTTCTTTAGAAATAAAATTTTGATAGATTATTTTTGGCTCGAGTGGCAACCATGATTATGAACCGATCGGCTATATATAACTATAGAACGATGTGAACAAATTTTGGCATGGTTGTTAGCGGCCCTATAACATACTAACACCACGTTCCAAATTTCAACTGCATCGGATAGATTTTGCTCCTCCAAGAAGCTGCGCAGATCAAATCTGGGGAACGGTTTATATGGGGGCTATATATAATTATGGACCGATATGAACCAATTAATGAATGGTTGTTAGGACCATATACTAACACCACGTACCAAATTTCAACCGAATGGGATGAATTTTACTCCTTCAAGAGGTTCCGGAGGTCAAATCTGGAGATCGATTTATATGGGGGCTATATATAATTATGGACCGATATGGACCACTTCTTGCGTGTTTGTTAGACACCACATACTAACACCACGTTTCAAATTTCAACCGGATCGGATGAATTTTGCTCCTCCAAGAGGCTCCGAGGTCATATCTGGGGATAGGTTTATATGGGAGCTAACTATAATTATGGACCGATATGGACCAACGGACCCCCAGATTTGGATTGCGGAGCCCTCAAGAGTAGCATATTTCATCCGATGGTGGTGTTAGTATATGGTTTCTAACAACCATGCAAAAATTGGTCCCCATCGGTCCATAATTATATATAGCCCCCATATAAACCGATCCCCCGATTTGGCTTGCGGAGCCTCTTAGGGGAGCAAAATTAATCCGATCCGGTTGAAATTAGGTACGTGGTGTTACTATATGGTTTCTAATAACCATGCAAAAATTGTTTCATATAGGTCCATAATTATATTTAGCCCTCATATAAACCGATCCCCAGACATGGTTTGCGGATCCTCTCAGAGAAGCAAATTTCATCCGATCCGGCTGAAATTTGGTACATGGTGTTAGTATATGGTCTCTAACAACCGTGCAAAAATTGGTCCACATCGGTCCATAATTATATATAGCCCCCATATAAACCGATCCCCCGATTTGGCTTTCGGAGTCTCTAAGAGAAGCAAATTTCATCCGATCCGGCTGAAATTTGGTACATTGTGTTAGTATGTGGTCTTTAACAACCATGCACGAATTAGTTCATATCGGTCCATAATTATATATAGCCCCCATATAAACCGATCCCCCGATTTGGCTTGCGGAGCCTCTTAGGGGAGCAAAATTAATCCGATCCGGTTGAAATTAGGTACGTGGCGTTACTATATGGTTTCTAATAACCATGCAAAAATTGTTTCATATAGGTCCATAATTATATTTAGCCCTCATATAAACCGATCCCCAGACATGGTTTGCGGATCCTCTAAGAGCAGCAAATTTCATCCGATCCGGCTGAAATTTGGTACATGGTATTAATATATGATCTCTAACAACCATGCAAGAATTGGTACCTATCGATCCATAATTATATATAGCTCCGATATAAATCAATTCCCAGATTTGACTTCCGGAACCTCTTGGAGGAGCAAAATTCATCCGATTCGGTTGAAATTTGGTACGTGATGTTATATGGTCTCTAACAACCATGCAAAAATTGGTTCATAATTATATATAGCCCCCATATAAACCGTTCCCCAGATTTGATCTCCGGAGCCTCTTGGAGAAGCAAAATTCATGTGTTAGTATATAGCCGCTAATAACCATGCCAAAATTGGTTCATATAGGTCTATAGTTATATATAGCCAATCCCCAATCACACAAATATTGGTCCATATCGGTTCATAATCATGGTTGTCAGTCGAGCCAGAAATAATCTACCAAAATTTTATTTCTATTGAAAATTTTGTCAAAATTTTATTTTTACGGAAGATTTTGTTAAAATTTTATTCCTATAGAAAATTTTGTCAAATTTTATTTCTATAGAAAATTTTAGCAAAATTTTATTTCTATAAAAAATGTTGTCAAAATTTTATTCCTATAGAAAATTTTCTCCAAATTTTACTTCTACAGAAAATGTTGTAAAAATTTTATATCTATAGAAACTTTTATCAAAATTTCATTTCTATAGAAAATTTTGTCAAACTTAATTATATACGGCCTTTTTTAGTTTAATATATACCACATATGGAATACCTTACAATTTAGAAGACGGTGTTAAGAAGTTTTAAGATACCTTGCCATCGGCAAGTGATACCGCAGCCTAAGTAATTCGATTGTGGACGACAGTCTTCAGTAGAAGTTTCTACGCAATCCATGATGGAAGGTACATAAGCTTCGGCCTGGCCGAACTTACGGCCGTATATACTTTTTAAAATATGAAAAGCTCATCTTGGTGGAAAAAATTTTCCAAATTTCGGAACGATAGCTCCATTACATAAGGCTGTAGTGTAATTGCAACAGATGGACAGATGAATATCAATAGATCGTCTTGGAATTTCTCCCTTATCATGTACACTGAAAAAAAAAAAATATTGTTGCGAAGCCAAATATTTCATGTCCTTAAATTGTGAATGCGAATTTTGCTTAGCAAAGAAGGCTCATTTCACTAGTATAAAATTTGTTTCCTTTTCCAAAAGTCGGTAAACTTTGCAATGAAGTCTTTTTGTCCTTATAGTTAAGTGATTTAAATTCAAAATGGGTGTCATAACATGAAAGAAAAAATGTTAGGACTAAGATCAACTTTGCTTTAATAATTCAGAAAGCTTCTTTAAAATTAATGAAATTGTCTTTAAACTTGTTGTCTTTTTGCATATTCACTACAAAGCAAAAAAGTGGTCAAAAATAGGACATGTTTTTCAACATTTTATTTTTAAGACGTTTTTTACTTATATAAATAAGTGTGTCTTAAAAATATCCTTACTTGAATTCTCCGTTTCTTTGGCTCGGAATAAATACCAAAATCATTAGAGTAAAGACAAAATCTTTGGAACGGGACATGCTTTTGTTTTCAGTGTATATATATGTATACTTCGTCGAAAATCGATATGCCGATGTGTTACTAAAGGAATGGCAAACTTTTACCCAACCTATGGCAGTGGTTATAAAGTCGACTTTTCCAAATTGTTTAAATGTCGAAAAATCAAAAAGTCGACTATTCAAAACATTGTAAATTTTTCAAAAAGTTCAAAAGGCATTTTTTTATTCTGATTGCACCGCTGTAGAGAAATTGTAGTCTCTACACGAAATTATAGTCACTAATTTATTCAAAAAATATTCAACCTGATATATTAAATTTTAAACTAGCTACAATCTAAATATTCTTAAAACCGAAGATAAGAATATCTTGTAATTATCATCCTTAATAATATTTATGGTCACGCATGTGCATCACACTGGTGCGTTATCAGCTACGGCTACACATATAATGCGTTTTCATTTTATTATGCCATAAACCTTATCTATCCTAAACACACATATCGAAGATACTGCATGTTTAGAAATCTAAACACCGCTTACTTTAAAATGTTGAGATGACAATTTAAATTCATGTGAGTATCATATATTCGGCTTCGTCTCTCTACCTCTTATTTTTTTTTTATTCCACGCATCCCTATTGTGGACCAGGATGTATTAATCAAATCTACTCCGGCCCTGAGTCGATTCAATTGAGTATTTAGTATATTACTTACTTTCAATGCATAAACTTAATGTCATTTTTAATGTAAAATTTAAAAAAGGCATTTCTTCATTGGTTTGTCGTATGACCTACTCTCTCGACGTGAAACTTTCAATCGAACTAGGTGGATAAAAGAACCACACCGGTGTGCGACCAACCTAAATGCCAATGTAACCAATCTTTCTGAATATATGAATATTTCAAAGGGAGCAAGGATTATATGCCAAGATAAAAGTTCCTGCAGAGAATATTGTAGAGGTAATTCCAGATTCATGTTTATTAATTTTCATTGGTTTTTATGCAGAATGTCTTGTGTTTAAACACGCTCGCATATTTTCCACAGGACAGAGGCTGCGTTCACAACGAACCGAAAACGCAACACGGCGCATTTACATTTACACTCTGTTTACATCGATTTAACATTTGTTACTTTAACACCTTTAACCAACACCACCACAACAACAACAACAACACAACCAGTGACAACAACAATCAAAGTATAACACACTTGCACTTAACCAACCATACCATAGAACGCATCACATCTACACTAACGCATAGACACAAAACGGAATGACACGTGAACCCACTCCCATTTACACTTCATACAAAAAGTGGAGATGAGTGAGAGAAAGAGAGAGAGAGAGGAGCAAGTATATCTCACACAAATGGCATAAGTAATGAAGCAACATTTAACACTGAGTCACCGTATGGGTGGCAGCTCCAAGTCCCAGTAACACAGTCCTCGATACAAGTACATGCGTTCAAGCTGTGAATCCTTAGCGTAAAACTTTGTGGTGTCTCCACTTGTACACAGAGCTCATGTATTTGGGATCATTGTATTTGCTTTTCGATGTGTGTGTGTGTGTGTGCGTAGGGGTCTTGTTACGAAATGGGTCATGTTGTGACTTTTATACACGCTTTTATTATGTTGGAGCTTTTAAAAACTCATTTAAATTGCAAAAATATAAATCCCCCTGCATCCAGAGCAATGTTCATATATCTATGTTCGAATACACTGCTATAGAAGAGAGAGAGAAGGAGAGAAAATTAACAAGATTGGAAAAATACTGAGATTTGCAAAATCTTAAGAATACGAATAAGAAATCCAAATTCTTAATTAATTTTCAAAATTCAAAGAATTTCCTATGCCAAAGAGATAGAAAACATGCTCGTGGACTGGGCATATCGCGTAAACGGTTGCAAAAAAGTAGACTGGAAAAAGGCAAAAAGTTGATCCGCTTGCAAGTAATTGAGCAGTTACCGAATTTATTTTTCTCCGATGGAAAGCTATATTGAACAGTTTGTGAACCAAAAATGATTGAGTTTACTTGGTAAAGAGATCAGCTGAAAATTTACACCATAACTCAAGAGACCGGTGGTTATGGTGTCGGCTAACAGCCGATAGTCATTCCCCCTCGTTTTCATCAACAGTGGGGTCAAAATAAATGCCGAATATTATTGAGAAAATGTCCTAACAGGTTGGCTGATAAGTCCCCGGTCTGACACATAGATGGCGTCGCTAGTATTAAATGCATATTATTTTTGTATAGTACCAACCTTCAAATGATTCGTGTCAAAATTTGACGTCTGTAAGTCAATTAGTTTGTTAGATAGAGCGTCTTTTGTGAAGCAACTTTTGTTATTGTGAAAAAATGGAAAAAAAGGAATTTCGTGTTTTGATAAAATACGGTTTTCTGAAGGGAACAAATACGGTGAAAGATTGGTATGCAAACTTCAAGCGTGAGCACGGAGGACGGTGAACGCAGTGGACGCCCGAAAGAGGTGGTTACCGACGAAAACATCAAAAAATCCACAAAATGATTTTGAGTGACCGTAAAATTAAGTTGATCGAGATAGCAGAGGCCTTAAAGATATCAAAGGTGTTGGTCATATCATTCATAAATATTTGGATATGCGGAAGCTCTGTGCAAAATGGGTGCCGCGCGAGCTCACATTTGACCAAAAACAAGAACGTGTTGATGATTCTGGGCGGTGTTTGCACACTGTTAGAAAAATATGTTTTTCATATGTTCCGATATAAACAAAATGTGTTTCGGGCACAATTTTTAAACACAATATATTTAAGTGCAAACATGTAATGTTCCTAAACTAACTCTAAATGTTTGGGACACATATGTTAGTATGTTAGAATATATTATGTTTGGGGCATGAATGTTTCATAAAAATAATATGTGCGAATGTAAACATATATACATTTACAAATTTCGAGTAAACGTAGGTTTAGGTTTAGGTTAAAGTGGCAGCCCGATTAAGATTCAGGCTCACTTAGACTATTCAGTCCATTGTGATACCACATTAACTAAAAGTACCTATTACATATGGGCACTTCTAGTTTTAACCGCTGAACCTTCTTGATTATTTTTCTTTGTTGAACCAACCAGATTGTTCCAAAAACAGTAGCAGACTGCTTAAGTTAACGTTTTCCAGATCCGCCAGTAATCTGAAGCTATATGCTCCTAAAAGTTGCTTGCGCTTTACACAAAATGCAGGACACTCACACAAGAGGTGTTTAATTGATTCTTTTTCCTCCGCATCATGACAGCTCATACAATAGTCATTATACTTCGCGCCAATAGTTTTTGCAAAATCGCCTATCAGGCAGCGACCCGTTATAGCAGATATCAGGAGTGATATCTGACGTCTCGAGAACATTAGCATATCTAGTGTGCGGTTTAAGTTGAAATGGGGCCATATTTGCTTGGTGTCGTTACAACCCTTGCAATTCTCCCATCGAACATTTGCCATCATAACAGCCTTCTCACGCAGCATGAGCTTGCAGGTAGCTAGGGGCATACCAACAAATTCCAGTTCCCCTGGAATATGTAAGGTAGTCCCTAGCCTTGCCAACTCATCCGCTTCGCAGTTCCCCGGTATGTTCCTATGGCCAGGCACCCATATTAGGTGAATATTGTACTGCTCAGCCATCTCATTGAGAGATTTGCGGCAGTCGATGGCCGTTTTCGAGTTGAGGAACACAGAGTCCAAGGATTTTATTGCAGGTTGACTGTCTGAGTATATATTAATGCCCACATTTTTTGGAACATTACTTCTCAGCCAATTCGCCACCTCTCTTATTGCTAATATTTCAGCCTGAAAAACACTACAGTGATTAGGTAATCTTTTCGCTATTCGAAGTTCCAGATCATTAGAATATACTCCGAACCCCACTTGTCCATCCAATTTGGAGCCATCAGTGTAGAAATCTATATATTCTTTATTCCCCGGGGTCTGTGTGCACCACGCCTCACTGTTGGGGATTAGAGTCTCAAACTTTTTGTCGAAAAGTGGACTCGCCAAAGTGTAATCCACTACGTTAGGCACATCTGGCATTTTTTTGAGGACAGAACTGTGACCGTAACCTTTTTCCGACCACAGCGATAGTTCGCGCAACCGCACAGCCGTTGTTGCAGCTGACTGTTTGGCCAAAATGTCTAAAGGCAATAGATGCAGCACGACATTAAGGGAATTTGTTCCTGTCTTGCTGAATGCGCCTGAAATACACAAACACGCCATACGCTGAACTTTATCTAAACATGTCGGTTTCTGAAGTGCCGGCCACCAGACTACAACACCATATAGCATTATAGGTCTAACCACTGCCGTGTATAACCAATGCACAATTTTTGGTTTCAGTCCCCACTTTTTTCCTATTGCCTTTTTGCACGAGTACAAAGCTACAGTTGCCTTTCTCGCCCTTTCTTCAATATTAAGCTTAAAGTTCAGCTTCCTGTCCAAAATAACGCCAAGGTATTTTGCACATTCACCAAAGGGAATTTCAATACCCCCTAAGGAAATAGGCCTAACCGTGGGAGTTTTGCGATCGTTGCAGTACATGACTAATACTGTCTTTGCAGGATTTACCCCAAGACCATTGTCTTTCGCCCATTTCTCAGTCATCCGGAGGGCCCTCTGAATAATATCTCTGATTGTGGATGGGAATTTTCCCCTGACTGCCAGAGCCACATCATCTGCGTATGCCACCACTTTTATCCTTTCTTTTTCTAGAGTAACCAGAAGGCTATTTATAGCAACATTCCAAAGAAGAGGTGATAGAACTCCTCCTTGGGGAGTGCCTCTGTTCACATACCTTTGTATGTTTGCTTGTCCTAGTGTGGCTGAAATACGTCTCTTCATTAGCAGTTCGTCTAACAGCCTGAGTATACATGGATCAACATTCAGAGTTGTCAGTCCATTTAATATCGAGCTCGGATGGACATTATTGAACGCCCCTTCTATGTCTAGAAACGCCACGATTGTGTATTCTTTGACAGATAGTGAGCTTTCAATAAAGCTGACTAGTTCATGTAGTGCGGTCTCAGTAGACCTGCCCTTCGAGTATGCATGCTGTCCTTTCGAGAACAACCGTGAATCGATGCTAGTTCTAAGATAAATATCTATCATCCTCTCCAGAGTCTTAAGTAGGAATGAGGATAAGCTGATTGGTCGGAAATCCTTCGCCCTCGAGTGAGAGGCTTTTCCCGCTTTAGGTATGAAAACGACTTTTGTTTCCCTCCACTTTCCTGGGATATATGATAAGTTGATACATCCTTTATATATCACTGACAACCAGGGGATAATTTTGTCAGTTACAGCTTGTAACTCCGCCGGAGTAATTCCATCAGGTCCGGGGGATTTGAATGGTCCAAAGCTATTTAGCGCCCATCTTATTCTAGTTTCCGATACAATTTCCTCGACAGGAAACGACCGCTGAGCAACTGTGGCACCGCCAGTACATGGTTCAACCGTCTGATTTCCAGGAAAATGTGTGTCCAATAGTACCTCCAGCGTCTCCTCACTGGACGTTGTCCAATTTCCCTCCGATGTTTTAATGAAACCTGGAGCGGAGTTGGTGGATGCTAGAACCTTCCGTAGTCTGGAAGCCTCGGACGTATTCTCAATACTGCTGCAGTAGTCATTCCAAGAGTTATGCTGAGCCTTTCTCAGTTCTCGCTTGTATCCTCTCAGATTCCTCTTGTAAGCGTCCCAGTCCTCAGGGGCTCTGGTGGACTTTGCCTTGTTAAAGAGCTTCCTGCAGGATTTCCTCATATTACTTAATTCCGTAGACCACCATGGTGGTCGATGTTTCCCCCTTGGCTTTCCTCTAGGGCATGCAGCTTTCAGTGAGATGTTGAAGGCCTTAGTAATCCGCTCCACTGCGTGTTCGATATCTTGCACATTTCTCATATTTGTCTCTGTTATTTCCGGTATCATCATATTGAACGATTCCCTATACCTATTCCAGTCAGCTTTCCTAACATTTGGCGAAAATATGGTCTTGGTGATATGAACATCAAATTTGAAACTGATGTAGCGATGATCTGAGAAGCTGTGTTCACTTAAAACATGTCACTCAGATATCATTTCATTCAGTTCTTGCGAGGCCAAGGTGATGTCCAAAACCTCTTGCCTGTTTTTAGTGACAAAGGTTGGGGCATCTCCCTTGTTGCAAACTACCAGATTAGTACGCAAAATAAACTCTATTAGCGACTCTCCCCTTGCATTAGTATCACTACTTCCCCATATACTATGATGCGCATTCGCATCGCATCCCATAATGAGTTTCGTCTTTGTTTTCAGTGACTCCTCAACTAAGGTCTTAACGGCACATGGAGGCATCTCCCTGTCATGTCCCATATAGACCGAAGATACCCAATATTTGCATTTGGCTATTTCTAAATTGGCAACGACAGTGTCTGCATTGCACATTGAGGGAAGCAGAAACAAGTTAAGCTCGTTTTTAGCAATTATACAGGCTCGAATTACATCATTACCAGTATACTGCAATAGTTTGAACCCCGGAGTACTTAATTCACATATTTTGTTTCTATAAACATATGGTTCTTGAATAAGAACTATGTCTATGTCCCCTTTCATCAGGAGAACTTTTAAGGCAGCACATGCAGCCTTACAATGATGAAGATTTATCTGGAGGATCCGTAGGACCATCGAGATTTTCAACAACCGTCACATCAGCCGCTTCAATCGAGTCATCAAGAATGTCCTCTTCAGAGATATCGGTGACTCTCGCAATAACCATAGGTTCGACTTTGGTGAGTTCTGAGGCATTAGAAGCCTCCTCACGCATACGGTATCTATCCATGTCTTCAACTTTGGTATCTCCCTCGACTTCGCAAGAGGATCCGCTTACTTCTGATTCAGACAGAGGCTTGTCCATTTCTGAATCCTTTAGCTGATCGTTTTTATACACCTTCATTTGGATATAATGAAAGCCATAACATACACGGCCCTGGGACTTTGCCAGATGTGGCAAAGACTGAGTGTTCAATATAAACACTGCATGCCGTCTTGGTCCATCCACTTCATCCAAACGGCCAACCTTCCAGTCAGCTGTTGGAAGATCTGGATTGCATCGTTTCAGTCTATTTAAAATAGATTCAGGGTCAGAAGGGTTTGCAGGTATCCAGGCATGTGCTCTAGGTCTAGCCGGTATGTCTTTCTTCTCGACTAACTCTAGAGCAGCTCCTTCCCAAACTTCACCAATTAGTATCAGAGCAGCTTTAAAACATTCTATAGACCTCTGGTCCTCAAATGCGACTAGCTTAAATCGTCCTTGATACCAACCAGCCTCTTGGTGTCGAGGATCTGGGCCGGGAAACTTTTCCAGCACCTGTGAGTAGACGACAGACAGAGCATTCTCAATTTCCCCCCATTTTTGCTTTGGAACCATACCGTCCAATGCTCCTTTATTAATGATAGCCATCACAAGGCTATCTTTAGCAACTGAGGCAAACGATCTTTGATCCCTTTTGGAGGATGGCAGCTCATCCGGCGATCGTTCCCTTTTTTCCAGTCTCAAGAATTCCTTGAGCCCATTTTAAGGAATCGCTTTGTTTAGCCGACAGCGTGCTTGGGTCGACTGATCCTAACTTCTTTAGGATAAACAAAGCATTTCTGCGTTCCTTGAATCTCTTTCGTGAGGGATTACCTCCTTTTGATGTCGTTACCTTAGAAAAAGTTCGACTTGTCAGAGTGTCGCCACCTGTCGACCCGTCTACAGGTCGACTAATTGGGCCTAACTCTTGGTCATTGCCCAGATTTATAACTCCAGTCGATACCCGTCCACTGGGCCCTGAAGTTAGCAACCCAGTGGATGACTTGGAATTTCGCTGCATGGTGGCTTAATATCCCACCACACTTGAAATTCGTAGTAGGTACCTATTACGATGAGTTTATCCGCTATTGAAAAACACGTCCGTTCCGTTCGACGGTTGAATAGAGTAAACGTATATATGTTGTGATATTTTATTCAGAGAGCGACAGAGAGAGATAGTATAGAGAAAGAAATAGAGATGGAAACCGGGAGGGTTGACGAAAGATATCAACATTACACAGCGAGAGAATCAAAAGAGAGCAACTTGTGTGAAACCGCTTGTATGTTGTTTTATGACAAGGCCAAAAATTTGATATGCTTAAGTCTAAATATTATTTAATTTGAATATTAGAATGAGTATTCGCAGTAAAGAGAATAGACATTTGAAAAAAAACAGCATGTGCTTTCGCCTTGAGAGCAGCATTTTATGTATGTGTGGACATGTGTTTTGTTTATCATTTTGGCATTATGGGCACAATTTTTTTCTTGGTTCGTTAGAAGAAGTCGGAACGTACGAGGAGTAAGTCAAAATATTCAGACAAAGGAAATTAAAAATAAACGGTGAAAAATATACAAAAATTACAAAGGGATCTTCATAAAAATAACGAAAGGGCACTATACTATTTTTAGAGTTGGGACAGTAAAATGAAAAAAGGAGGAAACAGTGAAAAATTAAACAGTAAAATGAATAAAAACAAAGTTTAGTTTCCCTTTATTAATAAGTAGTCCAAGAGGACTTGACGGACACCTTGAAATATAAAAGCGGACATTAAGTTCGACTTTTGCAGCTACA
Organism: Haematobia irritans; assembly: GCF_050003625.1. Classification (NCBI taxonomy): domain Eukaryota; kingdom Metazoa; phylum Arthropoda; class Insecta; order Diptera; family Muscidae; genus Haematobia; species Haematobia irritans. The sequence goes on from NC_134397.1 coordinate 32,298,688, forward strand.
ACAATTGAAAAAGTTTATTTTCTTTAAAATGAATTATTAAAGAAAAGTAAAAGGCAAAACAGGGTCATTTTAGAGCAATAATGCCAACTTAATACCGGCCTTAAAGGTAAAAATGAAATTAAGTACAAAACACGATAAGTTTTAAATGCATTTAAAATGGTGTTAAATGCTAGTAAAAAACTGTACACGCCTAAATAAATTTATGTGTATATTATTAAATTATTTATGTATGTTTATACTCGACTCCACCTTCTTCTTTTGTTAGAGTTTTTGGATTCCTTCCAAAATTTCAAACTTTTATACCAAAAACAGTTTTTTATTACAAAATTGTTATTTTTCCAATAAAAAAAATAATATTTTATTCAAAAGCTCAGTACATTTCGTTTATAGCAAGCACTGTTTCTGACTGTAAATCTTTAATAACCCACATTTCGAAGTTTCATTATAAAAATTTAATATAGTATAAATATAAAAGTGTAAATTAAAAAAAAAAAATTGTTGTACGGTCGGAGCAGGGATTGAACCCACGACCCTTTGCATGAAAGGCGGACATGCTAACCATTGCTCCACGTGGCAAACAAATGTATGTTTCTGTTAAATAATGTTTTGTTTGCATCGGCTCGTGGGCGCTGCAGACTATGCTACATAAATATAACTTATAACGATAATTGTCTATTGATGGCCATAACAGCTACGTAGCCCAGTGGATTGTGTGATGGCTTACAAACTGTATGGTCCTCGGTTCGATTCTCCGTCCAGGAGAATGGTAAAATTTATAAAATTGAATAATTTCTTCAACATTATTTGTATTACAGAAAAAGGTGCCAAGAACTAAAAAATTTCGTGGAAATGAAAATTATGTGAGGGAATGAGCACAATTCTTCCAAGCATATAATATTTTTGGGCTCAAAATGCTTCCAAACATAAAATATGTTCACATAAAACAAACATATTAATGTTTCGGCAGTATCCAATAATATATATGCTTCCTGCAAAATATGTTTGGAACATATGTTAGAGAAGCGATTTTTTTTGAGGGTGCAGCTGTTAACTCGTAATACACCCGAGTTTTTCCGTCGATATGTGACAACGGATGAAACATGGCTCCATCTCTACACTCCTGAGTCCAATCGACAGTCGGCTGAGTGGACAGCGACCGGTGAACCGTCTCCGAAGCGTGGAAAGACTCAAAAGTCCGCTGGCAAAGTAATGGCCTCTGTTGTTTGGGATGCGCATGGAATAATTTTTATCGGTTATCTTGAGAAGGGAAAAACCATAAACAGTGACTATTATATGGCGATATTGGAGCGATTGAAGGTCGAAATCGCGGCAAAACGGTCCCATATGAAGAAGAAGAAAAAAGTGTTGTTCCACCAAGACAACGCACCGTGCCACAAGTCATTGAGAACGATGGCGCAAAATTAATGAATTGGGCTTCGAATTGCTTTCCCACCCACCGTATTCTCCAGATCTGGCCCCAGCGACTTTTTCTTGTTCTCAGACCTAAAAGGATGCTCGCAGGGAAAAAATTTGGCTGCAATGAAGAGGTGATCGCCGAAACTGAGGCCTATTTTGAGGCAAAACCGAAGGAGTACTACCAAAATGGTATCAAAACATTGGAAGGTCGTTATAATCGTTGTATCGCTCTTGAAGGGAACTATGTTGAATAATAAAAAAATTTTGAACAAAAAAAGTTTTTTTCTTTGTTAGACCGGGGACTTATCAGCCAACCTGTTAAAGACAATATTGAAGCCCTAGGGCAGCCAAACATTTCGACTGCAGAACATGAACTGTTGGGCATTTTGGAAAGTAAGATTGACACTAAATAATACCAAAGTGTCGATAATCTCAATACGACACATCGTTAGGAAGTAAGCTGGAAATGTACATCTTAGATTGACCACCAGAACTCAAACGCCATCGATGTTAATGGTGTGGGTCGCCGTAACGGCTTCCTGCTGGTGGTCAAAATAAATACCGAAGTTTATCAGGAAAATGTCAGTATTGAAGCCCTGGACAGACAAAGATTTTGGCCGCGGACCATGGACATTCCATTAAGACCCAGCAGTCTTCATAAGGCTCAGCAATCGAAGCAAGGAATCTCTAGATCTCAAAAGGAAGGAATCTCAAGATTTCAATCCGTTAAATTTTGTCTCCTGGACATTTTGGGGTATAAGTTTGACACTAAAAATATCACTACGGCACATCGCTGGAAATTGTCCAGCCATTTTTATGCAGTGTGTGATGGCGTTGTGGTCTTCAAACGGCATTTTGATTTGAGAAAGTGTAACACGATCCTAAATTTCGATATTATTTCCGACATTTTTGCTTTTGAACAATTAAATTAAAAATAAATTTTACATTGTTGCATATATTAGAAACTATATACAGAGTTGAAGGGTGATTTTTTAAGAGCTATATGAAAATTTTCAAAAATAAAAAAAATAAAAAAAGTAAAATTCAGAAAAATGCCTTAAATCATTATTTGTATCGATAGTACAAGTAATGTTTGAAGATTAATATATTTCATGCAAATGTTGAGCCCAACTGCACCTTCAATGATCCATCCGCTTAGTCGAATTTTGGCATACTCTTTGTAACATTTCAGCTGGTATCGTATGAACAAATGCTTCAAAATTTGACTTTTAATACCATGTGTACCGGTATGAAGTGAGCGTTAAGATACAAATGTCTCGATAGGGAATATTTGTTGTGAAGGAGCCCCTTTTTTGTTTTTGCGATAAGAAAAAAATTGTATACATCAAGTCATTGAATGGACAACATCATTTTTTTCATCGTGTTAAAAATTTCGAATTATATACCAAAAAGTGATGATTTACGGAAAGCATTATTTTTCGGTTTCATTTGAAAAAAAAAAAGTACTAAAGAATCGCATCGAACGCTTGTCGAAGTATATGGTGATCATGCTCTATCAGAAGCAACTTGCAAAAGATGGTTTTGACGGTTCAGAAATAATGATTTTGATGTGAGGAGTGAAGAACGTGGAAGACCACCAAAAAAGTTTGAAGACGCCAAATTGCAAACAATATTGGGTGGATATGATACTTTCAGTCTAAAGCAAATTAGAGCAATATTAAATGTTGCCCAAAAAAAATTTCTGACCGCTTAAAAGTTATGGGAAAGATCATGGGCTCATTTCATACCGGTATAACCCCATAAAAACTATCTAAAGGCGTTAAATTGCATGATTCACCCGGCGCCTATAACTCTCAATAACTCCATTGTAACGCGTGCTGTATGACATATGGCATCGTTCTTGTTGAAACCACATGTCAAGGGCAAAAAAAAAAAGTTGGTTATCACCCCAACAAAAAATGGAGCACTATTTCAGCAGGATTGTAAGGCAGAGAGGCAGTACCAACTGCTTACAAAACAACCGATTTAATTTTTGTGGGTGATGTCCAGAGTTAGAGCAGCTTCTCCATAGCGCTGATATAATTGATATTTAAATAGCAATTTTGCTCAGAAGTGATACATAATTTTGAGTTTCCTATTTTATAGCATTGTTGGTATGAAGGAAAACAGCACTAACTTTCATGCATGTATACTGTATGAATTGGTTGTAATAATGTAAACGAATGATCATAAACTAGTTTGATTACTTGTTTACGTTATTGCCACCGATACATGCAGTGTGGATGCACTGCTTACTTTATTGTATACAAAAAAAACACAACTAAACTCTTATTGCTGAAGTATTTTTTGATGGGACCATTCACTGTTAAAGCATCATCTTTGTAGAACTACAGTACAATGATGCCATCACCCTAGAAAATGCATCAAACTGTGACTTGTTTTGGATGCGTTTGTAGCTTTTGAAATGCTTCTGCTTGATCTTCACTTCAAAATAGACATTTCTGCCTATTTAAGTACGCACTGAGAAAAACGTGACCTTCGTCGCTGTCCACAATTTTTTGATAAAAAATAAAAATTATGCTTAACGGTTGCCAAAAGATCACCCTTTATTTGAAAAACTTTGTAACCCTTCTTTACGAACCCACTGTTGAAATTTAAAGTAAACGACATTTGATTGCGATGACACCACCAATTCTTCACACACTCGACAAATACAACAATGTATAGATGGTATTCGCCTTCATGCAATTCAATAAATATTGAAAACCTAGTGATTGGAATTGAACTACTTTTTTTTTTTGAACAACAGATATCCGTAATCATAGAAATGGAATGGAGCAATTTGAACCACTTATTCTTTAAATGATCAAACATGGGATTGACGTGAGTACAAATCGATGCTTTTTCCATCCCAATTACATAACAAGTAACTGCCAATACAAAGAGCTTCAACATTTGAAGAGAAAAAATTGTCGCAATTTTGCTACACCCTAGAAAAGAGGAATGTTGTTAAGTTTTGAATACGAAATAAAAACGGACGGAACTCGATGATAACCTACATTATTATTCTATGATAGATAATCTAGTAAGGAAATGTAGACAAAAGATCTAAATTTATATACCATGATTTGAGGTATCATAATGTACTGAATGTCTAAGTGAGATTGGAGTATCGGGATTTTTATGTGATGTGGATGACAAGCACAAAAATTCAGAGGATCAATTTATATAGTCCAATATAGAACATTAGCAATACACATTAAATTTATATTTAAAGCATTACAATATGAAATGAAAACAAGTATATACGGCCGTAAGTTCGGCCAGGACGAATCTTATGTACCCTCCACCATGGATTGCGAAGGAACTTCTACTAAAAACGGTCATCTACAATTAAATTACTTGGGTAGCGGCCGATGGCAAGGCATCTTAAAACTTTTTAACATCATCTTTTAAATTCAAAGTTAGTCCATGCGGGATATATAGTGGACAAAAGAAAGGTCGATTAAATATATATATATATATATATATATATATATATATATATATATATATATATATATATATATATATATATATATATATATATATATATATATATATATATATATATATATATATATATATATATATATATATATATATATATATATATATATATATATATATATATATATATATATATATATATATATATATATATATATATATATATATATATATATATATATATATATATATATATATATATATATATATATATATATATATATATATATATATATATATATATATTAAGTTCTTGACCGGTATATATACACGCTCACAAAAAATCGCTTCTGTAACATATACTCCCAAACATATTTTGCTTCAAGCATATACATTTTTGGCTATTGCCCAAACATTTATATGTTTGATCTCTTCCAATATATAATATGTTTGAAAGCATATTGGTCTAAACAATATATGTTTGGGTAGTCAATTTCCAAACATTTTGTATTTTTAGATCCAAATTCAATAATGTTGTCTTCCAAAAAACAATATGTTATTATGTGAACATATAATATGTTTGGAAGCATTTTGCACCCAAAAATATTATATGCTTAAAAAATTCTCCCAAACAATATTGTGCTCAAAATTTTATTTATTTATTTATATATTTACAATCATAATGAATTATGAAAATAAACAGGTAATATAGGTGCTAACAACATAGGTTTTCGACCTGAATGCTCAAAATTTTGTTTCTGCCCAATTGTATATTCCCCCACATCTTTCTCACTTCCACGAGATTTTTTAGTTCTTAGCACCTTTTTCTGTAATACAAACATTGTAGAAGAAATTATTCAATTGTATGATTTTTTTTATTTTAATTTTATCTTTTGCCGGACGGGGATTCGAACAGCGGACCACACAGTTTGTAAGGATCAAAGAAGTAGCTGATCAATTGCCCAAGGAAAAATAAAATGTTAATTTTGTAATAACAAGCAACAACCACCAACTTAATTCAATATCGCTCCCTGTACTCCAAGCTACTAAACACATATATGTTTATAGGCTATTTCTAAATTAATATATGTTTGCATCCAAGCATATTATATTTAAAAACATTTTATGTCCCAAACATAATATGTTCTAACATAGTAACATATATGTCCCAAACATGTTATGCTAGTTTATGAACATTATATGCTTGCACTCAAAAATATTGTGTTTAAAAATTTGTGTTCCAAACATATAATGTTTATAGCCAAACATATGAAAAACAGTCTTTTTCATCCGTGTAGAGAAGAAATAATTACGAACCGATAAGAATTTTTTGCTGTAATTATAGATCCAGATTTGAAATATGGGGGTCGCTTTATATGGCGGCTATATACAATTATGAACACGAGTCTACCAAAAATGGCAGATTTTTACTGGTTGGTAGATTGGTAGAATTCTCGATGTTTTGGAAGATTTTGCAATATATTCCTCTCCAACTATAACATGCTTAATAAATTTTCTATAGAAATAATATTTTGACAAAATTTTCTACAAAAATAAAATTCTGACAAAATTTTCTATAGAATTAAAATTTTGACTAAATTTTCTATAGAAATAAATTTTTGACAAAATTTCCTAAAGAAATAAAATGTTGACAAAATTTTCTAGAGAAATAAAATTTCGACAAAATCTTCTATATATACATATAAAATTGTGACAAAATGTTCTATAGAAATATAAAATTTTGACAAAATTTTCTATGGCAATAAACTTTTGGTAGATCACATTTGGCTCGAGTGATTTTTCTGTGATTGGGGATGGGTTTTTTTGGGGCCTATATATAATTATGGACCGATGGGGACCAACTTTTGCATGGTTGTTAGAGACCATATACCAGCATCATGTACCAAATTTGAACCGGATCGGATGAAATTTGTTTCTCTTAGAGGCTCCGCAAACCAAATCTGGGGATCGGTTCATATGGGGGATATATATAATTATACACCGATGTGGACCAATTTTCGCATGGTTGTTAGAGACTTTATACCACTGCCATGTTCCAAATTTCAACCAAATCGGATGAATTTTGCTCATACATGAGGCTCCACAAGTCAAATCTGGGGATCGGTTTATATGGGGGCTATATATAATTATGAACCGATGTGGACCAATTTGTGCATGCTTGTTAGAGACCATATACCAACACTATGTACCAAATTTCAGCCAGATCGGATGAAATATGCTTGGCTCCGCAAGCCAAATCTGGGTATCGGTTTATATTGGGGCTATATATAATTATGGACCGATATGGACCAATTTTTGCATGATTGTTAGAGAGCATATACTAACATCTTGTACCAAATTTCAGCCGGATCGGATCGGATCGGAACCTCTACTGTGGTACAGGTTATATTAAGTTTGTGCTTTTGTATTTAACGCTAAGAAGGGCCAGTCTAAGACCCTTTTGGTATACCGATCGTCTTAGAATTTAATTCTGCGTCTATGTCCGTCTGTCTGTCAATGTATTTTTGTGCGCAAAGTACAGCTCGCAGTTTAGATCCGATCGTTCGCAAATTTGCAAAAGGACTTATTTTGGCTCAAAGACGATCCCTATTGGTTTTGGAAAAAATCGGTTCTATCGGTTTCAAATTTCGTACGTCCGAATATTTTGTGAGTCCCGTAAATTCTCCAAAATGTCATCAAAATCCCATACATATATTTCGTCCGATATAGACTTATGGATTTCCGCATACTGTAGCCATATTCTACTTTCTGCAATGCCACACTTTCCACACAACGGTTGAGATTTATGGCAATTTCGATTGGTAAAAAAGTTACAACATTGTCGAAATTGATTGCAAAATATGAAGGACCGAGCTTTTGGGTTTTTTATCCCTCACAATATTATGAATTAACAACAAATTTGGAATGACATTTTCATTTCGATCTAAGTATGTCCGTCCGTCTGTTGAAATCACGTTAGCTTCCAAACGAAACAAGCTATCGACTTGAAATTTGACACAAGTAGTTGTTATTGATGTTAGTCGGATGATATTGCAAATGGGCCATATCGATCTACTTTTACGTATAGCCCCCATATAAACGGACCCCCATATTTAGCTTGCGGCATATAAGCATATTTCATCCTATTCGGCTGAAATTTGGTACAAGGTGTTAGTATATGGTCTCTAACAATCATGCAAAAATTGGTCCACATCGGTCCATAATTATATATAGTCCCCATATAAACCTATCCCCAGATTTGGCTTGCGGAGCCTCTAAAAGAAGCAAATTTCATCCTATCCGGCTGAAATTTCGTACATGGTGTTAGAATATGGTCTCTAATAACCATGCAAAAATTGGTCCACATCGATCCATAATTATATATGGCACCCATATAAACCGATCCCCAGATTTGACTTCCGGAGCCTCATGGAGGAGCAAAATTCAGCCGATTCGGTTGAAATATTTACATTATTCTAATATATGGTCGCTAACAACCATGCCAAACTTGGTCCATATCGGTCTATAATTATATTTAGCCCCCAGATAAACCTATCCCCAATCACACAAAAATTGGTCAATATCGGTTCGTAATTGAATATAGTCCCCATATAAAGCAGCCCCGATATTTTAATTACCGGGTCAAGAACTGAACTATATACTTATTTAATCTGTTTTTTTGTTTGTTTAATATATACCACGTATGGACTAACTTACATTTTAGAGGACGATGTTAAGAAGTTTTAAGATGGCAAGGTCATCGCCAAGTTTTTTTTTTTATTCTTTATTAAATTTCAAGTGGTAATTACAATTCATTTTATGGGATTTCTATTTCATAATATATGATATCCAGCGAAGCCATTGAAGGCTTGTCTGCCGGGAAGAATTTTGTTTCGATTCCATTTCATTCGTATAGTTATAGCTTCATTGCGAAATTAACAGTACATCCTTCATCTTCTTCTTACGCTTTCGGTCATCTCGAAGATGTATAATTTCTTGCGAAAAGTGTTTAATACCGTTGGTAATTGTACTTGCAGAGAATTTCGTCCATAATTATTTTTAAATGCAGGAACTTTGTACTTTCCTTGCGATCTTCTACGGGTGTTGTGGGTGTGATCGATGGTTTTGAGCAATCTTGAATCTGCGAAAAAATCTGTTGCTATTGACAATTTATAAATGCTGCTTACATTTAGAATCTTTTGTTTCGTCATAAATGATTTGATTTCTTGATTCGATGGATATGCTCTGGTTCCGTGCTCAGGATATACTTGGTTTTCATTAATTAGGTCACGAGCTCTTACAGTTTGGATGTTTTGTGATTTTATTTTTTTCATTAGTATTTTTATTAGGCGCTTTTGAGAATCTTGGAGCCGTTTGCAGTGGGATGAGCTGCCCCAGGCCGTAATACCACAACCCAAGTAATTCGATTGTGGATGACAGTCTTTAGTAGAACTTTCTACGCAATTCATGGTGGAGGGCACATAAGAGTCGGCCTGGCCGAACTTAAGGCCGTATATACTTAAGATCGTATAGAATAACGCAACTTTTGAATTTATAATAAAATCACTACGAAACTATTTTTGTATAAAAGCTGAGGTGTTTCCCCATAAGTTTGTATCTTCAAAGATCAAACATTTCCTTTCCGAGAAAAAAATTTTATGTTGTGCTTGTAGTTGCTTGAGTATAAATTAACTGGTTTGCTTCGTTCAAGTCTGAACCTTAACTGGTGGTGTTTGTATCTTCAAAGATCAAACATTTCCTTTCCGAGAAAAGAATTTTATGTTTTGCTTGTAGTTTCTTGAGTATAAATGAAATGGTTTGCTTCATTCAAGTCTGAACCTTAACTGCATTTTATCAAATTTTTGCTCAGGGTTTATAGACCCCCAAGAAAAAAATGCTGCTATTCTTTTGGAACTCTTTTTCCCAAAACTGGACACAAAATCTTCTTCGTAATTATTTTTTGGTGCAATACTATTGGGACGCAAATTAAAAAAGACAGATTTTTTCAAGTGTTTTGAAAATTATTCCAAAAACAAAAAATTGTAATAAACTGACCAATTGAAGTATTGTACACCGCTAGCCTCTAATTTTTCCCATTTTTCTAGCACCATATGGATACCGTTACAAAATAGGGACAGATTGAGCCTTTTGATTCAATCCGCGAATCGAACCAATTTTTGGATTCCTCATAATAGAACAAAAATGCTGATCAGCCAGGCCATGCGTCATCGAGCGTTATCGTGCTGAAATATTATGACCGTTTATCTCGCAATTCTCGGCTCAAGGTGATCAATTAACATCAACTAACAATTAAATCTGTCAGCTCTCAGACGAGTAGTTTAGAAATGATTGCAATACATATCAACCGGTTTTGCCATGAAAAAAGTTTTAGTACTATCTGGAATGTATATTCCGAACTACGCCAACGGTTCTCAATCCCGCATTCCAAATTTGCGTACCTTATAATTATTATATGATAGTATTTTATATCTTTTTATCCGATTTTATATCTTTTTATCCATTTCTTCGTTATTTTATTATTTTTTCTTAATCAACACATAACCTACTGAAAAGTTTACATTTATAGTTTTTTATCGACCATGCGGCCATTAAAAACTTCTATTATATTCGTGGCCTCGCATTGTGCTTATTTCGATGAATAGATAAGTTTATATCATTTGGAATGATGTATATTAAATTGACACTTATTTTTTCTCTTCTCTTAGCATGCCATTACTTGGATGATTATTTTTTATACCCTCCACCATAGGATGGGGGTATATTAACTTTGTCATTCCGTTTGTAACACATCGAAATATTACTCTAAGAACCCATAAAGTATATATATTCTGGGTCGTGGTGAAATTCTGAGTCGATCTGAGCATGTCCGTCCGTCTGTTGAAATCACGCTAACTTCCGAACGAAACAAGCTATCGACTTGAAACTTGGCACAAGTAGTTCTCTCAGAGAAGCAAATTTCATCCGATCCGGCTGAAATTTGGTACATGGTGTTAGTATATGGTCTCTAACAACCTCCAAAAATTGGTCCACATCGGTCCATAATTATATATAGCCCCCATATAAACCGATCCCCCGATTTGGCTTTCGGAGTCTCTAAGAGAAGCAAATTTCATGCGATCCGGCTGAAATTTGGTACATTGTGTTAGTATGTGGTTTTTAACAACCATGCAAAAATTTGTCCACATCGGTCCATAATTATATATAGCCCCCATATAAACCGATCCCCAGATTTGGCTTGCGGAGCCTCTTAGAGAAGAAAATTTCATCCGATCCGGCTGAAATTTGGTACATGGTGTTAGTATATGGTCTCTAACAACTATGCAAAAATTGGTCTACATCGGTCCATAATTATATATAGCCCCCATATAGACCGATCCCCCGATTTGGCTTGCGGAGCCTCTAAGAGAAGCAAATTTCATCCGATCCGGCTGAAATTTAGTACATGGTGTAAGTATATGGTCTCTAACAACCATGCAAAAATTGGTCTACATCGGTCCATAATTATATATAGCCTCCATATAAACCGATCCCCCGATTTGGCTTTCGGAGCCTCTAAGAGAAGCAAATTTCATCCGATCCGGCTGAAATTTGGTACATTATGTTAGTATATGGTCTTTAACAACCATGCAAAAATTGGTCCACATCGATCCATAATTATATATAGCCACCATATAAACCCATCCCCAGATTTGGCTTGCGGAGCCTCTAAGAGAAGCAAATTTCATCCGATCCGGCTGAAATTTGGTACATTATGTTAGTATATGGTCTTTAACAACCATGCAAAAATTGGTCCACATCGATCCATAATTATATATAGCCACCATATAAACCCATCCCCAGATTTGGCTTGCGGAGCCTCTAAGAGAAGCAAATTTCATCCGATCCGGCTGAAATTTGGTACATGGTGTTAGTATATGGCCTCAAATACCCATGCAAAAATTGGTCGAAATCGGTCCATAATTATATATAGCCCCCATATAAACCGATCCCCAGATTTGACCTCCGGAGTCCCTTGGAAGAGCAAAATTCATCCGATTCGGTTGAAATTTGGTACTTGATGTTAGTATATGGTATCCAATAACCATACATGAATTGGTTCATATCAGTCCATAATTATATATAGTCCCATATAGACCAATCCCCAGATTTGACCTCCGGTGCCTTTTGGAGAAGCAAAATTCATCCGATCTGATTGAAATTTGGTACGCGGTTTTACTATATTATATTTAACAACCATGTCAAAAGTGGTCCATATCAGTCCATAGTCATATATAGCCCCCATATAAACCGATCCCGAGATTTGGTTTTGGAACCCCTTGGATGAGCAAATTTCATCCGAGTCAGTTGAAATTTGGTACATTGTGCTAGTATATGGCCGTTAACAACCATGCCTAACTAGGTCCATATAGTTCTATAGTTATATATAGCCCTCAGATAAATCGATCCCCAATCACACAAAAATTGGTCCGTATCAAGTTCATAATTGTATATAGCCCCCATATAAGCGTCACCCATATTTCAATTCCCTACGTACCGTGCAAAAGTCCATATCGATTCGTAATTATTTGTAGACGTACATACATTTTTGTCTAATATATACCACGTGTGGACTAACTCACAATTTAGAAAACGATATAAGATACCACAACCCAAGTAATTCGATTGTGTATAACAGTCTTTCGTAGAAGTTTCTACGCAATCCATGGTGGAGGGTACATAAGATTCGGCATGGCCGAACTTACGGCCGTTTATACTTGTTTTTTTTTTTTTTTATACCCACCACCATAGAATGGTGACGGGGGTATAATAAGTTTGTCATTCCGTTTGTAACACATCGAAATATCGATTTCCGACTATATAAAGTATATATATTCTTGATCAGGGAGAAATTCTAAGACGATATAACGATGTCCGTCTGTCCGTCTGTCTGTCTGTCTGTGGTAATCACGCTACAGTCTTCAATAATGAAGCAATCGTGCTGAAATTTTTCACAACCTCGTCTTTTGTCTGCAGGCAGGTCAAGTTCGAAGATGGGCTATATCGGTCCAGGTTTTGATATAGTCCCCATATAAACCGACCTCCCGATTTGGGGTCTTGGGCTTATAGAAATCGTAGTTTTTATCCAATTTGCCCGAAATTTGAAATCTGGAGGTATTTTATGACCCTAAAGAGGTGTGCCAAAAATGGTTAGTATCGGTCCATGTTTTGGTATAGCCCCCATATAGACCGATCTCCCGATTTTACTTCTTGGGCTTATAGAAACCGCAGTTTTTATTCAATTTACCTGAAATTGGAAACCGCAGTTTTTATTCAATTTACCTGAAATTGGAAATCTAGAGGTATTGTAGGACCACAAAAACGTGTGCCGAAAATTGTGAGTATCGGTCCATGTTTTGGTATAGCCCCCATATAGACCGATCTCCCGATTTTATTCCTTGGGCTTATAGAAACCGCAGTTTTTATTCAATTTACCTGAAATTGGAAATCTAGAGGTATTGTAGGACCACAAATACGTGTGCCGAAAATTGTGAGTATCGGTCTATATTTTGGTATAGCCCCCATATAGACCGATCTCCCGATTTTATTTCTTGGGCTTATAGAAACCGCAGTTTTCATTCAATTTACCTGAAATTGGAAATCTGGAGGTATTGTAGGACCACAAATACGTGTGCCAAAAATTGTGAGTATCAGTCCATGTTTTGGTATGGTCCCCATATAAAACGACCTCCGGATTTGGAGACTTGGGCTTATAGAAAGCGTAGTTTATATCCAATTTTTCTGAAATTGGAAATCTAGAGGCATTTTAGGACCATAAAGAGGTGTGCTGAAAATGGTGAGTATCGGTCCATATTTTGGTATAGCCCCCATATAGACCGATTTCCCGATTTTACGTCTTGGGCTTCTAGAATCCGAAGTTTTTATCCTATTTGCCTGAAATTGGAAATCTAGAGGTATTTTCGGGTCATAAAGAGGTGTGCCAAAAACGGTGAGTATCGGTCCATATTTTAGTATAGCCCCCATAAGAACGATCTCCCGATTTAACTCCTTGGGTTTCTAGAAACCGTAGTTTTTATCTGATTTGCCTGAAATTGTAAATATTCTGGTATTTTAGGCTCACAAAAACGTGTATCGGATTAAGTTTTTATCGGTCCATTTGGTAATGCCTCCATATAGACCGACTTCAGTTCTTGAGGGTGTAGAAGGCGCACTGATCATAAAAATTGCTTGAAACTCAATGTAAAATTTCCAGATTTTACTTCTACAGATTTAAGATTTCAAATCAAGGCGTTATTTTATAATTTTCTTGCACACTTACAAGAGATGTTAATGATTCCTCTAAAACTCAAACAAAAATGGTTCTTATAAATCCAGAATCTGATATAGTCCTCATAGGTGAAATCTTTAAATTTATCTTCGGGAAGTGTCCTCAAGTCCTCAAGCCCTCCTAAAATTTCAAAGGAAACCCTTATATTTGGTTCATGGTGGTTGGTATTTAAGGTTCGGCCCGGCCTAACGTAGTGCTGTATATACTTGTTTTATTATACTCCCTCCTAACTTCTATGCATTCACTCAATAAAACTTTATAAGAACCTTGTTGTCAGTTGCAACGAGAGAAAGAGAGAGAGAGAGAGAGTGGAACGAAAAAACATTTGATTATCTTAAGAAAAATCTGTTACACTGACACATTTATAAGGAATTTTATTTGAATTTCTTATTGTTTTCCCCCTTCTGGTGGACTCACACACACACACACACGTACGGAAATTCTTTAATTGTAGCCAATACAAAAACACCATATTCATCGTGGGTATGTTGAAGCCATTTAAAACTGCATTAAACCATCATAATTTACTACTTTAGCGAGTGAGATATAGAAATACGCATACACACACACGCACATACACTCTCTGACTCACGAGAAAAAACACCATGTGTAATCTATTTATTTTTCAACAAATGGAAACAATGAACAATACATTTTGCAACATGTTCCATGGTTAACTTAGACTATGCCATACCCTGTTTCTCCTGGGTAGTAGCATCTTTTGTCTGTTAACCATCTTCTTCTAAATAGGACTGACTGACTGTCTATGTTGGTTAACCACATTTGCAATGGGGAGAGAATATAATTTAAAAAGAATCATATTTCTGTTGTTGTAATTGTGTGTCTGTGTAAATGTGAATGAATATAAAGAACGGATACCATTCACATACAGACAAACGCACACATTTACGACCACAAAAAAAGGGGGAAAATTCAAATTTAAAACCATTGCACAACTGCCAGATAAATAAAATGCGGGAGTGAGGAATAAACACAAAACATTAAGGACAATGTTTAACAAATGGCATAATGGGAATGTATGGCATATTTTTGCGAGGATACATTAAAGTGGCAGAGAAATTTTTTTGTTTTTCGAACTGGCACTGTTTAAATAGAAATTAGTTTGTTTAAGATCCCTTCTTAAGCGTAGTAAGGCCTCTGGGGGGAGGGCTTAGCCCCCTCCAGAAATAATTAGCCCCCCCCCCAGAATGTGAAAATCTATACATGATTTTCCATTATATATTTTTACTGTAGTATAGATAGGGGGCTATAGCCCCCTGGTTAAAAGTGTCTAGATACGACAATGGATCCCTCCACCATGGAATAGAGAATATACTAATTTTGTCATCACTTTTGTAACGCATCAAAATATTGGTCGCAAACCCCATAATTTTTGCTTGATCGTGTTGAAATTCTAAGTCGATCTGGCGATGTCCGTCCATTTGTTGAAATCACGCTAACTTTTGAACAAAATGAGCTTTGGGCTTGAAACTTGGCTCAAGTAGTTAATATTATTAGGGATTGGGCAACCATAGTGTTAAAATCTGCAAACTGATGGGTCTATAGCAAAGCTTGACATTTTTGAGGTTGAATATACTCAGACTGTTTTGATATATAAACAAGTATATACGGCCGTAAGTTCGGCCATGCCGAAGCTTATGTACCCTCCACCATGGATTGCGTAGAAACTTCTACTGAAGACTGTCATCCACAATCGAATTACTTGGGTTGCGGTATCACTTGCCGATGGCAAGGTATCTAAATTACAAGGTAGTCCATATGTGGTATATATTAAAGTAAAAAAGACCGATTAAATACGTATATAATTAAGTTTGGCAAAATTTTCTATAGAAAAAAATTTTGATAAAAGTTTCTATAGAAATAAAATTTTGACAACATTTTCTATAGAAGTAAAATTTGGAGAAACTTTTCTATAGAAATAAAATTTTAACAAAATTTTCTATAGAAATAAAATTTTATTTCTATAGAAAATTTTGAAAAATTTTTCTATAGAAATAAAATTTTGACAAAATTTTCAATAGAATTAAAATTTTGACAAAATTTTCTATAGTAATCAAATTTTGACAACATTTTCTATAGAAATAAAATTTTGCCAAAATTTTCTACTGAAATAAAATTTGACAAAATGTTCTATATGAATAAAATTTGACAAAATGTTCCATAAAAATAAAATTTTGACAAAATTTTCTATAGAAATAAAATTTTGGTATATTATTTTTGGCTCGAGTGGCAACCATGATTATGAACCGATATGGACCAATATTTGAGTAATTGGGGATCGGCCATATACTAACACCACGTTGCAAATTTCAACCGGATCGGATGAATTTTGCTTATCCAAGAGGCTCCTGATATAAAATTTTGACAATATTTTCTATAGAAGTAAAATTTGGAGAAAAATTTCTATAGAAATAAAATTTTAACAAAACGTTCTATAGAAATAAAATTTTGTCAAAATTTTCTATAGAAATAAAATTTTGTCACAATTTTCTATAGAAATAAAATTTTGTCAAAATTTTCTATAGAAATAAAATTTTGTCAAAATTTGCTATAGAAATAAAATTTTTACAAAATTTTCTATAGAAATCAAATTTTGACAAAATTTTCTATAGAAATAAAATTTTGACAAAATTTTCAATAGAATTAAAATTTTGACAAAATTTTTTATAGTAATAAAATTTTTACAACATATTCTATAGAAATAATTTGGCCAAAATTTTCTATAGAAATAAAATTTGACAAAATGTTCTATATGAATAAAATTTTGACAAAATTTTCCATAAAAATAAAATTTTGACAAAATTTTCTATAGAAATAAAATTTTGGTATATTATTTTTGGCTCGAGTGGCAACCATGATTATGAACCGATATGGACCAATGTTTGTGTGATTGGGGATCGGCCATATACTAACACCACGTTCCAAATTTCAACCGGAACGGGTGAATTTTGTTTCTCAAATAGTCAGGAACAAAATGAAATTTTAGACAACATTTTCTATAGAAGTAAAATTTGGAGAAAAATTTCTATAGAAATAAAATTTTAACAAAACGTTCTATAGAAATAAAATTTTGTCAAAATTTTCTATAGAAATAAAATTTTGACAACATTTTCTATAGAAATAAAATTTTGACAAAATTTTCTATAGAAATAAAATTTTCTATAGTAACAAAATTTTGACACCATTTTCTATAGAAATAAAATGTTACCAAAATTTTCTATACAATTTGACAAAATGTTTAATATGAATAAAATGTTGACAAAATTTTCCATAAAAATAAAATTTTGGCAAAATTTTCTATAGAAATAAAATTTTGGTATATTCTTTTTGGCTCGAGTGGCAACCATGATTATGAGCGATATGGACCAATATTTGTGTGAGTGGGGATCGGCCATATACTAACACCACGGTGCAAATTCCAACCGGTTCCGGAGATCAAAAATTTGGGAACGGTTTATATGGGGGCTATATATAATTAGGGACCGATATGGACAAATTTTTGCATGGTTGTTAGAAACCATATAACACCACGTTCCAATTTTCAACCGGATCGGATGAATTTTGCTCCTCCAAGATCAAATCTGGGGAACGGTTTATATGGAGCCTATATATAATTATGGACCGATATGGACCGATTTTTGCATGATTATTAGAGACCATATACTCACACCACGTACCAAATTTCAACCAAAGCGGATGAATTTTGTTCCTCCAAGAGGTTCCGAAGGTCAAATCTGGGGATCGATTTACATGGGGGCTATATATAATTATCGACCGATATCAACCAATTCTTGCGTGATTGTTAGAGACCACATACTAACACCACCTTCCAAATTTCATACGGATCGGATGAATTTTGCTCCTGCAAGAGTCTCCGGAGATCAAATCTGGGGATCGGTTTATATGGGGGCTATATATAATTATGGACCGATATGGACCAATTTTTACATAGTTATTAGAGACGATATACTAACACCACGTACCAAACTTCAACCCAATCCGATGAATTTTGTTCCTCCAAGAGGTTCCGAAGGTCAAATCTGGGGATCGTTTTACATGGGGGCTATAAATAATTGTGGACCGATATGGACCAATTCTTGCGTGTTTTTTAGAGACCACATACTAACACCACGTTCCAAATGTCAACCAGGGGCCAAATCACCGCAGTCGAAATAGAGTACTTCGTCTTCGTAATGTAGTTTACGCGGATCACCGCAGTCGTTATCGAATTGTTTCTACTCGAACTAGAAACTACATACACGCAAAGAAAAAAAACGTTTGGAAAACGTGTACCGAAAACGTTTTTCTTTTTTGAATTGCTTCGAAAATTTTAAACTTTTATCACCAAAAAAAAATCGTTTGTTACAAAATTTTTATTTTTTCAATAAAAAAAGTTATTTTTGAAACAACAACACAGTCCATTTCGTTTATATCAAACACTGTTCTTTTCTGACTTTAGGTCTTTAATAAGACACATTTTACAGTTCAAAATTTAATATACTACAATGTAATGTTGAACATTTTTTCGGAATCTTCCGAACATATCTGGAATATGTGTAAAAAAAAAACAAAAAAAAAACTTT
The DNA here is from genome assembly GCF_050003625.1 of Haematobia irritans. Lineage (NCBI taxonomy): Eukaryota > Metazoa > Arthropoda > Insecta > Diptera > Muscidae > Haematobia > Haematobia irritans. The sequence continues at coordinate 32,317,504 of NC_134397.1, forward strand.
GGCCGAAGCAGGGATCGAACCCACGACCCTTGGCATGCAAGTCGGACGTAGCAACCACTCCCAAACTAAATGTTTGTTTCTGTTAAATAAACTTTGTTTATTCGGTTCGTGGGCGCCGCAAGCTATGCTATATAAATATAACTTATATGGATATTTATCTATTGATGACCATAACAGGTACATAGCTCAGTGGTTAGTGTGTTGGCTTACAAAGTGCATGGTCCGCGGTTCGATTCTCCGTCCAGGCGAAAGGTAAAAAAAATTTAAAAATTTATAAAATCGTATAATTTCTTCTACATTGTTGGTATTACAGGAAAAGGTGTTAAGAACTAAAAAAACATCGTGGATGTGAGAAAGATGTGAGGGAAAATGTAATTAGCAAGAAAACAATGTTTTTTTTTGAGTTTGTCTTTATGAAATTGTTTTTACATCCTGGAAAAGAATAAACGTTTATCACAAAAAGTATAAACTTTTCTTCCAAATACACTTCCTTACAGCGAAAAGCAAATGAGAAACGAACTTTGCTTGTCTAAAATTTCGTTTGGGAGGAAAGAATTATTTTTTTGCGTGTACTTTGAAAACGAAGTATGTAGTGATTTTTGAGCAGAAAAAAGGTAAACAAAAAGAAAAAAAGTTGGTGAAAATGTAATTATTATTCCATTTTGGCAAAATACATTTAAGAAAATATAATATTACTTGCATTTAGGGAATCGGATCAAAGAAAGGAGTACTCAGTAGCCGCTTCAAAAAAAAAATATTTTTTCAAGAACATATTTAAAAGCTTCTTTTGACATATGAAAACGCCTTTTAAATCTATGGATGTTAAAACACAATTTACTCTTACTCTACTTCAGGCAATGCTAAAGGACTGCTTTTGTCACGAATATTTTTCCTTATTAATGCCACTTTGTACTCATCGTCTGAATCCGAAAACGAGGAAAAAAAACACTTGGATTCATAATATATTTTAACACACAAAAACAATATAAATATCTCAGAAATAACATAATTTGATAACAAAACATTATTTTGAAATTCTACTCTCTTTCAATTTCTTATTACCATATGTTTACAGCAATGTAAAAAAAAGTTGTAGACAAAATAAATTACGATCGAATGCGGTGATCCAAAAATTTAATGCGATCGAAATGTTTCCCTATACGAAACCGAAGTCGATGACGAATGCGGTGATTTGGCCCCAGATCGGATGAATTTTGCTCCTGCAAGAGTCTCCGGAGGTCAAATCTGGGGATCGGTTTATATGGGGCCTATACATAATTATGGATCGATATGGACCAATTTTTGCATGGTTATTAGAGAACATATACTAACACCACCGATTTCGGACCGATTTCGACCAATTTTTGCATGGGTGTTTGAGTAGCAAAAATTGATTGAAACACATGCACAAGTATGATGATCTCAATGGGGGAATATTTTGAGTAACAATAAATCGATTTTCGATGAATATATTTTTATTTCTCTATCCCAAAGTATGAATGTTTCAGCAGTGGAATTGTATAGCCTAAGATCGCTCTTGTATAACTGTAGGTCCAAAGGATCCAATCCTGGAACTGTATACCATGGGCAGTGTTGTCTGTATTAGGGATTTTCCCTCAAACTGGGAATGGGAACAAAATGTTTGAGTTGGGATCGTGTGGATCACATTTGGACTGCGAAATTTTTGAGTTGGCATCGTGTGGTTCACATTTGGATTGCAAACGAACGCAGGATTTTATTGGGGACCTAAGCGCTAATGTGCATTGTAGTCTGCTCTACCAAGTCAGTTTTCGACTCTTGTGAAATCAATTGGTTAGTAATATTAAACCCTCATCAGTATAAAAGACTGATTTGAACAATATATCCCATTAATATTGATATAAGAAATATGGTTCTTATCGCCTTTATATTGATCGATCACCAAATATCTTTACTTCGCAAACTGCGATAACACTAATTAAATTTTTTATTTTCATTTTTTAAATATTACAATTTTTTAAACAAAATTTATTGGGGAGTTTTGTGAGGAATTGGGGATTTTTGGGGACAAAAGCATGCTAATTTGGGGACGATAAACAGGACAACACAGGCAAAACTGGCAAAACTGATCATAAGGCGCAAAATAAAAAAGTTCCACACTACTCACTTCAAATAGCGTCATCACAATCATATCGATGACTTTCTGCCAGATTTAGAAGACCCACCTTTATAAATAACTATGACTGTGTGAAAGTGTGCATATCCTTATTCAATGGGTGTATAAGGACATTTAAACATTTGTACTTTTCTCTTAACATCTCCAACTGGAACAAGTAATGTTCGTACAACACAAACCCAGACTCTTTTATTTCTATCTGAAGAGTGGAAAAATTAACCTCCTCAGCTTATGTTGCTACCACCTTCGCCAACCATCCCCACTACGATTGTGAGTGAAAGTCATTTATGAAGGCAAGTACGGGGAAAACGCGATTTAAATGGATGTCTGACTGTATGGTATGTGGGCGATGTTAATAAATTGTTGTGGTATGTGCGGAAATGTTTGCTCACAAATGTTCATTTTCATCCCAAAATACAGACACAAACTGCCAATGCAATATGTATTCACACACACACACATATACAAATACATCACATAGAACTAAGACGTAAGCAAGGATTCATAATACATGCAAATTCTTATATCTCAGGAAACATATGGAATAAATGCGTATATAATAATCCAAATTAAAATATATTTTAAAGAAGCTCTCAAAAGAGAAAACAATGACAAGATTCTTGTGATTTTTAGATTTTGCTCTTTTTTATGGGGAATTTTTGCATGCAATATAATAATGCTTGGCGGAAATGGAGAAATTCTAAAAGTTTAGCGATAAGCAAAATCTTTTCATTAAGAGAAATACTGATCTTCCAAAAATGGTGAACATGCGGGAATGAAAATAAAAAATTAACCTGTACATACGACCAAAAGTTCGACCAGGCCGAATCTTAGTATTCTCCTCCATGGATTGCGTTGAAACTACAGAATGTCATCCATCCATCGAATTCCTTGGGTTATGGCAACAGTTGCCGATGGCAATACAAATGTGGAGATAGGTTTATTTGGGGGCTATATACGATGGATGCCATTTTCGTGCGATTATTTTTTAAAACTTTCGATGTGGGATTAACTATACAACAGTGCATCGACGATGAAGCTACGTCAAGGGCCAGTGTTTATTGATGTCATTGTGAATTCAACCGAGATCGTAGTTCATTGCTAGACGAATTTCGTGCAGATCGCCCAAAATCAGTTGTTCCGGAAACCAAATGAAACCTTTGCGCCAACTGATATTGCAAGATCGTGAGATTGAGAAAAATCAAAGGCATTCGTGGGACCAGCATACACCCAGAGAAGGAATATGATCACCTCAAACATGTTTCAAGAGCAAAATGTTATTTTTGTATGGTGACTATGTAACATGTTTGTCACTAAAATATCATTTTCTCGTCAAATATAACCTGCTTGCCGAAATCAGATACATGATTTCCGAGAAAATAACATGGTTGCGAAAACCATGTTACATGGTCACCACCCAAAAATAACATTTTGCTCTTAAAATATGTTTGAGGTGATCATATTCCTTCTCTGGGTGTACATTCAATATTGCTTGAACATTTGACCGTCACATTAGATCCCACACAATTTGTCAATCGCTCAAAAAAAGGCTGTGTCAGTTTGAGAACTACACTACAAATACGATCGCAGTATTTCTAAACCCTTCGTGACAGATGACAAATCGTGGATTTGTGCATATAAGACCGAACGAAAACAGCAGTCGACTTTTCGACACCTGAAGCGATTAAAGCTAACTAACTAACATTATATACCAAATTTCAACCGGATCGGAAATTTTTATAGGGATCTGTCTTAGTGGTGGTCCCACTAAACTCCAACAGGGCATGTATTTTGGAATAAGTCATGTCATAAAGTCTAACTTAAACCTGTCCATAACAATACCATGCTAACGTGACTGGTACGTTCCATAATTTTTGACCAAAACTGGGACTGATCCATACACACAAGGTACTAGTCTTGAGGTTGATTCATTTCCCGTAGGGAAGTGTAAAAATAACAGATGGTAGTGGAGAGTGTAGAAGCGCCCTGATCCTCCAATTATCTCAAAATAAGAAGTAACAAGTATATACGGCCGTAAGTTCAGCCAGGCCGAATCTTATGGATTGCGAAGAAACTTCTACGAAAGACTGTCATCCACAATCGAATTACTTGGGTTGTGGTATTTTAAAACTTCTTAACATCGTTTTCTAAATTGTGAGTTAGTCCATACGTGGTATATAACATATTAGACAAATGTACGTCTACAAATAATTACGAATCGATATGGAATTTGCACGGTACGTAGAGAGCCAGAATTGAAATATGGGGGCAATATACAATTATGAACTTGATGTGGATCAATTTTTATGTGATTGGGGATCGATTTACCTGAGGGCTATATATAACTATAGACCGATATGGACCTAGTTAGGCATGGTTGTTAACGGCCATATACTAGCACAATGTACCAAATTTCAACTGACTCGGATGTAATTTGCTCCTCCAAGGGGATCACAAACCAAACCTCGGGATAGGTTTATATGGGGGCTATATCTGATTATGGACTGATAAGGACCACTTTTGACATGGTTGTCAAATATCATATACTACCACCACGTACCAAATTTTAACCAGGTCGGATGAATTTTGCTTTTCCAAAAGGCACCGGAGGTCAAACCTGGGGATCGGTTTATATGGGGTCTATATATAATTATGGACTGATATGAAGCAATTCCTGCATGGTTGTTGGATACCATATAGTAACATCACGTACCAAATTTCAAGCGAATCGGGTGAATTTTGCTCTTCCAGGGGCTCCGGAGGTCAAATCTGGGGATCGGTTTATTTGGGGGCTATATATAATTATGGACCGATGTGGACCAATTTTGCATGGTTGTTAGAGATCATATGCTGATACCATGTACCAAATTTCAACCGGATCGGATGAAATTTGCTTCTCTTAGAGGCTCCGCAAGCCAAATCGGGGTATCGGTTTATATGGGGGCTATATATAATTACAGACAGATGTGGACCAATTTTTGCATGGTTGTTAGAGATCACATGCTGACACCATGTACCAACTTTTAACCGGATCGGATGAAATTTGCTTCTCTTAGAGGCTCCACAAGCCAAATCGGGGGATCGGTTTATATGGGGGCTATATATAATTATGGACCGATGTGGACCAATTTTTGCATTGTTATTAGAGATCATATGCGGACACCATGTACCAAATGTCAGCCGGACCGGATTAAATTTGCTTTTCTTAGAGGCTCCGCAAGCCAAATCGGGGTATCGGTTTATATGGGGGCTATATATAATTATAGACCGATGTGGACCAATTTTTGAATGGTTATTAGAGATCATATGCTGACACCATGTACCAAATGTTAGCCGGACCGGATTAAATTTGCTTTTCTTAGAGGCTCCGCAAGCCAAATCGGGGTATCGGTTTATATGGGGGCTATATATAATTATAGACCGATGTGGACCTATTTTTGCATGGTTGTTAGATATCATATGCTGACACCATGTACCAACTTTCAACCGGATCGGATGAAATTTGCTTCTCTTAGAGGCTCCACAAGCCAAATCTGAGGGTCCCGTAAAAGCTAAATCTGAGGGCTATACGTAAAAGTGGACCGATATGGCCCATTTGCAACACCATTCGACCTACATCAATAACAACTACTTGTGCCAAGTTTCAAGTCGATAGCTTATTTCGTTCGGAAGTTAGCGTGATTTCAACAGACGGACGAACGGGCGGACGGACATGCTCAGATCGACTCAGAATTTCACCACGACCCAGAATATATATATTTTATGGGGTCTTATAGCAATATTTCGATGTGTTACAAACGGAATGACAAAGTTAATATACCCCCATCCTATGGTGGAGGGTATAAAAATTCTCGACTTGGCACATTCATGTAATGGAAGCAAAAATGTAGAACCCCCTTAATGGAGTAAAATTCATTTGAAGTGAACCCTATGAAATTTACTTGTTGCAATTTCTCATCGAGAAATAACAAAAGTTTAGCATTGATGGAATAATGTCTTTGACGAAAAAATGTCAACCAAATCCATATTTGGTTCAATGCAGTTCTTTATAAATATAAGTTTGATAAAAAACATGAAAATACTTTTTCGACCACGCAATTAATATGAAAGTTTCCTTTCGCTTAGAAATTGGTTACTTTTTTATATGCTATCCATGTTTCCCATAAAGTCTTAAATGGTCTCTCAAAACATTGGCCCATACTGCCAACCATTATCAGTTAAAAACAAGTATATGCGGCTGTAAGTTCGGCCATGCCGAATTTTGTATACCCTCCACCATGGATTGCATAGAAACTTGTACTAAAGACTGTCATCCACAATCGAATTACTTGGGTTGCGGTAACACTTGCAGATGGCAAGGTCTCTTAAAACTTCTTAACAACGTCTTCTCAATTGTAAGATAGTCCATACGGGGTTTATAATAAACAAAAAATTGTCTATAGAAATAAAATTTTGACAAAATTTTCTATAGAAATAAAATTTTGACAAAATTTTCTATTTTGACAACATTTTATGGGGTACTTTATGGGGTCTTAGAGCAATATTTCGATGTGTTACAAACGGAATGACAAAGTTATTTTATCCCCCATTCTATGATGGAGGGTATAAAAAGATAAAACTCGTGTACGACGAAGAATTCAACCTCTTACACGCGTCATCAATATGACTTGCCATTTCGAATATTTGTTAGTCTTTTGTTTTTTTTTTTTTTCTTTAATATCGCTTTGACGAATTTCGGATCGAATATAAGAGTGAGTCGAAAAAGGCAAAAGAATCAAAAAGATTTAATTGTGTCGGTCACACCTAGTAAAAATGAGATCTTGGGGAAAAACATTATTTAAAAATTCTATTCATGCAGTTCTAAACTTTTACATGCCCACGTCACATACATTTATGCGACGTTTATTGAAACCAGGCAAATTTTCGAACGAAAATAGCTATGCGCTTGAAACTTGACTCAAGTAGCTGTTAAAGATTGGTACGTGTTGTTACAACAGGGTGACTGATATGCATTGCAACATATTTCAGGTTGTTATCATTTCTAAAGCGCTCGTTTGACATCTGACAGATTTATTGCAGTGACAATTCATTTTATTGTTCACAAGCTTACAAAAGTATTTTGATCTATCGCATTCAGAAATAATATTATTCGTCATGTAATTCAAGTGTGATTATCTTCATGTGACTATGGTTATAGCCCTCCAGCATTCAAATCTGAATAAATCTTTTGTCTCTGACACCATAGCTCATCCAAAAATGATAAATTTAAAGTCATATGTTGTCAAAATCCAAACCGCTGTGGTAGGAAACTTGCTCGTGAGCTGAACATATCGTCACAACGGATTCAAAACGTATTAAAAAATGTGCTTAGACTCACGCCATTTAGTTTCCAAAAAGTGCGAAAACTCATAAATGCGCAAAAAATGGATACCCCATGTTCCGACGTTCGGAATCGAAACTTACACACAAAAAAATATCAATTAATTTGATTGTCAATACAATTAAAATTATGTTTAAATTTGAGCTAACAACGTAATTTGTAAATACAATTACGATTTTAGTCACTTTAGCAACCAATTTTGTTATATCAACAAAAATTTTGTTGAACTTAAAAATTTTCTGTAACAACAATTTATTGTTAGGTCAAAAATTATAATATTATTTTCTATATTGAAATATTGATAATATAGTTAAATGAGAAAATCAAATTAAAATTGTATTGAAGTCCGAGAATATCTTCATTTTTTCGAGGGATAGACTTCGAAGAGCCAAGAATTTGCTTCTTTGCTCGAAAGTTCTCAGTTACCGAATTTGGTTTTCTCCGATGGGAAGCCATGCCAAATTGAGCAGTTTGTGAGCAAACCAAATTGTTCTGATTTACTTGAAAAAGAAATCAACTGAAAATGTACACCTTCGATTGGCCACCAGAACTGAAGGGCCATCTGAGGTAATGGTGTGGTACAGCGTGCCGATATTTGCTTCTCGCTATTCATCGTCCGAGGGGTCGCGAAAATGTCCTAAAGACAGTATTTAAGCCTAGGGAAGCATTTCAGTAGCAGCCCATGGACATTCCAACAGGACTCAGCAAGCTTTAACAAAAAGACATGATCACCTAAATCTCCGGATTCCAATCCTTTGGTCTTTTGAGCGTGGAGCGTATTTTAGAGTAAGGTTGGCACTAAAAAATACCAAAGTGTCGAACACATCCAGAATAGGCCAATTCGAATAATTCAAAAGTGATTCTAATATTTTATGTTTTTTCACCATTTTTGCTTTTGAACAATTAAATTAAGAAAAACAAGTATATACGGTCGTAAGTTCGGCCAGGCCGAAGCTTATGTACCCTCCACCATGGATTGCGTAGAAACTTCTACTGAAGACTGTCATCCACAATCGAATTACTTGGGTTGCGGTATCACTTGCCGATGGCAAGGTATCTTAAAATTTCCTAACACCGTCTTCTAAATTGCAAGGTACTCCATATGTGGTATATATTAAACTAAAAAAAGGCCGATTAAATACATATATAATTAAGCTTGACAAAACTTTCTATAGAAGTAAAATTTTGATAAAAGTTTCTATAGAAATAAAATGTTGACAAAACAAAATTTTGACATTTTCTATAGAAGTAAAATTTGGAGAAAATTTTCCAAAGAAATAAAATTTTGACAAAATTTTCTATAGAACTAAAATTTTGACAAAATTTTCTATAGAAATAAAATTTTGACAAAATTTTCTACAGAAATAAAATTTGACAACATTTTCTATAGGAATAAAATTTTGACAAAATTTTCTATAGCAATAACATTTTGACAAAATTTTCTATAGAAATAAGTTTTGAAAAATTTTCAATAGAATTAAAATTTTGACAAAATTTTCTATAGTAGTAAAATTTTGACAACATTGTCTATAGAAATAAAAATTTGCCAAAGTTTTCTATAGAAATAAAATTTAACAAAATTTTCTATAGAAATAAAATTTTACAAAATTTTCCATAAAAATAAAATTTTTACATAATTTTCTATAGAAATAAAATTTTAGTATATTATTTTTGGCTCGAGTGGCAAACATGATTGTGAACCGATATGGACCAATATTTGTGTGATTGGGGAGAAGCTATATATAATTATAGACATATATGGACAAATTTTGGCACGGTTATTATCGGCCATACACTAACACCACGTTGCAAATTTCAACCGTATCGGATGAATTTTGCTTCTCCAAGAGGCACCGGAGATCAAATCTGGGGAACGGTTTATATGGGGGCTATATATAATTATGGACCGATATGGACAAATTAACCACCACATAGTAACACGACCACATAGTAACACCACGTTCCAACTTTCAACCGGATCGGATAAATTTTGCTCCTCCAAGAGGCTCCGGAAGACAAATCTGGGGATCGGTTTGTATGGGGGCTATATATAATTATGGACCGATATGGACCAATATTTGCATGGTTGTTATAGACCATATAGTAACACCACGTACCAAATATCAACCGGATCGGATAAATTTTGCTCCTGCAAGAGGCTCCGGAGGTCAAATCTGGGGATCGTTTATATGGGGGCTATATAATTATGGACCGATATGGACCAATTTTTGCATGGTTGTTAAAGACCATATACCTACTCCATGTACCAAATTTCAGCCGGATCGGATGAATTTTGCTTCTCCAAGAGGCTCCAGAGATCAAATCTGGGGAACGGTTATATGGGGGCTATATACAATTATGGACCGATATGGACCAATTTTTGCATGGTTGTTAGAGATCATATAACGCCACGTACCAAATTTCAACCGAATCGGATGAATTTTGCTCCTCCAAGAGGTTCCGGAGGTCAAATCTGGGGATTTATTTATATGGGGGCTATATATAATTATGGCCCGATATGGACCAATTCACCACCACATAGTAACACGACCACATAGTAACACCACGTACCAAATATCAACCGGATCGGATAAATTTTGCTCCTGCAGGAGGCTCCGGAAGTCAAATCTGGGCATCGGTTTATATGGGGGCTATATATAATTATGGACCGATATGAACCAATTCGTGCATGGTTGTTAGAGACCACATAGTAACACCACGTGGCAAGTATCAACCGGATCGGATAAATTTTGCTCCTCTAAGAGGCTCCGGAGGTCAAATCTGGGGATCGGTTTATATGGGGGCTATATATAATTATGGACCGATATGGACCAATTGTTGCATGGTGGTTAAATATCATATACTTACTCTATGTACCAAATTTCAGCCAGATCGGATGAAATATGCTACAATTATAGGCTCCGCAAGCCAAATCTGGGGGTCCGTTTATATGGGCGTTATACGTAAAGGTGGACCGATATGGCCCATTTGCAATACCATCTGACCTGCATCAATAACAACTACTCGTGCCAAGTTTGAAGTCGATAGCTTGTTTCGTTCGTAAGTTAGCGTGATTTCAACAGACGGACGGACATGCTTAGATCGACTCAAAATTTCACCACGACCCAGAATATATATACTTTATGGGGTCTTAGAGCAATATTTCGATGTGTTACAAACGGAATGACAAAGTTAATATACCCCCCCTCCCATCCTATGGTGGAGGGTATACAAATACTGAAAAACATAGTACTTTACTTGTTTGCATTACATATCAACCTTCATATATATGTCTTCTAAGAACAATGCATATAAACTCTTCCTCCTGGAAGAGCAAATGTCATCCTATCCAGTTGAGATTTGGTACTTGATGTTTGTATATTATATAGTCCCAAATATAAACTTATCCTCAGATTTTACTTCTTGAGCCACTTTAATCTAAGTAACTTATGCTTCACTGATGAATTATTATTTCGAAATTTGTGTAGAAAGATGTTGGAGTTTGTTCGGTTGTAAAGAAAATTTCACACAGTTCTCTACATAAGCGACCCATCTTACCATAAACCCTTACATATTTCAAGTTATATTTAAATTTTGTTTCCAAATAAAATAAAGTCGCTCAATACGAATATCTCAATGCATATGTGTATGTAAAAATATATATGTTCACTAGGTTATTCGCGGCTTTTTATTTTAAAGGACTTTACATATGAATGGATATGGGAATATGGAGATGGGATTTTTGGCTATGATTTTAGTCGCATTATCCTTTGGCTATAAAAAGAGAAAAAAAAACAAAACGAAAGGGATTTAAGTGATTTCATGGTTTTGATTGATATGAGAATATTGTTGGTTGAAATTGAGGGATCCCTTGCTGGGACTATGAGAGACTATGAGACATTGTTGAATGGAAATATTTATACGATTGTCTCAGACGAATAAAGTAATGAATGAATGAATGGAACGAATAGAACAAATAAACAAGCGCGTGTATTTTTTATTTTTTTTTATCCTTCAACAATAAATACGACATCCAAAACGGGTATGGTAGGCGTTTCTTTTTTTAAACGCTGATTTGATAATTCATTTAAGTGTTAAAAGATTTGAGTTAAAACAGCGAAAACAAAGCAGAAAAGATTTATGGAGCTTTATAACATATATCGCAATGTTTTTTGGTTTTCTTTGTGAGAGGAGGGGGGGGGGGGGGGAGAGTGAGCTGGTAAATTTGACAAATTGCTTTCATAAGTTAGATGTCTTTGGAAAAAGAAAAAGACATGAACACAAAGGGTGTCGACTGGGTTCATTCATCTTGCTATACATTTTTCGCGGTTGGGCTTTCAGTCATAGCTTTTTAAAGTGACTAACAATGTGAAAAAAATTAAATTGATTTTTTTTCCTTGAAGATTCATAGTCTGGGACGAATCTTTAAAAGTAAAAGACTTTCCTATGCTTTTTTTAAATATAAGGGGGCAAAATGAATTTAATTGTACTGTATTAACCTTGTCATTCCGTTTGTAACACATCGAAATATTGGTCTAAGACCCCATAAAGTACACTGAAAAAACAGTGAACCCACCAGGAAAGAAAATTTAGTTAGCTTTAGAAAAAATATATTAATTTTAGAAAATTTTAACTAAACTGTATTAGAAACGCAGATGTCACGCCGAAGTTTGAAGGAAAAAATTTGAGTTAAAAATTGCAAAACGTCTTTAGTACCATACGAAGTTCATGATGGGTTCATTACTGGTAAAATTTAAAAATTTTAAGAAATTCTGAACTATTTTGTGGGAGACCCGAATTTAGTTAATCTTTATGCTTCATTTGTGTATAATATTTTCCTTTATTTTAGATATTTTAACTAACGTACGCAAAAAATTATTAACGTCATGGAAACTTTCTTAAAATGTAAAAATTCCATCAACATAAATTAAATTAAATCAGCTTTAGTGAAATATAGGGTTCACTTTTTTTGAGTGTATACATATTCTGGGTCGTGGTGAAATTCTAAGTCGATCTAGCGATGTCCATCCGTGTTGGTATATGGTCTCTACCAGTCATGCAAAAATTGGTCCACATCGGTCCATAATTACCCAGCAAAAATTCTCATTACCCGGTAATCTTGTAGGTAAGCCTGTTTAAAAAGGAATAACCACTTATTAATTGGCATTGCTCCGGATTACATTTACATACGCATGTCCTAGGAGGCAAGTACTTCTCCCCAGGCATACCTTTGGCCATGAAATAATTAGTGCTTTTAAAGCATATAATCACCTAATATGTAATCACTTATTCGTAGATATACCAAAGTTTGCAAAATAGCCACTTATTGTCTCAGGCAACCAAATCTCGAAAATATTGACTTCTCTAGCCGATTACAATGGATCAAAATATGGCGAGTAATGCTTTAATATGAACATTACTTGAATAGAAACGAATATTGTAGAAATAAACAAAAATGTAACAAATCATCTAAATAAGATTACAGGAAAATTAATTTCACAATTAAATTAGAAATAAATGTTGTCGTTTAAGGGAGTTAGATTCACATTATGTTCGAAACCTACTAAAAGTGGATTTTATATATCCCTTTTATAAGGCAAATGACAGTTGAAATCTAGTGGTCGATTTTGAAAGTGTAATGTGAATGAGGTATAATAAAACATTTATTTAAAACATAGTATGGTAACGTCATTAATTTAAAACACAATTATTCGAAATATTCGTGAAGAATATTCCTCACCGGAAAAATCTTCAGAATTGCCGTTATATAACATACTCTTTTTGAGTTTTTTTAAATGCTCAATTATGTGAATAATTATACTTAATGGTACCATCATTTATTCTATTTTATTAATGGCCTGTTCCTGTATATCGAACGAAAGCTTTCTTTCGTATTCCAAACGAAAGAAAATTGATTTTTGTTCTTTTATTTCGAAAGGCAAGTCACTTCATATTTTGTTGTCGTGTAATAAACAGGGTTGGCCTGTCACAAACTGTGACTTTTGCGACATACATTTGCGACGGTATAATACGTATGTCGCAAAAGTCGTAAACCTGCTGTAGAAAACCAAATTTTGAATAGAAGAAATCCTGAACATTTTTTAATTTAGTTTGACAGCATTCGCTGTGAGTTTCTGCCGAAATTTGTGAAAGTCTATTTTCTTAGGTGGTATCGAAATTCCCGTTGGTGAGTGTGCAAAATACCTTGGGGTTATATTGGACAGGAGACTGAACTTAAAGTTAAGAAAGGACGAGAAAATCCACGGTTACCCTGAACTCGTGCAAAAGGCAATAGGGAAAATGTGGGGACTAAAACCGAAAATTGTGAACATTCCTAAGAATTGAAACTTCTTCGCACATACCATCGTCTTGGATATCATCGAATTCGCTGCCTAGCTGACGCGACTAAAGTATTTTCAGTTTGCGACTTTTGTTACTTTTTCTACATTTACGACGCGTATGTGACGTTTACGACGTTTACAACTTTGCGACAGTCGCAAACCTAAAAGAGTTTGATACAGACCATCTCTGGTAATAAACGAACATATACAATAAGTGTCAAGAAAATAAAAGCATTGTTAACATTTCAAAGAATTCTCAGGCCAAAAATTTAAAAACACTCATTTTTAATAATCAATGTATTCTCATACAAACGAATCGAACTTTCAAAAATAAAATAACCCAAATTCATTCGAATTCGAGTGACTGCCTTTCTTTCGAACTGGTTTTCGTTCGATATACAGGAACAGGGCATAAGTCATTAACAGCCAAATGCAATACATTTTGAGAATATCAATTCGAAAATTACCGAGAAGTATTTATTATTGTCATTACAAGTTAGTCATTATAACTCACCGCAATGTAATGCAATGTGTAATGACAGTTTTACTCCTGGTAATGTAAATTGTAATGAGATGTGGTTACCTAGTTTTTGCTGGGTATATATAGCCCCCATATAAACCAATCCCCAGCATGTCCGTCCGTCCGTCTGTTGAAATCACGCTAACTTCTGAACGAAATAAGCTATCGACTTGAAACTTGCCACAAGTAGTTGTTATTGATGTAGATCGGATGGTATTGCAAATGGGTCAAATCGGTCCACTTTTACGTATAGCCCCCATATAAACTAGAGGTGTGCACGTGAGTAGTATTTTGCTCACGCTCACGCACACTCACGACGGAGAAATCTTATTCACGCACACTCACTCACGATATATTTTGGTAGGACTCACTCACACTCATGCACGCTCACGAAAAGAAAATTTGTACTCACGCAAGAAAATCTTTTAAATGTCGTGACTCACGAAAAATATCGTGACTCACGAAAAATGTCGTGACTGACGAAAAACTTCGTGACTCACGAATAATTTTATGAGTGATTTGCCTTTAGAACCTGACTGAAAACATGAGTATGGTTAAAATAGTTTGCGTTATAAAAATCTTACCACTTAGGATGCCACTAAAATTATAAATGCATTGAAATCGTAAGCATTTTATGTTCGTCAGCGGGATTATTTTCGTGAGCGTGTATTTCCGAAATTCGTACTCACGCACACTCACGAAGATATTATTTTCGTGACTCACGCTCACGCACGACATTTGGTTGGTTAATCACGCTCACGCACACTCACGCCGTTGCCGCCAGCGTGACTCACGCGTGAGTCACGACAATTTCGTGTCACGTGCACACCTCCAAATTTGGCTTGGGGATCCTCTAAGGGAAGAAACTTTCATCTGATCCGGCTGAAATTTGGTACATGGTGTAAGTAACAACCATGCAAGAATTGGTCCATATCGGTCCATAATTATATATAGCCCCCATATAAACCGATCACCAGATTTGTCCTCCGGAACCTCTTGGAGGAGCAAAATTCATCTGATCCGGTTGAAATTTGGTACGTGGTGTTATTATATGGTCTCTAATAACCATGCAAAAACTGCTCCACATCGGTCAATAATTATATATAGCCCCCATATAAATCGATCCCCCGATTTGGCTTTCGGAGCCTCTAGGAGAAGCAAATTTCATCCGATCCGGCTGAAATTTGGTACATGATGTAAGAATATGGTCTCTAATAACTATGCAAAAATTGGTCCACATCGGTCAATAATTATATATAGCCCCCATATAAACCGATACCCCAATTTGACTTGTGGAGCCTCTAAGAGAAGCAAATTTTATCCGATCGGGCTGAAATTTGGTACATGGTGTAAGTATATGGTCTCTAACAAGAATGCCAAAATTGGTTCACATCGGCAATAATTATATATAGCCCCCATATAAACCGATCCCCAGGTTTGACCTCCGGAGCCCGTTAGAAGAGGAAAACTCAACCGATTCGGTTGAAATTTGGTACGTGATGTTAGTATATGGTATCCAACAATCATGCAGGAATTGGTTCATATCAGTCTCTAATTATATATAGCCTCCATATAAACCGATCCCCAGATTTGACCTCCCGTGCCTTTTGGAGAAGCAAAATTCATCCGATCTGGTTGAAATTTGGTACGTGGTGATAGTATATGATATTTAACAACCATGCCAAAAGTGGTCCATATCAATCCATAATTATATATAGCCCCCATATAAAACGATCCAGGGATTTGGTTTTGGAGCCACTTGAAGGAGCAAATTTCATCCGAGCCAGTTGAAATTTGGTACATTGTGCTAGTATATGGCCGTTAACAACCATGCCTAACTAGGTCCATATCGGCCTATAGTTATATATAGCCCTCAGATAAATCAATCCCCAATCACACAAAAATTGGTCCATATCAAGTTCATAATGGTATATAGCCCCATATTTCAATTCTGGCTCTCTACGTACCGTGTAAAAGTCCATATCGATTCGTAATTTTGTCTAATATATACCACGTGTGGACTAACTCACAATTTAGAAAACGATGTTAAGAAGTTTTAAGATAACACAACCCAAGTAATTCGATTGTGGATGACAGTCTTTCGTAGAAGTTTCTACGCAATCCATGGTGGAGGGTACATAAGATTCAGCCTGGCCGAACTTACGGCCGTATATACTTGTTTTGTTTATAAATTCGTAACACTTTCATGAACGCATCGTTTGTGAAACCTGCACGCCATTTGTGATGATGCTGATTTTTTTCTATGAGTGTATCGTTACCGTTGGCTTCGAAATAATGACTTACCATCACCGATGCCTACTTATTTGTTGGTTATTTGTCACAAACTACATCGTTTCGTCATATCTCGTCCATGCTGACAATTTAGCTCTTGGCAATGGAGCAAAAAATTACATTCCTCATGTCCCCTTGTAAAAGTAAACAAAACTTCCATTAGATAGTAATTACATGCCGACTTTGAACTCCAACATTATTTGGGTTTTTGCTGGGTACATTCACAGTATACAACTGAATTATTCTGAACTAATATATGTGTATTAAGTTACACATTTTTTTCACAATATTGTTTTAATATCGCAAAGCCCTTCTATAGATTATCGTACGTTATTCATTTATTTATTTATTTATTTATTAATTTTGCTGTTGTTCTTTTTTTCTTTGGCACCCATATTTAATTATGATGGCCTGCCCTACTCGGGTAGAAATATTTCAGTAATGAAGTTCTGCAGTTTGCATAATTCCATTCAATTTTCAAACGATTGGTTGTATGCGTAATCAATTTATGACCATGATATGCCAATATACAAACTGAAAACATTGCAGGATCAAAGGATTCAATAGACTAAAACGTCAAAATGGCACTAAGAGCGACATTCCTATGACTCGTTAGGTTCCTTCAATTTCCCTAAATAGTTTTAATTCTATTTTAGAATTAATTTATTTCTAGAATTGCTAGTCTTTAAGGAATGGGAGCCACCGGGGTGCAATGGTTAGCATGCCCGCCTTGCATACACAAGGTCGTGGGTTCGATTCTTGCTACGACCGAACACCAAAAAGTTTTTCAGCGGTGGATTATCCCACCTCAGTAATGCTGGTGACATTTCTGAGGGTTTCAAAGCATCTCTAAGTGGTTTCACTGGAATGTGGAACGCCGTTCGGACTCGGCTATAAAAAGGAGGTCCCTTGTCATTGAGCTTAACATGGAATCGGGCAGCACTCAGTGATAAGAGAGAAGTTCACCACTGTGGTATCACAATGGACTGAATAGTCTAATTGAGCCTGATACATCGGGCTGCCACATAACCTAACCTAACCTAAGGAATGTATTCCATAGACTGAATAAATAAATAAATAAATTCTTCATATTTCCAAGATCGGGTATAAATATTTAAAATCTATGTCTGGTGGGTAGTGTTGTCAGTATTTTTCTGGCTCTTGTCCCCCCAACCTGGGACGCTTTCTTCCTCAAAAATCCACAATTTAAATTAAAATTCCTCTCAAAAATTTCCCAATAAATTTTTGTCAAATTTTTATGGAAAAAGAAATAAATGTGCTCTGCTCTAGAAAATCGGTAATAATTAAAATTGAAAAAAATATATATATATAAAATTTTGCCATACCAGCTAGCAGGCTGATTCGATGATGATCCTCTCTAAATTAGTTTCAATTTCCATCAACTCAGTTTTATTGGCCTTGATCTTACTTTGGCCTTACCTCAACCGGCTCTGCACCATCCTTGCTAACGTACACCAATTTTAATTTGTTTATTGTGAGATTTTAAATATATGATGTAGGACATATACGCAGATAAATAAAAATATGGAAAATAGCAATAATAATAACAAATTCAAATTTACATGTTCATGAGAATACACAAGTTGGGAACGTTTGTTGTTTGCGTATCTGAATATTATTGGTGCAGATAAATATCAGTTGTAAACATTACCGAGAAAATGGCATAAAATTAAAAACACAAATAAGATAAATAAATCAATTTACTATAACCCAAAATGGCCATTGATAAAATGAGAGCGTGAACAAACACCATGAACAACACGAACAAAAAAAAAATATGGACTGCTATTGATGGAATGATCCTAAGTGCATTATTCTGGTTCAATGGTTTTTGCAACGAAATTGGGGTGTACAATTTAATATATTCACAATGAGGAAAATATGGTACTTTTTTTAATTAAAAAAAGTAGATGTTGCGAAACATTTGATGGGAAAAAATCTGGGTATTTATCATTAGCGTAGCTAGACAATTTTCCTAGGGGGGGCTATAGCCCCCCTAGCTAAAACTTTATAGACTGAACTTATAGGTTCAACTAATGTTTCATTTCATAAAATTGAATAAAAAAATAGACATCAAAATAACTCGACAATCAATTTATAATAAATCAACTAAAAGTACCTCACGGGAAATTGGTGCAAATTGCCACTGACGGACCTATCACAGAACTGGTACCTGTGCTCCAGTTAGTTGTAATTTTCACATTTAGTGAAATAAAATTATCAGAATGATTCAGAATTTTGTTCGATATATTTCAAAAGATTTTTTTTTTTGCATTTCGGGTTCGATTAGGAGCCCAAATTGAAAGAGATTTCTAAGAGTTTGTCCGAGACTGGTTCCTGAGGACCTGTTTATGGGGTGCTCCTGCTAAATTGTCCCAGGACGTGTCTTTTGGGACGAGTCCAAGACGCGTCCTAAAATGTAAATTTACTCTGTCAATGACAATCCCATGTTAAAGTGGACGGTCCCTTCCATACGTTTTGACCAGAACTGGGACCGATCCATACACACCAGGGACTAGTCCTGTACCAGTTCTGTGGTTGATCCATTTCCCGTAGGGTAGTTCCACACTTTTCCCAGCAAAAAATTGGGAGTTGTTCTAAAGGCACAACTTTAAAAGCACTTACAAAAATGTCCTCACAAAGAAGTTAACTATTTTAACTACACAGGAAGTTTTTTTACTTCATTTTTTCATATTTTAATGCGTAATTTTTTGTTTCCTTTTTTCAAATAGTTTAAAAAAAGAAAAATAATAAATGAAATGGTACAAATTATTCAAATTTTGCCACAAAAATGCTAAATCCATTATAGAAAAATCGATAATATTTGAAAATATTCGAGGGAAAACGTTTCAAACAAGCGTTAGAATGCATTAAAAATCATAAATAAGTATAAAAATTATTTATTTGGGAAAATATCACAATTCACATTCAAAACACTGAATTCGGATCACACCTTAAGAAGTGATGCAAATTCATTGCAACGCTGTTGAAACGGTGGACATTCGTTCTATGACAAGTTCATATTACATTCATCGCTTCTCCACCAATTTTGCACCACTTCCAGACCCAAAAAGAACATTTTCACTTCTTTTTTGGCGACGCTTTTTTGCAGCATTTTTAAGATATTAATTTATGAAAGAATAGTTTTAATATCAATTACTATTTTTTAATTAAATTGACTAAACCAGACTAAACAAAATAATAAAGGAGCTTTAGTTATTCAACTAAATCATAAGTTCAACCACAGCTTTATTTCATAAATATCAGACTTCTACCACAACCCAAGTAATTCGATTGTGCATGAAAGTCTTTAGTGGAACTTTGTGCGTTGTACGAGTATATACTTGTTCAATTTTATAAAAATGTAAAATCGTAAATAGATTTTCAAATTCTGGGGGGGGCTAAAATTTTTCTGGGGGGGTCTAAGCCCCCTCCCCAGAGGCCTTCCTACGCTTATGGTATTTATACAACAATGGAATAAATACAATAATTTTCTTTGAAAACATATCCTTATAATGGATTGTCATATGTAGTATATATATATTCAATGAAGACTTTTGCTGGAGATAATAAATGATACGAAAATATGGATACTACGGAAATTTGTTATGGACATTTGAAACCATAAATTTTATAATAGAATTTCTAGTGAATTTAATGGGACATTGAAAATAGAGGCTTCCATGACTTTAAGAGTTGCACTCGGGAGATCGGTATATGTGGACGCTATATCAAAACTTGGACCTATATATGAACCACAGCCTTTTCACTTGTTTCGGATATCTTTACATTTAAAATTCAAAATTTCAAGGAAATAAAATGAAAATTGGGGCTTCCTTACGAATTTGGAAAAACCTCTAGAATCAAAATTTCAAATAAATTGGAAAAAATTTGCAGAATCCATCACCTCAAATATTTAAAAAGGAAGCTCATTCTATATTAGAGTGACCGCAACTTATATGGGGCAAAAAAAAAAAGTCGGAATCTTGTTCGCCTTAACCCCACAAAACGAATCCCCTTTCCAGATATTGGGATAGCCAAAATTTGAGCCTGATTAAATGACGTTAACACGTTTAAGGACAAAATAAGCTATCGTGCGTGTTTTTATTATTTACTCAATACGTCAACTTTTTGGCCAAAACATTCGTTTTTTTCAAATTTTGAGCGACGAATGGCACGTGTTAACGTCGTTTAATCGGGCTCAAATTTTGGCTATCCCAATATCTGGAAAGGGGATTCGTTTTGTGGGGTTAAGGCGACAACATTTTTTTGGCCCCATATAAGTTGCGGTCACTCTAGTCTATATAGACCAATTTTAAAACTTGACCCGATTTTTATACCCTACGCCACACTGTGGAACAGGGTATTATAAGTTAGTGCATATGTTTGCAACATACAATAATGCTCAGGGTGGGTTCCTGAGTCGATCTAGCTAAGTCCGTCCGTCCGTCCGTCTGTCTGTGAACACATTTTTGTGAACAAAGTCCAGGTCGCAGTTGTAGACCAATCGACTTCAAATTTGGCACAATTTTCTGTCTTGGGTCAGAATGGAACCCTATTGATTTTGGAAGAAATCGGTTCAGATTTAGCTATAGCTCCCATATATATCTTTCGCCCGATATGCACTTATATGGGTCCAGAAGACAGAGTTTTACCCTAATTTGCTTAAATTTTTGCACAATACAATAGTCAAGTGTGCCAAATTTTGTTGAAATCGATTCAGATTTAGATAATGCTCCCATATACATCTTTCGCCCGATATGGACTAATATGGTCCCAGAAGCCAGAGTGTTACCCCAATTTGGTTGAAATTTTGCACTAGGAGTACAATTAGCAGTGTAGTCAGGTGTGTTTTAGACCAAAGTCTAGGTCGAAATTTTAGACCAATCGACTTCAAATTTGGCACAATTTTCTGCCTTGGATAAAATAGAACCCTATTAATTTTGGAAGAAATCAGTTCAGATTTAGATATAGCTCCCATATATATCTTTCGCCCGATATGCACTTATATGGGCCCAGAAGCCAGAGTTTTACCCTAATTTGCTTAAATTTGCACAAAAAGAACAATTAGTACAATAGTCAAGTGTGCCAAATTTTATTGAAATCGGTTCAGATTTAGATATAGCTCTCATATATATCGTTCGTCCGATTTACACTCATATGACCACAGTGGCCAATCTTTTATTTATTTTATTAAATTTTGAACAGGGAGTTGAATTAGCATTGCGTGCCAAATTTGGTTGAAATCGGTTCAGATTTTGCCCAGGGAGTAGAATTAGCATTGCGTGCCAAATTTGGTTGAAATCGGTTCAGATTTAGATATAGCTCCCATATATATGTTTTTCCGATTTGGGCAAAAATGGCCAAAATACCAACATTTGCCTTATAAAATCGCCACTGCTTATTCGGAAACTTTTAAAAGTGTCTCAAATTTTCCTTTATTTCTAATAAATATCTATCAACCGATAAATCATAAATACACTTTTGCGAAGTTGCCATAAAATTGGTTCAGATTTAAATGTTTCCCATATTTATACACTGCACCACACTGTGGCGCACAGGGTTGGCCTGTCACAAACTGTGACTTTTGCGACGGTATAATACGTATGTCGCAAAAGTCGTAAACCTAATGTAGAAAACCAAATTTTGAATAGAAGAAATCCTGAACATTTTTTAATGTAGTTTGACAGCATTCGCTGTGAGTTTCTGCAGAAATTTGTGAAAGTTTTCCCATGGTCAAGCCTATTTTCTTAGGTGGTATCGAAATTCCCGTTGGTGAGTGTGCAAAATACCTTGGGGTTATATTGGACAGGAGACTGAACTTAAAGCTAAGAAAGGACGAGAAAATCCACGGTTACCCTGTACTCGTGCAAAAGGCAATAGGGAAAATGTGGGGACTAAAACCGAAAATTGTGAACATTCCTAAGAATTGAAACTTCTTCGCACATACCATTGTCTTGGATATCATCAAATTCGCTGCCCAGCTGACGCGACTAAAGCATTTTCAGTTTGCGACTTTTGTTACTTTTTCTACATTTACGACGCGTATGTTACGTTTACGACGTTTACAACTTTGCGACAGTCGCAAACCTAAAAAAGTTTGATACAGACCATCTCTGGTGGCGCATTGTATAACTTTGTGCTTCACCACCCCAGGGCATTAGCCGACTTAAATTTAAAGTTTATAAATATTGTAGAACTCTGTCCAGATCTGGTCAGATTTAAATATATGTATATGGGAACATAAACCTTTATATATAACACCCAACACATTGGACGGATTTGATATGATATTGAAAATGTGGATCTACAAATTGGTATGATATAAAGGGTGATTTGTTAAGAGCTTGATAACTTTTTTTTTAAAAAAAACGCATAAAATTTGCAAAATCTCATCGGTTCTTTATTTGAAACGTTAGATTGGTCCATGACATTTACTTTTTGAAGATAATTTCATTTAAATGTTGACCGCGGCTGCGTCTTAGGTGGTCCATTCGGAAAGTCCAATTTTGGGCAACTTTTTCGAGCATTTCGGCCGGAATAGCCCGAATTTCTTCGGAAATGTTGTCTTCCAAAGCTGCAATAGTTGCTGGCTTATTTCTGTAGACTTTAGACTTGACGTAGCCCCACAAAAAATAGTCTAAAGGCGTCAAATCGCATGATCTTGGTGGCCAACTTACCGGTCCATTTCTTGAGATGAATTGTTCTCCGAAGTTTTCCCTCAAAATGACCATAGAATCGCGAGCTGTGTGGCATGTAGCGCCATCTTGTTGAAACCACATGTCAACCAAGTTCAGTTCTTCCATTTTTGGCAACAAAAAGTTTGTTAGCATCGAACGATAGCGATCGCCATTCACCGTAACGTTGCGTCCAACAGCATCTTTGAAAAAATACGGTCCAATGATTCCACCAGCGTACAAACCACACCAAACAGTGCATTTTTCGGGATGCATGGGCAGTTCTTGAACGGCTTCTGGTTGCTCTTCACTCCAAATGCGGCAATTTTGCTTATTTACGTAGCCATTCAACCAGAAATGAGCCTCATCGCTGAACAAAATTTGTCGATAAAAAAGCGGATTTTCTGCCACTGATTTTGGTAATAAAATTCAATGATTTGCAAGCGTTGCTCGTTAGTAAGTCTATTCATGATGAAATGTCAAAGCATACTGAGCATCTTTCTCTTTGACACCATGTCTGAAATCCCACGTGATCTGTCAAATACTAATGCATGAAAATCCTAACCTCAAAAGAATCACCCTTTAGAAGGCCCTGCCCGACTTTCTACTTTACTCACTTGTTATACCCTCCACCATAGGATGGGGTTATATTAACTTTGTCATTCCGTTTGTAACACATCGAAATATTGCTCTAAGACCCCATAAAGTATATATATTGTGGGTCGTGGTGAAATTCTGAGTCGATCTAGGCATGTCCGTCCGTCTGTTGAAATCACGCTAACTTCCAAACGAAACAAGCTAACGACTTGAAACTTGGCACAAGTAGTTGTTATTGATGTAGGTCGCATGATATTGCATATAAACGGACTCCAGTTTTGGTTTGCGAATCCCCTAAGAGAAGCAAATTTCATCCGATCTGGCTGAAATTTGGTACAGGGTGTTAGTATATGGTCTCTAACAATCATGCACAAATTGGTCCACATCGGTTCATAATTATATGTAACCCCCATATAAATCGATCCCCAGATTTGGCTTGCGGAGCCTCTAAGAGAAGCAAATTTTATCCGATCCGGCTGAAATTTGGTACATGGTCTTAGTATATGGTCTCTAATGACCACGCAAAAATTGGTCCACATCGGTCAATAATTATATATAGCCCCCATATAAACCGATCACCAGATTTCAACTCCGGAGCCTCTTGGAAGGCCAAAATTCATCTGATTTAGTTGAAATTTGGTACGTGGTGGTAATATATGGCCTCAACCACCCATGCAAAAATTGGTCGAAATCGGTCCATAATTATATATAGCCCCCATATAAACCGATTCCCAGATTTGACCTTCGGTGCCCCTTCGAAGACCAAAATTCATCCGATTCGGTTGAAATTTGGTATGTGATGTTAGTATATGGCATCCAACAACCATGCAGGAATTGGTTCATATGGGTCCATAATTATATATACCAAATCCCGAGATTTGGTTTTGGAGCCCCTTGGAGAAGCTAAATTCATCCGATCTGGCTGAAATTTGGTATATGGTGTAAGTTTATGGTCTCTAGCAACCATGCAAAAATTGGTCGAAATCGGTGCATAATTATATATAGCCTCCATATAAACCGATCACCAGATTTGAACTCCGGAGCCTCTTGGAAGACCAAAATTCATCTGATTCAGTTGAAATTTGGTACGTGGTGTTAATATATAGCCTCAAATACCCATGCAAAAATTGGTCGAAATCGGTCCATAATTATATATAGCTCCCATATAAACCGATCCCCAGATTTGACCTCCGGAGCCTTGGAAGACCAAAATTCATCCGATTCGGTTGAAATTTGGTATGTGATGTTAGTATATGGCATCCAACAACCATGCAGGAATTGGTTTATATCAGTTTATAATTCATAATATATAGCCTCCGTATAAACCGATCCCCAGATTTGACCTCCGGTGCCTTTTGGAGAAGTAAAATTCATCCGATCTGGTTGAAATTTGGTACGTGGTGGTAGTATATGATATTTAACAACCATGCCGAAAGTGGTCCATATCAGTCCATAATCATATATAGCCCCCATATAAACCGAACCCGAGATTTGGTTTTGGAGGCTCTTGGAGGAGCAAATTTCATTGTAGTCAGGTGAAATTTTTTACATTGTGCTAGTATATGGCCGTTAACAACCATACTTAACTAGGTCCATATCGGTATATAGTTATATATAGCCCTCAGATAAATCGATCCCCAAAAATTAGTCCATATCAAGTTCATAATTGTAGCCCCCATATAAGCGACCCCAAAATTTCATTTCCGGCTCTCCACGTACCGTGCAAAATTCTATATCGATTCGTAATTATTTGTAGACTTACCTATACATAACTTTTTTGTCTAATATATACCACGTATGGACTAACTCACAATTTAGAAAACGATGTTAAGAATTTTTAAGAAGTTTATTTTATTATTTCTATAGAAAATTTTGTTACAATTTTATTTCGTTATTGTTGTTTTTGATCTCAGTTTAAAGCCATGCATTGACTAAACTACAAGTGTAGCTTAACCAACAGAGGAAAATTATGCTTGTCAAATTTATTTGGGCAAAGCCCTATAAACTGCAAGATGGTTGGATGTACAGCTGTTTCGGAATTACCACATTCCTCATCAGCATCCTCTACTTTTGCTGCAAGTAGAGGATGCTGATGAGGAATGTGGTAATTCCGAAACAGCTGTACATCCAACCATCTTGCAGTCTATAGGGCTTTGCCCAAATAAATTTGACAAGCATACTTTTCCTCTGTTGGTTAAGCTACACTTGTAGTTTAGTCAATGCATGGCTTTAAGCTGAGATCAAAAATAACAATAACGATTGAAGAGAAGCCAACAATAACAAACAAAACGAATTTTATTTCTATAGAAAATTTTCTCCAAATTTTGGTTCTATAGAAAATGTCAAAATTTTGTTTTGTCAACATTTTATTTCTATAGAAAATTTTATCAATCTGAATTATATACGTATTTAATCGGCCTTTCTTTGTTTAATATATACCCCGCATGTACTAACTTACAATTTAGAAGATGATGTTAAGAAGTTTTAAGATACCTTGCCATCGGCAAGTGATACCGCAACCAAAGTAATTCGATTGTGGATGACAGTCTTTAGTAGAAGTTTCTACGCAATCCTTGGTGGAGGGTACATAAGATTCGGCCTGGCCGAACTTACGGCCGTTTATACTTATTTTTTACTAACATTGTGTTCCGCCCCTAAGCATTAGTCGACTAAAATCTTAGGTCTATAGATTTTGTAGAAGGATTTAAATATATGTATATGGGAATATACACACGTATATATAACACATAACATATTTGACGGATTTGATATAGTATCGAAAATGTGGTTCTACAAAGTGGTACAGGGTATAATATAGTCGGTACCGCCCGACTTTAGACTTTTCTTACTTGTTTTCAATACAAAATCTTTAATACATCCACAAAAAATAAGCTAGACATTTTTTTCTTCAACAAAAAATCTCAATCAAAATATCTTTAAGGCTTGCAGAGAAACCCTCATCAATCAATTGTATTATATATTTTCATATAATACCAATATTTAAATTTTATAAATGTTATATTGAAAAGAAATGTTGGAAATGTTTTTCATTTTGATTTGATAGGCCCATTGTAGATATAGCTCTTATCTTGCTCATTCGCACTCCACGAGTGTTAACTTTTTGGATATTCAAATTGATGGCTGATTATGAAATCCCAATGGGTAGCAGATGCTTTTGCTATTAAACATTCCACCTGCTACCAAAGGAGAAAAATATTTGCTTTAGCTTACGTAGATAGATCAATAGATTAAGCTAGGTGAAAATATCTTCACACAAACAAAAATCCGTCTTTTGCTATATGGCAATGGCCACGTACACCTATATGTCCCCATTTTGAGATGGATGTGGGATATGAATTTTTTCTTTACGTAAAAAAAAAAACAACAAAACAAAATGAAATGAAATGAAATAATAAAATGTTCAATAGCAATGCAAAGAATGTTTCGATGCGTTTCAAACACCTACGTTCACACATGACAACACACACACACATACATATATATAGAGGTATTACATACATGTACATGCTTAATGCCATAGCAGGAACTTATATCCCTGGGAAAACAAACACACGTGTAAATATTCCACCCCTTGCCAATTCTATTGTTTGTGGATGGGATCTTCGTTTTTCTTTTTTGCCAATGTTTGTTTCTTAACCTCCTTATTGGTGCCAATACAACAAAAGATTTTTTTTGTTAAATATCATCATATAACTCGCAAATGTGTTGAGAATTTTAAATATGTACCTTTTCAATAACCAGCGATGCAAGTGGGGGTGTAAATAAGACGATTTTCAATAGAGGCCTTTGCGAAAATGTAACCCATAGAGGTTGTGAATAATGGTGGTAAATATAAGATTCTGGGTTTTTAACTAGGCCCTGATATTTGTGCGCGTTAAGGCAATGCAGTGAATGGTCAAGGAAGCGCTGATATAACTGCAGCATTCGGGAACTGATTTGAAAACAGATCTCAGGAACAAAATGCGTAGCCAAGAAAGCAATGAAAATATTCATTTGGATCGAGAAGTGGTGCAAAAGTGGCTCAACGGAATTTATAAGAGTCATAGGGCGGAAGTCCTCCTTTTAAGCATTCACTGCATTGTTAATTCTTCAAGTGCAATGTATTTTCTTAATTTCGGATTTGATTTAAAAAAAATTAAGAAAACAATTTTTCTTAACTTTTTGCACTTTTTATCTCTACGTAAATATTTGATCCCAAATTCCACGTCTGCCGTGAAATAGTTCAGTACACTTTTTTTGTTGAAAATTTTCATTATTTTATTTGTCCTCTCTGTGCCAACAAACATATTTGTGGACATAAAATAGCTCTAGATTTCCAATTTCAGGCAAATGGGATGAAAATTTCAGTGTTTGTATTGCGCATATATCCTGGACCGATATAGCATATCTTCAAACTTGACCTGCGTGCAAACAAAACACGAATTTCCGCCAAATTTCAGGACAATAGTACCTATTACGAGAAAATTCAATTACTCCGATATAAAAAAAAACATCCGCTCTGTTCAACATTTTAATGTTGAAAGCGCTGTAGCGTGATTACAATAGTCAGACATTCGGACTTGGTTATATCGTCTTAGAAGTTCCTCATGATCGAAAATATATATATACTTTATATAGTCCGAAATGGATATTTCGATGTGTTACAAAAGGAATGACAAACTTATTTTAACCCATCACCATTCTATGATGGTGGGTATACAAATACGAAAGGGTCGACCATCTTAAGACGGCTCTTCGCCGGGAATTGTCCAAAATATTGTAGAACCGATTTCGCGCAGCCATTTAAAAACCATAATTCGTGCCATAGGTAGCCAATTCGAAGAAACCTAAGCTGATTCTATTTATTTATTTATTTAAGTTTTTATTTATTGCTTAATTTATTATAATTAAAAATTATAATAAATTTCCCAGCAAAAAAAAATTGGAAGCACCACTAAGGGCACAATTTTAAAATCTTCCCAAAGATGTTTTTATTTTAATTAAATTTTTTTATAACTCGATTTTTATACCCACCACCATAGAATGATGATGGGGGTATAATAAGTTTGTCATTCCGTGTGTAACACATCGAAATATCGATTTCCGACTATATAAAGTATATATATTCTTGATCAGGGAGAAATTCTAAGACCATATAAGCATGTCCGTCTGTCTGTTGCAATCACGCTACAGCCTTCAATAATGGCGCTATCGTCCTGAAATTTTGCACAGATTCATTTTTTGTTTGCATGCAGGTCAAGTTCGGTCCAAGTTTTGATATAGCCTCCATACAGACCGATCTCCCGATTTTGCCTTTTGGGCTTCTAAAAACTGTATCTAATATCCGATTTGCATGAAATTGTAAATCTGGAGGTATTATGGGAACATAAGAGGTATATCGAAAATGGGGTGTATCGGTTCATGTTTTGGTGTAGCCGCCAGATAGACCGATCTCCCGATTTTTATTCTTGGGCTTCTATAAACTTACCAGATTTGCCTGAAATTGGTTTTGGTGAAATTTTTTGGTGTTCCCCCATATAGACCGATCTCCCGATTTTACTTCTTGTGTGTCTAGACCCTGTATTTTCTATCCGATGTGACTGAAATTGCAAATCTAGAGTTATTTTAGGACCATAAAGAGGTATATCGAAAATGGGGAGTATCGGTTCATTTTTTTGTATAGCCGCCAGATAGACCGATCTCCCGTTTTTTATTCTTGGGTTTCTATAAACTGTTTTTATTACCCGATTTTCCTGAAATTAGAAATCTAGAGATATTTTGGGACCCCAAATATGTGTGCCGAAATTAAGGTGTATCGGTCCATTTTTTTGGCATAACCCCCATATAGACCGATGTCTCAATTTTACTTCTTGGGCGTCTAGAGACTATATTTTCCAGCCAATTTGTTTGAAATTGAAAATCTGGAGGTATTTTAAGATCACAAATAGGTGTGTCGCAAATGATGCCTATCGGTCCTTGTTTTTGTATAGCCCCTATAAAGACTAATCTCCCGATTTTACTTCTTATAGAATTCGTAGTTTTCGCCCAATTCGTCTGAAAGTGGAATTCTGGAGGTATTTGAGGAACATTAAGAGGTGGTGAGTATTGGTCAATGTTTTGGTATAACTCCATATAGACCTAACTCCTGAATTTATTTCTAGGACTTTTGGAATCCGGCTGACCACAAATAGGTCAGCCGAATATGGTGTGTGTCGACCCATATTTTTTGAAACTGAAAGTAAAATTTCCAGATTTTACTCATCGTATTCATTTAAATAATGGCGGAAAAAATCTACAGATTTCAGATTTCAAATCAAGGCGTTATTTCTTAATTTAAACGATATGTTTATGATTTCTCTAAAACTCAAGCGAAATTGGTTCTCATAAATCCAGAATCTGATCTAGTCTTCATAGGTAGAATCTTTAAATTTGTTCTTCGGGAAGCGTACTGGTTGAACTGATTTGTTTGGGAGAAGATTTGTTATCAAACCACCCTAAAAGTCTATATATTATCAAGTAACCCGCTACGACGAATACTTTTCAAAGTAAACTATAAAATTTGATTCATGGTGGTGGTTATTTAATTCGGCCCGGCCGAACTTACTGTTGTATATACTTGTTTTGTTTGATAATTATATACCCCGTATGGACTAACTTACAATTGAGCACACGGTGTTAAGAAGTTTTAAGATACCTGGCTATCGGCAAGTGTTACCGCATCCGATTATGGATGACTGTCTTTAGTACAAGTTTCTATGCAATCCATGGTGGAGGGTACATAAGATTCGGCCTGGCCAAACTTACCGCCGTATATACTTTTTTCATATTTTTAAAGGGTAATTTAAACTTGTTATACCCACCACCATAGAATGGTGGCGGGGGTATAATAAGTTTGTCATTCCATTTGTAACACATTGAAATATCGATTTCCGACTATATAAAGTATATATATTCTTGATCAGGGAGAAATTCTAAGACGATATAACGATGTCCGTCTGTCTGTCTGTCTGTTGTAATCACGCTAAGTCTTCAATAATGAAGCACTCGTGCTGAAATTTTGCACAAACTCGTCTTTTGTCTGCAGGCAGGTCAAGTTCGAAGATGGGCTATATCGATCCATGTTTTGGTATGGTCCCCATATAAAACCACCTCCCGACTTGGGGTCTTGGGCTTATAGAAACCGTAGTTTTTATCCAATTTGTCTGAAATTTGAAATCTAGAGGTATTTTAGGACCATAAAGAGGTGTGCCGAAAATGGTGAGTATCGGTCCATATTTTGTTATAGCCCCCATATAGACCGATTTCCCGATTTTACTTCTTGGGCTTCTAGAATCCGAAGTTTGTATCCTATTTGTCTGAAATTGGAAATCTAGAGGAATTTTCGGGTCATAAAGAGGTGCGCCGAAAACGGTGAGTATCGGTCCATATTTTAGTATAGACCCCATAAGAACGATCTCCCGATTTAACTCCTTGGGTTTCTAGAAATCGTAGTTTTTATCTGATTTGCCTGAAATTGTTAATATTCTGGTATTTTAGGCTCACAAAAACGTGTATCGGATTAAGTTTTTATCGGTCCATTTGGTAATGCCTCCATATATACCGACTTCACTTCTTGAGGGTTTCTACACCCTCCATGTTTCGATATAGCACCCATGTAGATCTCCAGATTTACTTCTTGGGCTTTTAGAATCCGTAGTTTTTATCCAATTTGCCTGAAATTGGAAATCTAGAGGTATTCTAGGACCATAAGGGGGTGTGCCGAATATATTGAGTATCTGTACAGTTTTTAATATAGCCATCTTATAAACCGACCCTCCCGACCGACGTGAGGTCAAGATTCTAGAACTACAATTAAATGTGCGTAATCCTGTGTGTATCCTTCCACGTTTTGGTATAGCCCCCATTACTCCGAACTCCGGTCCATTTGGTAAGGCCTCCATTTGACCGATTTCACTTATTGAGGGTATAGAAGGCGCACTGATCATGAAAATAGCTTGAAACCCAATGTAAAATTTCCAGATTTTACTTCTACAGATTTAAGATTTCAAATCAAGACGTTATTTTATAATTTTCTTGCACACTTACAAGAGATGTTAATGATTCCTCTAAAACAAAAATGGTTCTTATATATCCAGAATCTGATATAGTCCTCATAGGTGAAATCTTTAAATTTATCTTCGGGAAGTGTCCTCAAGTCCTCAAGCCCTCCTGAAATTTCAAAGGAAACCCTAATATTTGGTTCATGGTGGTGGGTATTTAAGATTCGGCCCGGTCGAACTTAGTGCTGTATATACTTGTTTTGTTTCAAATAGGTTAAAAACAGATAACGAAATGGTAAAAAATATTTAAATCTTGTTGAAAAGAAAATGCTCTAAATACAAGGTGACCGAACTCCCATTGTCATGTCTCCAGTATCTGGAAGACGATCACCAGTCTCTTAGTGTTGTGGTTCGAAATCTTGATGTTGTTGCAGCTTTCAGGATTTGACAAAATTTTAATTTTTAAATTATTACTGATTTTCTGTAGTAGAGCCTTTTTCTTTTTCTTTATTTTTTTTTTTTTTTAAATGTGAAAAATGCAAAGGGGATTTTTGTGAGGAATTTAAATTTAAATTGGGGAGTTTTGGGGACGAAAACATCAAAATTTGGGGGCAAGAGCCAGAAAAATACTGGCAAGACTACATACATACCTAAATTGTACTAACAACCACTGCCTGAAAGTATGCACTTTTTATTGGTGTATTTTGTTTTGGTAGTCACTGTGGTTTACGTTAATTCATATACAGATACAATTACGGATTCAATGTATTATTGTATGTTAATGTCGCCAGTTTTTTAAAATATTAAGAAGTTGAATATTTAGAAGTAAATTTTCGTTCATAAATACAAGGTGACCGAACTCGCATTGTAATATCTCCAGTATCTGGAAGACGATCACCAGTCTCTTAGTGTTGTGGTTCGAAATCTTGATGTTGTTGCAGCTTTCAGGATTTGACAAAATTTTAATTTTTTAATTATTACTGATTTTCTTTTTCTTTATTTTTGTTTTTTTTTCAAAAAAAAAATTGTGAAAAATAGTAAGGGGGATTTTTGTGAGGAATTTAAATTTAAATTGGGGAGTTTTGGGGACGAAAACATCATAATTTGGGGACAAGAGCCAGAAAAATATTGGCAACACTGCCTACATACCTAAATTGTACTAACAACCACCGCCTGAAAGTATGCACTTTTTATTGGTCTATTTTGTTTTGGTAGTCACTGTGGTTTACGTGCATTCATATACAGATACAATTACGGATTCAACCTCAATGTATTATTGTATGTTAATGTCGCCAGTTTTTTGATGCATCTAAAAATAAAATCAGCATTTCAAAAAAAGAAAACATCTTCGATTGACACATATCTCGATAGCATGCCAAAAAAATTGTGAATTAAAAAAAAAATTAATTCAGTCGTTTCAGGCAAGTATTCGAATTCATTAAAAATCATACAAAATTTTAAAATATTTTTTTTAATTATCAAAATATCAGAGAATTTGTCAAGTCATATAAAGGGTGATTTGTTAAGAGCTTGATAACTTTTTAAAAAAAAAAAACGCATAAAATTCGCAAAATCTCATCGGTTCTTTATTTGAAACGTTAGATTGGTCCATGACATTTACTTTTTGAAGATAATTTCATTTAAATGTTGACCGCGGCTGCGTCTTAGGTGGTCCATTCGGAAAGTCCAATTTTGGGCAACTTTTTCGAGCATTTCGGCCGGAATAGCCCGAATTTCTTCGGAAATGTTGTCTTCCAAAGCTGGAATATTTGCTGGCTTATTTCTGTAGACTTTAGACTTGACGCAGCCCCACAAAAAATAGTCTAAAGGCGTCAAATCGCATGATCTTGGTGGCCAACTTACCGGTCCATTTCTTGAGATGAATTGTTCTCCGAAGTTTTCCCTCAAAATGGCCATAGAATCGCGAGCTGTGTGGCATGTAGCGCCATCTTGTTGAAACCACATGTCAACCAAGTTCAGTTCTTCCATTTTGGGCAACAAAAAGTTTGTTAGCATCGAACGATAGCGATCGCCATTCACCGTAACGTTGCGTCCAACAGCATCTTTGAAAAAATACGGTCCAATGATTCCACCAGCGTACAAACCACACCAAACAGTGCATTTTTCGGGATGCATGGGCAGTTCTTGAACGGCTTCTGGTTGCTCTTCACTCCAAATGCGGCAATTTTGCTTATTTACGTAGCCATTCAACCAGAAATGAGCCTCATCGCTGAACAAAATTTGTCGATAAAAAAGCGGATTTTCTGCCAACTTTTCTAGGGCCCATTCACTGAAAATTCGACGTTGTGGCAGATCGTAAGTCTATTCATGATGAAATGTCAAAGCATACTGAGCATCTTTCTCTTTGACACCATGTCTGAAATCCCACGTGATCTGTCAAATACTAAGGCATGAAAATCCTAACCTCAAAAGAATCACCCTTTACAATACTCGGAATTCACATAATACCTTAAAAAGTGATGCATACTCAATACAACGTCGGTAGAAATGGTGGACATCCGTCCTATGACAAGGCCATGTTAAATTCATCGCTTCTGTGCCAATTTTTCACCACTACCGGATCCAAGAATAAAATATTCACTACTTTTTTGGTGACGCTTTTTTTTTTGGGTTAATTATACGGGCACTAGCAACTAGAGGCTATCGGCCTAAACAAAACTAATTCTTAAATTTGATGTTATTTCCAACATTTTTAGCTTTTGAACAATAAATTTTAAAAAAATAATAAATAAATAATATAACACTTTACTATGTGGACTGTCATATCCGCCGACCTGTACTGCATGCACTGAAGTGGTTGCAATGACGAAAACGATAGATCATAAACTCGTTCGAGTAGTCGTTTACTCTATTGCAGTATAGATGAACTGCCTACTTGGTGTATTCGAAACTATCCTATACTTGCGTTTATATCCTTTCGAAGCGTCCACTGTTTTAATTATCTCCCTCGTGGTTGCCGATTTCTTTGCTATAAAAGCATAAAAGGCTTTGACAAAATTCAATTAAAAATATTTTTTAAACATAATTTTGTACATAACGAAGGCCTTACGAAATGTTTGTTTAGACCTATCTTTGCTTAAATTTCAGTGGATTCCCCCTTTTCGCATATTACCCGTGATGTTACATTTCATTTTGTTTTCTTATCAATAACAGACAAAAGAATCGGCTTATATTTCTACACCTACACGTTCGAGTGGTGAAACGGTTTTAATTCCATCCTCACCCCCATATTCGTTCGTGGCAGATAGAAATAACCCATGAAGAAAAGATTGTATCAATGAAATGCTTCCTTTTTTCTGTGGAGGATTGGATAAGCTTCTTCGCATAACCTTTTTTTTGCAAAATCCAACATCTCGAACATCTTTAAATGAACAACAACAACGACAGCGACAATTGGCAACTACAACAATAAAGACATAATGCATCTACCATAACCTACAGAAAAGGAAACATAAAGGAGTTCCAATGGTTTATTTTAACGAGTTGTGTACTTTTCTAAACAAATACAAGAGCCAAACGAAAGATTGTATAGAAAAAAAAAAAAAAAAAAACGAAAATAACAAACTGAAGAATTGAAGACAATCGATTGTCTGCATATGTAGAACAAGTGTTCACTTGAAATTCAAATCACCGATATTACAATGGATCGAAAAGAAGAGAAATTCCATTATTTATGGTTTTGCCAATTCAATGCCATTCCAATGCCCCTACTACATGGCACTCAATTGAACGAGGAAATGAGGCGTCAATGGCAACACATTAAGGGAATCATAAAAAAACATCCCCCCAAAAAGTGTGCTGAAAAAAAGGAATACAATTTAAATATGCACGTGTATACAGGTGAGCATCCTAAACTACTGAAGGAAGATCCAATTTTGCTCGACTCCTAATCCAGCATTTTTTATCAGCCTCGATTGCGATTCCGCTATTGACTCCACGTTATGTAGTTCGAATAGGCATTGAGTTTAGTTGCAACAAAAACTTAAATGGGGTTTTTTAACTTTATGGTATATACAGGGTGGTTGATATATAATTCAAGTGCGTTATTTGGGCTCATTCCTGGCGAAGCGCTGTCTTGAGTTGATAGGCATTTTTGTATAAAGAAATTTCCATTATTATTCCATATGGGGAATACACTGAAAAAACAGTTAAACCACCAGGAAGAAAACTTTCGGTTAATTTTAGAAAATTTTAACTAAACAGTATTACAAACGCTGGCATCACGCCGATGTCATTAAAATAAGTAAATATTTTTCGACGAATTCAAGAAAATTTATTAGACATAAATAAATTTTTGCAGTTGTTAAAGAAAAATTTGTAGTTTCAAGGAAAAATTTGGAGTTCAAAATTGCAACAATGTCTTCAGTGACATACGAAGTTCATGATGAACGCATTTGTAGTAAAATTTGCAAATTTAAAGAAATGCTGAACTATTTTTGTGGAAGACACGAATTTAGTTAATCGTTATGCTTCATTTGTGTATATTTTTTCCTCGGTTTTAACTAACGTAAAAAATTATTAGAGTAAAGGAAACTTTCTCCAAACATAATAATTCCATGAACTAAAATAAAGTTAAATAAAATTAAATTGTCGTTAGTTCATCATTTTCTTGCACACCTACATGTGATGTTTGTGATTCTTCTAAAACTCAAACAAAAATGTTTCTTATAAACCCAGAATCTGATCTAGTCTTTATAGGTATAATCTTTAAATTTATATTCGGGAAGCGTATTAGTTGAACTGGACTGTTTAGGAGAATATCTGTCATCAAACCCCCCTAATTCTAATTCTATATATTATCAACCAGCTAAAACGAAGAGTTTTCAATGGAAACTATTATATTTGATTCATGGTGCTGGGTGTTTAGGATTCGGCCCGGCCGTACTTACTTCTGTATATACTTGTTTATAAATCGTTTTTTGCAGGCTTACCTGTGCTTTGGTTACCTTTCCCCCTAAAAATTCTTATTCTCCCATCTAAGGCGCCTGTACTCCTCATATGATGATCATTAACAGATACTTAAATGCATTGCACGCCAAACGAGTGCCATAATGGCGAAAGACGACTAGCATAAAGAGGCTTGAATGTAACATTCATGCCACCACGTACGCATAATGGACCAAATTCACTCCATTGTATGGGCCAAATACTTAAAAGTACATAATTTCCTTTATTCGATAGTCATTATGTTAAGTAGGTGTGTGTGTGTGTGAGTGCAAGTGTTTTGCAATTATTTTCGGCAATGAAGGATTTAGAAAATAATTTCTAAGAAAAGATTGGTTCTCAATTTTACACTGGAAAAAATATTTAAATATTAAAAACTTAAATCTTAGCTCACGCGATTTTTGCAATATTAATATTATTATTAAAAACAAGTAAGCAAAGTCTAAAGTTGGGCGGAGCCGACTATATTATACCCTTCACCACTATGTATACCAATATTTTTGATACCACCTTAACGTCTTCAAATTTGTTAGGAGCTATATAAATATTTGGACAAAATTTTTTAAACTTTCACAAAATGTCTAGACTCAAAATTTAAATTGGTTAATGACCTGGACGGACCACAGTTAATATAAAACAAGTAAGGAAAGTCTAAAGTCGGGCGGGGCAGACCATATTACATCCTGCACTTTGTGGGTATACATTTTCGATCTGAAATTCTTCAAATTTTTTGGGTGCTATATATATATATATAGGTTTATGTTCCCATATATATTTACACTTAAATCTGAACCGACAATATATTTAAGGCTTCTTAGTGGACAATATATTTAAGCCTTCCTAGAAAATCTATTGACTTAAAATTTAAGTCTGCTGGGGTTGAACAAAATTTTAGTAAAAAAATATGGGAAACATTTAAATCTGAAGCAATTTTTAAGCAACTTTGCAAAAGTGTATTTATGATTTATCAGATGATAGATAGGTATTAGAAGTATAGGAAAATTTAAATTATTTTTAAAATTTTTCGACTAAGCAGTGGCGATTTTACAAGGAAAAAGTGTGGGTATTTTGACCATTTTTGTCGAAATCAGAACAACATATATATGGGACCTATATCTAAATCTGAACCGATTTCAAGCAACTTTGGCACACATAGCAACAAAGCTAATTCTACTACCTGTGCAAAATTTCAACTAAAAATTCAAGTAAAAATTTGGACTCTATGGTCAAATGAATGTAAATCGGGCCAAAGCTATATATAGGAGGTATATCTAAATCTGAACCGATTTCAACCAAATTTGGTATGTACAGTCAGTCTGAACCAATTTTGAGGCACTTTGCAAAAGTGTATTTATGATTTATCGGTCGATAGATATGTTATGCATTAGAAATAAAGGAAAATTTGAGTCACCTTTACAAGTTTTCGTCTTAGCAGTGGCGATTTTATAAGGAAAATGCGGGTATTTTGGTCATTTTTGCCCAAATCGGAAAAGCATATATATGGAAGCTATATAGAAATCTGAGCCGATTTCCACCAAATTTGACATTCATACTTAGTATTTTAATTCTACTCCCTGTGCAAAATTTCACGTAAATCGGACTACAACTTTGAACTCTGTGGTCATATGACGGAAAATCGGGAGAAAGATCTATATGGGAGCTATATCTAAATCTGAACCGATTTCTTCTAAAATCAATAGGGTTCTATTCTGACCCAAAACAGGAACTTGTGCCAAATTTGAAGGCGATTGGACTTGCGACCTAGACTTTGATCACAAAAATGTGTTCACAGACAGACGGACGGACAGACAGACGGACATGGCTAGATCGACTCAGGGACCCACCCTGAGCATTATTGCCAAAGACACAATGTGTCTATCTCTTCTCATTCTGGATGTTGCAAACATATACATTAACTTATAATAGCCTGTTCCACAGTGTGGCGCAGGGTATAAATAGTGGAGATATTTAAATTGCATAAAATTTCGCAAATCTGTATTTATGGATTATATGTCAATATATACGAATTAGAGTGTAGGTAAATTTGAATCATTTTTGCGAGTTTTCGACTTAACAGTGACGATTTTTCAAGGAACATGTGGGAGTTTTGGCCATATTTGCTAAAATCGGAGCAGCTTATATATGGGGGCTTTGTCTAATTCTTAGCCGATTTTGATAAAAATTGACACTCATTGCTAAAACTTTAATTGAACTCTCAGTGCAAAACTTCATAATTTTCGAAATGAAACATTGGCCTCCGTGGTCATATGAATCTAAATCGGGCGAAAGATATATATGTAATACCCATATAAATCTTTCGCCCGATGTGCAATTACACAGAGAATACAGATTGGTTGTGATAACCGAATTTATTGCCAACCTCCTTTTGGCAGTTGCACCAACTATCAGTTGGCAGTTGTGTCACCCGACAAATTCGGTCGACTCAATCGAATTATGGGAACTCCAACTAATACTATATATGGAGTTGGTTGTATCAGACGATGGCATTTGTCGTTGTTCCCTTCATTTGGTTGTGTCACCCAACCCCAATAAAAAATTAATTTCATTTAAATTTTTTTTTATTTGGTTTAAATATATTTAAATATTTGTATTAAAGATGTATAGCTAAATACAATGTATGATAACAATTAATGTCCTTAAAATGTTTTAGCGGTTGGGCACACAAAATTTAATACACATCCCATTATGACCTTCAGTTGAAAGTCGACTTTTTTTAAATATTAAAATGAATAAAAATGGACCCGTATTACTAGTTTGTGCATATAAGTTATTTTTGGTCGCTATAAGTTATTTTGGTCTGTACCTAAATACAGACACGTTTGGACAAGCAAGCCAATTTTGAAACCACAAGTGATGAACTTCTTGTTATTGCTGAGTTCGTCCCGATAGTGTGTTAGGCATTATGAAAAATAAATAACTTTTGAGCGTTCGCCCGAATCTGGCCCTTGGCCCTTTGTATCCACTTGGGTCTGTTGTACAACGTTGACATATTGGATTATTGTTTAAAAATAAATCAAATAAGATTAGTTAGATTTTGGTGCACTCATGTTTATAAAAACAATTCAGAACCTACCACTTTATTCACAACGACATCTCTGTGAGGTTCCAAGTATACAAAGCATCCTGGAGATATATCATTAAATCCGATTGGGGTGTGGTACGTATGATTATTTATGCCCTATAATATACTCATCATAAATGATCCACTCCTATATCGTGACATATCTTTTACTTACGTCCTTTAATTACAGCCGGTCATCATGAAAAGAATGCTTTGAACATCAATGTGGATGCCACTTTGTAGCGGTTTAAAAATCGTGACGTTTAATTGAAAAAAATATATATATCTTCTTTGAGCACCAAATAATTAACAATAATTGAAGTGACATTTAAAAATATTTCAAATAGGATTCGGTTGTGAATACTGTATGTCAGTGCTGATTGCTAAATGGCAGTTACGAAATTTATTTAAAGTTGGTTGCGCCAACAGAATTCGAAACAAATGCTTCAAAATATATAGATTTTGTTGCTTCAACCATTTGTCTTGTATCACAAACGAAATTCTATTGAAATGATTGACAAATGATAGTAAGCATTAAAAGATGATTCCATTAAAGAAAATAGGTTGACACACCTAATATATAATTCTAAATGTAGAATTTTCATTATCAGAACCGATTTCCAACCAAATTGTTCTCTGTGTGTATATGGACCCAGAAGCCAGAGTTTTACCCTGATTTGTTTGAAATTTTGCACAAACATAACACTTGGTCGTATAGTCAAGTGTACAAAATTTGATTGAAATCGGGTTAGATTTAGATATAGCTCCCATGTATATCTTTCGCCCGATATGGACTTATATGGCCCCTGAAGCCAGAGTTTTACCCTAATTTGTTTGAAATTTTGCACCAGGAGAACAATGAGTACTATAATCAGATGTGCCAAATTTGATTGAAATCTGTTCAGATTTAGATATAGCTCCTATATATAGCTTTCGCCCTATTCATATGACCATAGAGCCCAAGTTTTTCATCCGATTTTGTTGAACTTTTGCACAGGGAGTAGAATTAGCTTTGTTGCTATGCGTGCAAAATGGTCAAAATACCCATATTTTTCTTGTAAAATCGCCACTGCTTAGTCGAAAAATTGTAAAAATGATTCCAATTTTCCTATACTTCTAATACCTATCTATCAACCGATAAATCATAAATACACTTTTGCAAAGTTGCTTAAAAATTGCTTCAGATTTAAATGTTTCCCATATTTATACCCTTCACCACTACTGTGGTACAGGTTATAATAAGTTTGTGCATTTGTATG
Source organism: Haematobia irritans (assembly GCF_050003625.1). Taxonomy (NCBI): domain Eukaryota; kingdom Metazoa; phylum Arthropoda; class Insecta; order Diptera; family Muscidae; genus Haematobia; species Haematobia irritans. The sequence continues at coordinate 32,358,832 of NC_134397.1, forward strand.
TAACGCCAAGAAATAGTGGTCATAGACCCATCTTTTAGTATACCGATCGGTTTGGAATTAAATTCTGAGTCGATTTAGCGATGTCTGTCTGTCTGTCTGTCCGTCTGTCTGTATATGTAATTTTGTGCACAAAGTACAGCTCGCAATTTAAGTCCGATCGTGCTCAAATTTGGCATAGGGCCGTTTCTTGGGACAGAGACAATCGCTATTGGTTCAGATTTGGATATAGTTGCCATATATTTTTATCCCCGATTTGGTCATAGTTAGCGTGTTTATCAACTAATTTTCTTGAAATACCGTACATCCAAATATTTTATGAATCTCGAAAATCTTGCAAAATATCAGCCAAATCGGTTCAGATTTAGATATAGCTCCCATATATATCTTTCGTCCGATTTAGACTCATATGACCGCAAAGTCCAAAGTTTACTACATTGGTAGAATTGACATTCTACCAATGCTTGGTAAATTTGATTGAAATCGGTTCAAATTTAGATATAGCTCCCATATATATCTTTCGTCCGATTTGAACTTATATGGGCTCAAAATCCAGGGTTTTGCCGTGATTTGCTTCAAATTTCGCACAAGGAGTACGTTTAGTAGTATCGGTAATTGTGCCAAATTTGGTTGAAATCGGTTCAGATTTAGATATGGCTCCCATATATATCTTCCGTCGGATTTGCACTCATATGACCAGGGGGCCAAAGTTATACACCCATTTACGTGAAATTTCGCATAGATAGCAGAATTATTATTCTAACTATACATGTCAAATTTAGTCAAAATCAGCTCAGATTATATATGGCTCCCATATATACGTACACCAGAGTTGGGGAAATATGGTAGACTGTTACACATTTTAGACCCATTTTCAATGGAAGTTTCCTCCAATTAACTGGATAGTGTTAGCCGATTTAAATTTTAATTCTAGAGATTTTGTAGAAATAAAAAAAATTGTCTCCTTTATATAGCTTCCAGCAAATGTGAAGTAGTTGAGATGGTAACACAAATTTTGGCCTACATAGGGGTGTAGGATATATATATATATAGCCGACTTTAGACTTTACTTACTTGTTTTTTACTAAAATTTTGTTCCACCCCAGGACATTAGCCGACTTTAATTTTAAGTCAATAGATTTTCTAAGAAGGCTTAAATATATTGTCCACTAAGAAGACTTAAATATATTGTCGGTTCAGATTTAAATGTATATATGGGAGCATAAACCTATATATATAGCACCCCACAAATTTGAAGGATTTCAGATGGTATCGAAAATGTATACCCACAAAGTGGTGCAGGGTATAATATGGTCGGCCTCGCCCGACTTTCCTTACTTGTTTTTTAATAACATAGTGTACCATCCCATGTCATTATCCGACTTAAACTTTAAGTCTATAGATTATAAATTTTGTTTAGATAGAGTCAGATTTAAATGTATGTATTTGGGATAAAAACCTTTATATATAGCACCGAACACATTTGACGGATTTGATATAGTATCGAAAATGTGGATTTACAAAGTGGTGCAGGGTATAATATAGTCGGCCTCGCCCGACTTTAGACTTTCCTTACTTGTTTTAAAGGAATTTGTTCTTAATATTTCGTAAATGGCACATCCTAAAATTTAGGTTGCATAATCTTTAATATCACTTAAGTGTTTTTTTTTTCAGTGTATGGTGGGGGTATAAAAACCGATAGAATTTAATTTAATTCGTATTTAAGCTTGGTAAAAACGTTATCCACTTTTTAAGAACCTTAACATTTAAGAACATTTTATGTCAAATAACCCTTTTCTGCATAACTTTTTAGAAATTCATAATCGTAATGCAGATGCCACGGGAAACCTGGTGATCTAAAAGTTAAAATGTGTGTCCTATATGAGCTTGAATCTTAAAAAAAAATTGCGCTATTTTTACATGATTTATTTTCTTGCTAATGATCACAAAATCTTGGCCTTATAACATTACATGGACACCAATCGAAAAGAAAATCTTATTCATGCTATTACTAAGAAAAACAATTCTTTTGATATCATTACGAAAATAAAGAGTTCCCTCTTTTACTAAATTCACCCATGACTTGAGATTTATCCAATATTTGCAACACATTCACAAATACTAAGCATATAATCACTTGTTATATTCAGCATTGATTCGGAAGAAATTCACATTTGTTATGCCTTTGAACCTCATAATGAGGGTAACACCCTGACATATAGCAAACTCCTGAAAAGGATTTACCATATATTGCTTATAAATTCCTTTAACCCACTAACCTTAACTACCACAGGATGTTAAAGGCTTTTGTTATCTCGTTGCCAGGGCTTCACACAGTTATTGATGAGATCTGTCGATAGCTTAGGCTAAAAGAAAAAAAAACACACACACACAAATCACACAGACACACAGGGCCAGATAAGAATGATGAAAGGAAATTCAAAAAATCGAAAAAAGAATTCTCCCCAAAACAAAGGAACAATATGCATTCCCACAGAAATATACATACAACTAAACCAATGTGTATAACAGACCTATGCAAAGACTTCAATGGTTTTATGGGGCCAAGTGCACATGGAAGGGTAAGGAGGATAATATAGCATTGATTGTGTGATGCTGACATTGTTTCATTCATATTTTTGCAAATCCGTTACCACCTTCAACCTCATACTCATACATATTCATTTATATCGCTGCCATCTAGATTGAGGAATACAAGTAATACATAAACCCATATTTACACACACATACACACAAACACAAATGTGTAAGAACATTAAGCCGCGTTTAACTATACATGTTACTAATGCGCGGAAACACGGCAGTTAAACGACAATAACAAGTTAAGGCTGATTTGTTTTTTTTTTATGTCTTCTCTCACCTCGTTTCATCCTCTCATTTGAATTGGTTTTGCCTGTATTTGTATGAGTGTGTCAGTTTCTAAGGAGGTGTTTTCTGAAGAGGGTTTCCCCAACTAAATACTTTTGATATATAAGAGTTCGCTTTTTTTTTTTGGTACAAGTAAAAGGTTAAGCAAAATGTACAATAGATGAGTTTTAAACAAGTGAGCAAAGTAGAAAGTCGGGCGGGGCCGACTATATTATACCCTAAACCACACATACTGAATTAGTAAACATTGTTTGTGGGGTATGAATGGTATAGGATTGGGAGATAAAAACATTAAGGGGTACATGGTTATGGGAGTTTTATCACAATCTGAACAGAAATGTCTGATATTAGGAGCTATAGTTGATTCTGAACCTACAGGGTTGGTATGTCACTAATATTGCTTCCATTATTAAAACAAGTAAGGAAAGTCTAAAGTCGGGCGGGCCGACTATATTATACCCTGCACCACTTTGTAGATCTAAGTTTTCGATACCATATCACATCCGTCAAATGTGTTGGGGGCTATACATAAAGGTGTGTCCCTAATACATACATTTAAATATCACTCGATCTGGATGGAATTTGATAGACTTCTACAAAATCTATAGACCCAAATTTCAGTCGGCTAATGCACTAGGGTGGAACACAATGTTAGTAAAAAACAAGTAAGGAAAGTCTAAAGTCGGGCGGGGCCGACTAAAGGGTGATACGGTCAAAATTTGGTCAATATAAACTTGACGTATTTCTTTCAATTTTGCATTTAAAAAAACTGAACACCCCTCATTTTTAAGGTGTGTGTGTAGAATGTTGCTCCTATTTTGATTTTGGAATTCACTCTTCAGTTGTCAAAATGCCGTCCAAGCAAGAAGAGCAGCGTATCAAAATATTGCTCGCGCATCGCGAAAATCCGAGCTACTCGCACGCAAAGGTGGCAAAATCGCTAAAAGTTGCCAAATCAACCATTAGAAATATAATTAAAGTGTTCGGGGAACGTTTGTCGACCGCCAGGAAGTCTGGATCGGGGGGAAATCGAAAACCGGAAGCCGCTGAGACGACATAGAGAGTTGCCGGTAGTTTCAAGCGAAACCCTATCCTCTCTCTCCGAGATGCCGCAAATAAGTTGGGTGTATCGTCTACAACCGTGCATCGAGCCAAAAAACGAGCCGGACTATCGACTTGCAAGAAGGTAGTGACTCCAAATCGCGATGATAAACAAAATACGACGGCCAAAGCGCGATCCCGGAGGCTGTACACGACGATGCTGACGAGGTTTGACTGCGTGGTAATGGACGACGAAACCTACGTCAAAGCCGACTACAAGCAGCTTCCGGGACAGGAGTTTTATACGGCAAAAGGAAGGGGAAACGTAGCAGATATTTTCAAGCACATAAAACTGTCAAAATTCGCAAAGAAATATCTGGTTTGGCAAGCCATCTGTACCTGTGGCTTGAAAAGCAGCATTTTCATAGCTTCCGGGACTGTCAACCAAGAAATTAACGTGAAAGAGTGTTTGAATAAACGTCTGCTGCCTTTTCTGAAGAAACACGGTTGTTCCGTACTGTTTTGGCCGGATTTGGCATCTTGCCATTACGGTAAAAAGGCCATGGAGTGGTACGCCGCTAACAACGTGCAGGTGGTTCCCAAGGACAAGAACCCTCCCAACACGCCAGAGCTCCGCCCAATTGAGAAATACTGGGCTATTGTCAAGCGGAACCTAAAGAAGACCAAAAAAAATTCTAAGGACGAGCAGCAGTTCAAGGCAAACTGGCTTTCTGCGGCGAATAAGGTGGACAAGGTGGCTGTACAAAATCTGATGGCAGGTGTCAAGCGTGAGGCCCTTCAATTCGGATTTAGAAAAGCGAAAGCCTAACTGAATATTTTTCCTGAATTTTATACTAATTGAACTTGAAAAAGAAATTTAATTTGATTTTTTAAATAAACGATTTCACCGATTTACACGCGTTTTCCCTTGACCAAATTTTGACCGTATCACCCTTTATATTATACCCTGCACCACTTTGTAGATCTAAATTTTCGATACCATATCACATCCGTCAAATGTGTTAGGTGCTATATATAAAGGTTTGTCCCAAATACATAAATTTAAATATCACTCGATGTGGAAGAATTTGATAGACTTCTACAAAATCTATAGACTCACAATTTAAGTCGGCTAATGCACTAGGGTGGAACACAATGTTAGTAAAAAACAAACTTATTATACTCTGTACCACAGTAGTGGTGAAGGGTATAAATATGGGAAACGTTTAAATCTGAAGCAATTTTAAGGAAACTTCGAAAAAGTTTATTTATGATTTATCGCTCGATATATATGTATTAGAAGTTTAGGAAAATTAGAGTCATTTTTACAACTTTTCGAATAAGCAGTGGCGATTTTACAAGGAAAATTTTGGTATTTTGACCATTTTTGTCGAAATCAGAAAAACATATATATGGGAGCTATATCTAAATCTGAACCGATTTCAACCAAATTTGGCACGCTTAGCAACAATGCTAATTCTACTCCCTGTGCAAAATTTCAACTAAATCGGAACAAAAAATTGGCCTATGTGGTCATATGAGTATAAATCGGGCGAAACCTATATATGGGAGATATATCTAAATCTGAACCGATTTCGATAAAATTTTTCAAATTTGGCGCGCATAGCTACAATGCCAATTCTACTCCCTGTGAAAAATTTCAACTAAATCGGAGCAAAAATTGGCCTCTGTGGTCATATGAGTGTAAATCGGGCGAACGATATGTATGGGAGCTATATCTAAATCTGAACCGATTTCAATAAAATTTGGCACACTAGACTACACTACTAATTGTACTCCTAGTGCAAAATGTCAACCAAATTGGAGTAAAACTCTGGCATCTGGGACCGTATTAGTCCATATCGGGCGAAAGATATATATGGGAGCTATATCTAAATCCAAAGCGATTTCAATAAAATTTGGCGCACTAGACTATAGTACTAATTGTACTCCTAGTGCAAAATCTCAACCAAATTGGGGTAAAACTCTGGCTTCTGGGACTGTATTAGTCCATATCGGGCAAAAGATATATATGGGAGCTATATCTAAATCTGAACAATAGGGATCTATTCTGAGCCAAAACACATACTTGTGCCAAATTTGAGTCCGATTGGACTAAAACTGCAACCTAGACTTTGATTACAAAAATGTGTTCACGGACAGACGGACATGGCTATATCGACTCAGGAGCCCACCCTGAGCATTTTTGCCAAAGACACCATTTGTCTATTTCGTCTCCTTCTGGGTGTTGCAAACATATGCACTAACTTATAATACCCTGTTCCACAGTGTGGCGCAGGGTATAAAAAGAGGAAATCGCTCAATTAGTTTAGGTGATAAATCCAAATTTTTGCAAATCGGCCAATATATTTATATACAAGCTACATGTATGGCTAAATAGATCGTCTAATACGTGTACATTTGAAATTTAAGTAACATTGGTTAATAAATTAGAGTATTATGGCAAACTTTGGGAAAATGGAGCGATGCCTATTTATTTATTTATTTATATATGGGAGCTATATCTAAATCTGAACCAATTTGGATAATATTTGGCAGGTTTGATTGATACCACAGAAGGTTACCTTGTGCTAAATTTGAGTAAGATCTGATAATAAATGAGGCCTCTATGGTCAAAATTAAGGTTATTAGGGGGACATTTTTCAAAATAGGGCGATACATATATATGGGAGCTATAGCTAAATCTGAACCGATCTCGATGATTTTTTGCAAATATAGCTAGTATTATAAAATATTATAGTAAGCAAAGTTTGAGTAAGATCGGTTGATAAATAAGGGTTTTATGGCTAAATTTGGGAAAATCGGGCTATACATATATATGAAAGCTATATCTAAATCTGAACGGATTTCGATAAAATTTTTCAGACTTGAAGAGTGATGAAAAATATTACCTTGTGCCAAATTTGACGATAATCGGTTAGTAAAAAAGCGTAACGTAACCCCATTTGTCGAAATCGGGCGATACATATATATGGGAGATATATCTAAATTTGATCCGATTTCTTTCAAATTCAATACCGTTCGTCCTTATACCCAAAAAACACTCTGTACGAAATTGCATCACAATCGGTTAATAATTGTGACCGGAATCCTGCGAACAACAAATACATGGGCAGAAGGACGGACACCAAGCGCTAGATCGACTCAGTAGGTGATTGTGAGTCGATCGGTATATATTTATGGGGTCTAAAATCAATATTTCTAGTAGACACATTTTTTGGCAGAACAAAGTTATTATACCCTGACCACTATGTGGTTTAGGGTATAAAAAACGAATGCCGTTCATGAAATCGTAAACATTCCGTTTTAATTTTTTGAGAACGTTTCCGTTTCATTTTGTCACAGTCCGTTCACGATTGTGGAACGCAATTTTTTCTATTAGTGTACTAAGTTTGTCATAAGGTGTGTTTCGCATTCATATTTTAGTCTCAGGCCCCATTACATATATCTATTTTGATAGATGTCCTTCCGTCTGTTTAAATAACGATAACTTCCTAACGAAATAGGCTATCAGCTTTGAAATGAGCGCAAGTAGTTGTTATTGATGTAAGTCGGATGGTGTTGGAAATCGGTCAAGTAGACCACGTTTAGGTAAAGCTCCACATACACCAATCTCCATATTTGAATGCTTGAAGGTGCAATTTTCATCCGATTTGGTTGACATTTTTAGCATGAAAGGAAAGCTCTTCTTTCAAAGTACCATACGAGTATACAAATGTGTACATATCGGTCAATATCAGATTTGATTTCTGGAGCCTCCTCGAGAAGCAAATTTTATCAGATCCGGTTAGAATATAGTGACAAGTATTGAGCCCTTTCTGATTATTTGTAATGAGCTCATTTGAGCAGCCATGCTTCTTTATAGCTTATTCACCGGATGAAGTAGTTGTATATTAAACTCAGATTCATAGCGCTCCTATAATTTATCTCAGCACATACTTGGGTATTGTTTTAGCCTTCTCCAAGTTAAAATGATTCACACATTGTGAGTCTCAGAAAACCATATCATTTCCCTTTCGGTTCAAAATAAATGTTTCCACTGTTCCTTGTTTTCCGGTACGTACGAGTGCATCCAGATGCCATTAACTGGTATGAAAGGATGGAGAAACTCTTAAACAGTATTCAACACTTCTCTCAAATGGTCTCAACGTTGACTGTTTTCTGTAGTGACCGAGCGCAGCTCCTATGGCGTCGTCTAACTTTTCATGCCTACAGTCTCGCTTCTGAGGTGATCACATCAGTATCACAATGGACTGAATAATCAAAGTGAGCCTAAATTAACGGGGTGCGACAATACCTAACCTATCCTAGGTTAGGTATTATAGAGTATAGAAAGATTTTTTTCGAATTTCAAGAGATTCCTCGAAATTACATGTATACAAAACAATAGTATGTATGTATGATGCGCGTTGAAGAATTGTTGTACGGACTATATTAGAGGGCCGTAGTACATATAATGGCTTATTTATTAGACAATCATTACTGATTTATTACTAGTATGGTCTTATAGAAAGGTAAAAATGTTGTCTGCATGGGAAGACAGATGTTTTGGATTTCCACATCCTCATCAGTTTCCTTAATTGGACGATGTCTTCATTTCAAATACTTGGTTATATTCCCAGCAAAAACATTTGGAAGTACTTCTAAAGGCACAACTTTAAAAGCACTTATAAAAATGCCCTTCCAGAGATGTTCTCTATTTTAACTACTCAGGAAGTTCTTTTAATTCAATTTTTTATAACTCGCTTTTTTCATACTTTTACAAGGGCAATTTTAAAATTTATTGTTACAAATATGTTAAAAGCAGAGTAAGGATTAATAAAATGGTATAAGTTATTTAAATTTTGCCGAAAAATTTTCTAAATTCATTCTAGAAAAACTGCGAAATTTTGAAAATATTTGAGGTCAAGGGTTTCAGACAAGCATTTAGATTGCATTACAAATCATAAAAAAATATAATAATTAATTATTTGTCAAAATACCACAAATTTTTTTAATTCACATTCAAAACACTGAATTCGGATCACATCTAAAGAAGTGATGCATATTCAGTGTAACGCCTGTTGAAATGGTGGACATCCATCCTATGACAAGCCCATGTTAAATTCATCGCTTCTGCGCCAATTTTGCACCACTTCTGGATCCAAAAAGAAAATTTTGAGTACTTTTTTGGCGACGCTTTTTTTGCTGGGTTGTAAAGCACACTTCTAATTCCTGAGATCGAACCTTAAAATATCCAACTCTCTTTTATAAAACATACCTTTTATTGCTTTCTCTCATTTTCCCTACGCTACTACACCAACATTGAATGAATGAATGTTGGGAGAAAAAAAAAAGAAACGTTTTGTGTGCAAATGTGATTTAAAGGCGACATTTGTGTTAGACTCAAGCACCTGATGTCCCATTATCATTTTATGCTTAAACATACATGCATGTTAAAATTTATACATACATATACAGATGATTTCCACTGTATATGTTCGTGTATGTGTTAAAGTGAATTTGAACGCTTGAAGTTATTTGAATGGAATTACGAGAGTATTTTACAGTACGTGGTTAAGAGATTATGATAGTATTCTAAGGATATACATACATAAGTGAAATGAATTTGGATATAGAGATACAAATGAATGGATAGTGAACGAGTACATTGAGAATGATGGAAGAGTGGAGAGAAATTAGGAAAATGTGAAACTAACTAACAACAATATGACATTTGTATTTAGATATTTAAGGGAAAAACCAAATTTAATTATACAATTATTTTTCGAGCTTTATGGACAGATATAGATTAAGGAACATGGTTAATAGAGCCATTGAAAAGAAAACGCCAGATACCAATCTATACACGCCTGGACTGTACATGTTTCGGTTCGGGCGAATGGACCTTTCCACAGCCTTTAGTATAGATCTGGCTGGGAGAGATAACTCAATTTTGGGCCCTTTATGCTAACTCCTTATGGAGAAAACATTTGGGAAATTTCCTCTTACAAATTGAATAATCTTTTCTCCCACTGTACATCATCTTTTCATATAACTTACAAGTCCCTTAATCTTATTTTTATTTCGTTTTGTTACATAGTAATGCAACAACACGAAATTTATTTTTAGAAAGCTAATTTGTTAGAATTCACCTAAGTGGTGAACAGTCGAACAATGCTTATTGTTTCTACAGTCAACTACAACATATGACAATTAACAGAAACTGGTTTCCAGGATACAACAACAATTCTAACGCGTACATTAGTCGTGTTTTTCCTAGTTTTACGACGGGCTCATCGTTGCTTATTATATTTCATGTTAGCCTGATAATGAAACAGGCAATTGACGTCCAAATGCATTATATCTAATTATACAATTATTTTTCGAGCTATCTGTCCATAAAGCTCGAAAAATAATTGTATAATTAGATATAATGCATTTGGACGTCAATTGCCTGTTTCATTATCAGGCTAACATGAAATATAATAAGCAACGATGAGCCCGTCGTAAAACTAGGAAAAACACGACTAATGTACGCGTTAGAATTGTTGTTGTATCCTGGAAACCAGTTTCTGTTAATTGTCATATGTTGTAGTTGACTGTAGAAACAATAAGCATTGTTCGACTGTTCACCACTTAGGTGAATTCTAACAAATTAGCTTTCTAAAAATAAATTTCGTGTTGTTGCATTACTATGTAACAAAACGAAATAAAAATAAGATTAAGGGACTTGTAAGTTATATGAAAAGATGATGTACAGTGGGAGAAAAGATTATTCAATTTGTAAGAGGAAATTTCCCAAATGTTTTCTCCATAAGGAGTTAGCATAAAGGGCCCAAAATTGAGTTATCTCTCCCAGCCAGATCTATACTAAAGGCTGTGGAAAGGTTCATTCGCCCGAACCGAAACATGTACAGTCCAGGCGTGTATAGATTGGTATCTGGCGTTTTCTTTTCAATGGCTCTATTAACCATGTTCCTTAATCTATATCTGTCCATAAAGCTCGAAAAATAATTGTATAATTAGATATAATGCATTTGGACGTCAATTGCCTGTTTCATTATCAGGCTAACATGAAATAGAAAAACCAAATTTTTTAAATTTATTTTTATACCCTCCACCATAGGATGGGGGTATATTAACTTTGTCATTCCGTTTGTAACACATCGAAATATTGCTCTAAGACCCCATAAAGTATATATTTTCTGGGTCGTTGATTGAAATCGCGCTAACTTCCGAAGGAAACAAGTTATCGACTTGAAACTTGACACAAGAAGGAGTTATTGATGTAGGTCGGATGGTATTGCAAATGGGCCATATCGGACCACTTTTAAGTATAGCCCCCATAAAAACCGACGCTCAGATTTGGTTCGAGGAGCCTCTTGGAGGAGCAAAATTCATCCGATCCGGTTGAAATTTGGTACATGGTGTTAGTATACGGTATCTCACAACCATGCAAAAATTGGTTCACATCGGTCCATAATTATATATAGCCCCCATATAAACCGATCCCCCGATTTTGCTTGCGGAGCCTCTAAGAGAAGCAAATTTCATCTGATCCGGCTAAAATTTGGTACATGATGTTAGTATATGGTCTCTAACAACCATGCAAACTTTGGTTCACATCGGTCCATAATTATATAGAGCCCTTATATAAACCGATACTTTCCTTTCTTCAAATTTTTCATTATTTTTGTCATATCCCTACCCGTAATGATACACTGCAAAAATATTGTCATGATTTGAAAGATAAGGCAACCTAAATTTTACACTAGTACTAAGTTTACACAATCAGCTCCCGAATCAACAGAAATTAATAAATTAATAATATTATATACTCATACAATTTCAACCATCCTTTTTATACCCTCCACCATAGGATTGGGGTATACTAACTTTGTCATTCCGTTTGTAACACATCGAAATATTGCTCTAAGACCCCATAAAGTATATATATTCTGGGTCGTGGTGAAATTCTGAGTCGATCTGAGAATGTCCGTCTGTCTGTTGAAATCACGCTAACTTCCGAACGAAACAAGCTATTGACTTGAAACTTGGCACAAGTAGTTGCTGTTGATGTAGGTGGGATGGTATTGCAAATGGGCAATATCGATCCACCTTTAAGTACAGCCCCCATATAAACGGACCCCCAAATTTAGCTTGCGGATCCTCTAAGAGAAGCAAATTTTATCCGATCCGGCTGAAATTGGGTACGTGGTGTTAGTATATGGTATCTAACAACAATGCAAAAATTGGTCCACATCGGTCCATAATTATATATAGCCCCCTTATAAACCGATCCCCCGATTTGGCTTGCAAAGCCTCTAAGAGAAACAAATTTCATCCGATCCGGCTGAAATTTAGTACATGGTGTTTTTTTTTATTTCTCAACATTTTGTGTTTATAGAAAAATGTGTAAAAATTTTATTTCTATAAAATTTTTGTCAATATTTTATTTCTATAGAAAATTTTGTCAAATTTTTATTTCTATAGAAAACTTGGTCAAAATTTTATTTCTATAGAAAATTTTGTCAAGATTTTATTTCTATAGAAAATTTTGTCAAAAGTTTATTGCTATAGAAAATTTTTGTCAAAATTGTATTACTATAGAAAATTTTGTCAAAATTGTATTTCTATAGAAAATTTTGTCAAGATTTTATTTCTATAGAAAATTTTGTCAAAATTGTATTTCTATAGAAAATTTTGTCAAATTTTATTTCTATAGAAAATTTTGTCAAGATTTTATTTCTATAGAAAATTTTGTCAAAATTGTATTTCTATAGAAAATTTTGTCAAATTTTATTTCTATAGAAAATTTTGTCAAAATGTTATTCCTATAAAAAATTTTGTCAAGATTTTATTTTGATAGAAAATTTTGTCAAGATTTTATTTCGATAGAAAATTTTGTCAAATTTTATTGCTATAGAAAATTTTGTCAAAATTTTATTTCTATAGAAAATTTTGTCAAAATTTTATTTCTATAGAAAATTTTGTCAAAATTTTATTACAATAGAAAATTTAGTCAAAATTTTATTACTATACAAAATTTTGTCAAAATTTTATTCCTATAAAAAATTTTGTCAAATTTTATTGCTATACAAAATTTTGTCAAAATGGTATTACTATAGAAAATTTTGTCAAAAATTTATTTCTATAGAAAATGTTGTCAAGATTTTATTTCGATAGAAAATTTTGTCAAAATTTTATTTCTATAGAAAATTTTGTCAACATTTTATTTCTATAGAAAATTTTGTCAATTTTTATTGCTACAATTGAGGTGTTAAGAAGTTTTAAGATACCTTGCCATCGGCAAGTATTACCGCATCCGATTATGGATGACAGTCTTTAGTACAAGTTGCTTTGCAATCCATGAGGGAGGGTACATAAGATTCGGCCTGGCCGAATTTACGGCCGTATATACTGGTTTTTCATAATTTTATTAATTTAATTTATAGTGGGATTTGAACTTGAATCTCAATTATGGAAGACTAACTTTGTCAACCTACCTTATAATAGAAAGGTTTTTTAAGATGTTGAAATCTGTAAAAGCTTTCCTTTCTTCAAATTTTTCATTATTTTTGTCATAGCACAACCCGTAATGATACACTGCAAAAATATTGTCCTGATTAGAAAGATAAAGCAACCTTAATTTTACACTAACACTAAGTTTACACAATCAGCTCCCGAATGAACAGAAATTAAAATCTAATACGCAATGATTCAATAGAAATATTCGGGAATATTATATGTTGTACTCATGAGAAATATTTCATACAATTTCAACCATCCTTTTTTTCGCTAAAGTTGCCTTCTTTGGGTCGGAATCAATACCAAAATCTTTCAGTAAGGGTACATTTCATAGTCATTCGATTTCTTATGACCTCTTGTCAAATGGTATATCACCAAATTATGCCATCCTGCAGGTCTTAATATATTTTTCAAACGCCCAACCTAATACATTCTACCTTTACTGTCCAATGCAATATCTTCAAGCAAATTCTGCTCCAAAGGTAATAGTGTGTTACAATGTAGCCTCACCAGCGGATTTCCAGCACAAGGCTCTATATCAGGGAATAACAAGGGCATACAAAAGAAATTGTCATCATCATGTCAGATTACATTTAAATGATTTTCGGTGTTTTTTTTCTCTTCTCATTCAAACTTGCTCTACTGGCTGCTGGTCCTTAGCAATGATGTTAGTGAATGCGTTGAAAGCCTACCATTGGGAAAGACCCTCTTGCCGCATGCAAAAAAAAAACACAACGACATGTGCCACTGGTCGTTTAGCCAGGGGAAAGCCATGTTAGAATATAACAAAAAAAGGCATTTTGCAAAAGATTTCGATTTGAAATTAAAATGTTAAAAATACCACCATCATCACCCACACCCCTTGCTACCCTTGTTAAGGAACTATACCTGAAATGGGCCCATTTCATACAAAACAGAAATGTTCGAGAGAAGGTGAAAACCAAATCACCATAGTGACGTGTTCATTGTCTATTCATGATATTCGAATTATGTTTAATGATTTCACCTGGGCGCTTTGGGTAGAAAATGAATTAATGAAAATGTCATTCCCAACAGGGGTTTAACTTTGAGTGGATGGGGGGGGGGCAACTCTTCATTGTGCTTTAACTGTGTGACATTTTTTCTTTGTTCTCCTTGATAGGATTGTTCAATGGATAATATACTCCGCGAGTTGAGTGAAAAACGAACTAAGTTTGTCATTTTGTAAAGAGAAAAGAACAGATTAAAATCTTTTAAAACTGATGTTGGGTCGCCGATAGTAAATCTTATTCATGTCGAAAAATTGGAAATGTAAGACAGAAACAGGTCACGAAGGGCTTAAATTCCGTAACCGAAAACCTGCATTCAACATGCAACAAACTAAAGCGCTAAATTTTTTCAGTTTTATATCTTTCACAATTACTATGGAACTTTTGTGCATTTGTATATAGTGCTAAGAAGGAGCAGTCTGAGACCCATCGTGTAATATACCGATTGTCTTAGAATTAAATTCTGAATCAATTTAGCGAGGTCCGTCTGCCTGTAGATGTGTTTTTGAGTACAAAGTACAGCTTGCAGTTTAAGTCCGATCGTCTTCAAATTTTACATTTTTTTGGTGCCAAAGGAAATCCTTATGATTTCGGATACAGCTGCCATATATATTTACTACTGATTTGTTCTAATTGACGTGTCTTTGAACCGATCTTCTTCAAATTTTTTACATCCCAATGTTTTGTGAGTCTCGGATTTCAGATTTAAATATACCTCTCATTTAAATCTTTCACCCGATTTATGTTATTATGCCCACAGAGGCTAAAATTTTACTCCGGTTTACGTACAAATTTGCAGAGATAATAGAATCGATATTGTTACTGTTCATGCCGTAATATTTGTCTGCCCAGAGGTTCAATACTCTCTTTAGAACATTTTTCCGATAATATTTCACTCAATTTGAAAAAAACCAAATTCGGCGAATGCCATGTGTACAGGTACACAGAGTTACATTATGCTGTTCATTGTGAACCGTAAGCTCTCTACGACAGCGGCTGACTTCGACCGTATGTTTGTATTGCACAGGGCCTTTATTGCTGCCTGACGATCCAAGAAAATGCTGACATCACATCTAACCCTACGGGAAATGGATTAACCATAGAACCGGTACAGGAATAGTCCCTGGTGTGTATGGACCAGTCCCAGTTCTGGCCAAGACGTATGGAAGGGACCGGTCACTTTAACATGGGTTTGTCATTGACGGGGTAAATTTACATTTTAGGACGCGTCTTGGACTCACCCAAACGACACGTCCTGGGACAATTTAGCAGGAGCACCACATAGACAGGTCCTCAGGTACCAGTCTCGGACAAACTTAGAAATCCGCTTCAATTTGGACATCCCAATCGAACCCGAAATTAAAAAAAAAAAAAAAAACCTTTGAAATATGTCGAACAAAAGGTTATTCTGATAATTATACCCTGCGCCACACTGTGGAACAGGGTATTATAAGTTAGTGCATATGTTTGCAACACCCAGAAGGAGACAAGATAGACACATGGTGTCTTTGGCAATAATGCTCAGGGTGGGTCCCTGAATCGATCTAGCCATGTCCGTCTGTCCGTCCGTCTATCTGTGAACAAATTTTTGTGATCAAAGTCTACGTCGCAGTTTAAGTCCAATCGCCTTCAAATTTGGCACAAGTTCCTGTTTTGGGTCAGAATAGAACCCTATTGATTTTGGAAGAAATCGGTTCAGATTTAGATATAGCTCCCATATATATCTTTCGCCCGATATGCACTAATATGGACCCAGCAGCCAGAGTTTTATACCGATTTGCTTGAAATTTTGCACCAGGAGAAGAATAAGTACTATAGTCAGGTTTGCCAAATTTGATTGAAATCGGTTCAGATTGAGATATAGCTCTCATATATATCTTTCGCCCGATATGGACTTATATAGCCCCAGAAGCCAAAGTTTTAGCCCAATTTGGTTGAAATTTTGCACTAGGAGTACAATGAGTAGTGTAGTTAAGTGTGCCAAATTTTATTGAAATCGGTTCAGATTGAGATATAGCTCCCATATATATCATTCGCCCGATTTTCCGTCATATGACCACAGAGTTCAAAGTTGTAGTCCGATTTACGTGAAATTTTGCACAGGGAGTAGAATTAAAATACTTAGTATGCATGTCAAATTTGGTTGAAATAGGATTTGGGCAAAAATGGCCAAAATACCCAAATTTGCCTTATAAAATCACCATTGCTTAGTCGAAAAATTGTAAAAGTAACTCAATGTTTCCTTTATTTCTAATACATATCTATCGACCGATAAACCATAAATACACTTTTGCGACGTTGCCTCAAAATTGGTTCAGATTAAAACGTTTTCCATATTTTTTTACTAACGTGGTGTACCATCCCAGGGCATTAAGTCTATAGATTATAAATTTTGTTCAGATGGAGTCAGATTTAACACATTTGACCGATTTGATATAGTACCGAAAATGTTGTAAGGTGCAGGGTATAATATAGTCGGCCCCGTCCGACTTTAGACTTTCCTTACTTGTTTTATTTCACTAAATGTGAAAATGCTTGATATTAAAATCTTAATGGATCTAAGATTTTAATATCAAGCGAGTACGGAAATAAATAAATTAAGACTATTTAAAAATTGCCACTAACTGCAGCACAGGTACCAGTTCTGTGATAGGTCCATCAGTGGGAATTTGCACCAATTTCCCGTAGGGAAATAACGGCCTCATCGACAGAAGTTCTACAGCTTTGCAATAACAAATATCTCCGATGGAAATATACTGCATTCATTGTCCAACTTAAAGGATACCTTAATATCCAACTCCTTGCAGTATTTTGCAATACTTGTACCCTCGGTCATTTTAGATCCATCCGTATAGCTGTTAAGATCACCGAAATGTATCCTATTTTCGCCCCAGTCCGGGAGATTATCCTCATAAACATGCTGTGTCGCCATATAGTCAGTTTTCATATGTCGCCCAACATAGGCTATCAGTACAGTATGTCTGCAACCCGTGTTCTCTAATGAGTTCACGCCCTTCCAGGGTTGCCATTTTGATCGGACCAAAATTGGTCCAAAAAAATATTAATTTTTACATTTGGTTCGACCATCGGAATAGAATTTGGTTGATTTTGGTCTATTTTTGACAAATCGATAATTTTGCAAAAATTTTTTGTAGAAAAAAAATTTTTACAAAAATTTCTATAGTAATAAAATTTTGTACAGAAATAAACTTAAAACAGTTTTTTGTATAGATACAAAATTATGCAAAAATAGAAAAAAACTATAGATACAAAATTATGCACAAATAGGAAAAAATTTAATAATTTAAAATTTTGCCATAACTTTCTATAGAGCCAAAAGTTTGACAAATTTTCTATATAAATAAAATATTGACAAAATTTTCTATAGAAATAAAATGTTGGCTAAATTTTCTAAAGAAATGTAATTTTAGCAGAATTTGCTAAAGAAAATAAACTTTGACATTTTCAATAGAAATAAAATTTTGACAAAATTTTCTACAGATATAAAATTTTAATAAAATTTTCTACAGAACTAAAATTTTTGACAAAATGTTCTCTAGAAATAAAATTTGGAAAAATTTTTCTCTAGAAATAAAATTTGGGCAAACTTCTGACAAAATTTTCTTTATATAAACAAAATTTTGACAACATTTTCTAAAAAATAAAATTTAAAAAAAATTTCAATAACAATAAAATTTTGACAAAATTTTCTATAGAAATAAAATTTTATCTTGGTTCCATAGAAGTAAAGTTTTGTGAAAAATTTTCTATAGAAATAAAATTTTGACAAAAATTTCTATTGAAATATAATTTTGACAACATTTTCTATGAAACAAAAGATTAAAAAAATGTCTAACATATAGAAATAAAATTTTGGCAAAATTTACTATAGAAAAAAAAATTGCAAAATTTTCTATAGAAATAAAATGTTGGCTATATTTTCTAAAGAAATGAAATTTTGACAGAATTTCCTAAAGAAAATAAATTTTGACAAAATTCTCTACAGAAATGAAATTTTAACAAAGTTTTCTACACAAATAAAATGTTGACAACATTTTCTATAGAAATAAAATGTTGACAAAATTTTCTACAGAAATAAAATTTTAATAAAATTTTCTACAGAAATAAAATTTTGACAAAATTTTCTATAGAAATAATATTTTGATAAAATTTTCTGTAGAAGTCACAATCAAACAAAATTTTCTCTAGAAATAAAATTTGGACAAATTTTTCTATAGAAATAAAATTTGGGCAAAATTTTCTAAAGAAATAAAATTTTGACAACATTTTCTATAGACATAAACTTTAGAGAAATTTTTTTATAGAAATAAAATTTCGACAAAATTTTCTTTATATAAACAAAATTTTGACAAAATTTTCTATAAAAATAAAATTTTAACAAAATTTTCTAAAAAATAAAATTTGGACAAAATTTTCAATAGAAATAAAATTTGGGCAAAATTTTCTAAGGAAATAAAATTTTGACAACATTTTCTATAGAAATAAACTTTAGACAAAATTTTTTATAGAAATACAATTTTGACAAAATTTTCTTTACATAAACAAAATTTTGACAAAATTTTCTATAAAAATAAAATTTTAACATAATTTTCTAAAAAATACAATTTTAACAATACAATTTTTTTAATAGCAATAAAATTTTGAGAAAAATTTCTCTTGAAATATAGTTTTGACAACTTTTGCTATAGAAATAAAATGAAATAAAAATTTTAATAGAAATAAAAATTTGATAAAATTTTCCGCTGGTACGAAGTTTGGTCATTTTTGGAAAAATGTGCTTCAGTCGAATTAGTATGACCTCCGCAGTCTTCCTACTATGCAGGGCCAGGGAGCATATTCCCATTAATAGCTCTAGGGCGGCGGATGAGGACCAATGTCCTCATCGCCCCGGTCATATAAATAAGAGCCGTTATATTCATTCTGCTCGATCTCATTATATAGTTGTGGTGGTTAGTGATGGGATCCGTACACAACTACTGGTCTTATTAACGCTGTATAAACCCGGTAAAAAGAGACAGTTTCATTCCCCAACGTTGAACTTTTGACATGTGTATAATGCCGCATAGGTCTTCTTCATACGATCCGCTATATTCTCGAGCCAAATCAATATAGAGCCTATGATAACTCCCAAGTATCCTGCTGATTTTAAGAGAGTCAATTTTGTCTCTTCTTCCGCCAAATCTCCTTTTTCTTGTATAAAGCACTAAATCCGTTTTCCTAGGATTTACCCCTAAACCAACACTGCTGGTTTATTCCGATAGAGATTGTAGTGTCTCACTCATCACGTCTGAGATTGTGTCCAAGAATTTGACTGACACCATTGTGCATACGCTACTACCTCTATTACTCAGGACGGTAAGAATCTCATATACAATCAGTAGCTAGAACACAAGTGATATAACCATGAAAGAGGCCTGACATCTCTAAAATGTGTCCGATAAGCATAATGAAGGACTTTACACAGTTGGTTCTGATTGTTTTTAAATGTCTCTTCTTTCCTTATCATTTTGAAGACTATAACAGTCTTCGGGTAAAAAAAACTTAACTCGCAATTATACAAGAGAAACATTTTTATGCTATAGTAGCTCATTAAAACATGTTCAATATGCTGTCATACACATCAAATTGAGGGTGCAAAATCTGAGGTGACCTACATGTTCACTTCCCAGATAATTTCACATGACCGTTGACATATTTGCATTTAATGAAACTTACCATTTTGTTCATATATTCTTTATGTGCATCCATAACAAAAAAAAATCAAGAATTCCTTTTCTTCTGCTTCCAAAGGACTCTGAAAGATTCAATAGCTGAACTGAAACCAATTGCATGCCATAGACTGACTACTCCCGATGTTCATGCTGAAATTAAAATGAATTTGGGTTAATATGCCTTAATGGCAGGCCATAAAGATGCAATTAATTAATATTAAAATTTCTATAATAACTTTTCTCATTTTTACAAGTGCCTTGAAGGTAGTAAATGACTGATAATATTTCCGTTTCAGTAAAAATTAATATGTTTACGACCGTTACAATAATTGACATTTAATATAAGAGAAAATAAACGAAAGTAGAAATTATGTAAAGAATTTTATAACGTCCAATTAAATTTCACGAAAGCACAAGAGGAATTGTTTTTTTTTTTTTTCTTAAAAATAAAAAAAGAAATGTTATACAAAGTGACACGTATGGCCATTACGTCGTAATGTAAGAAAGACATTCTTGTTTGTGTATACATAAAGGGTTTATATACTTCGATAGGGGAATCAGTATTGGTTTTGGTATTTAAAATTACACTAGTTTACCAAACAATTTATGTACACTTGATGAAAATCAACTTTTCTTATGTCTTTTGAGCTGCTGAATTCGAAAAAATTTAATTTTTTTTGAGATATCCCCTCTATACAACCGCGAAGAGAAAACAATTTTTTTAAATGGTTTATACTTTTCTGGCGGAATTAAAATACAATTTTTTTTTTTTTGAAAATTTTGATTTTCACATTGATATTGTTTGAACCACTTAACTTATCACAGATCCAATTACACACGATTATTCGTCATCTTATTACCTTTCATTTAAGTGCCAACGTTATAATCGGACATTTCTAACTCGAGATATATTGTGTTAAGTGAAAAAAGAACGAATAACTAACAAGTGTATACGGCCGTAAGTTCGGCCAGGCCGAATCTTATGTACCCTCCACCATGGATTGCGTAGAAACTTCTACTGAAGACTGTCATCCACAATCGAATTACTTGGTTGCGGTAATGCTTGCCGATGGCAAGATATGTTAAAACCTCCTAACACCGTCTTCTAAATTGTATGTAAGTCCATACGTGGTTTATATTAAATCAAACAAGTATATACGGCCGAAAGTTCGGCCAGGCCGAATCTTATGTACCCTCCACCATGGATTGCGTAGAAACTTCTACGAAAGACTGTCATCCACAAATTTCAACTCACTCGGATGAAATTTGCTCCTCCAAGAGGCTCCAAAACCAAATCTCGGGATCGGTTTATGTGGGGGCTATATATGATTATGGACTGATATGGACCACTTTTGGCATGGTTGTTAAATATCATATACTACCACCACGTACAAAATTTCAACCAGATCGGATGAATTTTGCTTCTCCAAAAGGCACCGGAGGTCAAATCTGGGGATCGGTTTATATGGGTGCTATATATAATTATGGACTGATATGAACCAATTCCTGCATGGTTGTTGAATACCATATACTAACATCACGTACCAAATTTCAACCGAATCGGATGAATTTTGATCTTCCAAGGGGCTCCGGAGGTCAAATCTGGTGATCGGTTTATATGGGGGCTATATATAATTATGGACCGATGTGGACCAATTTTTGCATGGTTGTTAGATACCATATACTAACACCATGTACCAAATTTCAGCCGGATCGGATGAAATTTGCTTCTCTTAGAGGCCTCGCAAGCCAAATCGGGGGATGGGTTTATATGGGGGCTATATATAATTATGTACCGATGTGGACCAATTTTTGCACGGTTGTTAGAGACCATTTACTAACACCATGTACCAAATTTCAGCCAGATCGGATGAAATTTGCTTCTCTTAGAGGCCTCGCAAGCCAAATCGTGGGATCGGTTTATATGGGGGCTATATATAATTATGTACCGATGTGGACCAATTTTTGCATGGTTGTTCGAGACCATATACTAACACCATGTACCAAATTTCAGCCGGATCGGATGAAATTTGCTTCTCTTAGAGGCCTCGCAAGCCAAATCGGGGGGTCGGTTTATATTGGGGCTATATATAATTATGGACCGATGTGGACCAATTTTTGCATGGTTGTTAGAGACCATATACTAACACCATGTACCAAATTTCAGCCGGATCCGATGAAATTTGCTTCTCTTAGAGGCCTCGCAAGCCAAATCGGGGGATCGGTTTATATGGGGGCTATATATAATTATGGACCGATGTGGACCAATTTTTGCATGGTTGTTAGAGACAATATACTAACAGCATATACCAAATTTCAGCCGGATCGGATGAAATATGCTTCTCTTATAGGATCTGCAAGCCAAATTTGGTGGTCCGTTTATATGGGGGCTATACGTAAAAGTGGACCGATATGGCCCATTTGCAATACCATCCGACCTACATCAATAACAACTACTTGTGCCAAGTTTCAAGTCGATAGCTTGTTTCGTTCGGAACTTAGCGTGATTTCAACAGACGGACGGACGGACATGCTCATATCGACTCAGAATTTCACCACGACCCAGAATATATATACTTTATAGGGTCTTAGAGCAATATTTCGATGTGTTACAAACGGAATGACAAAGTTAATATACCCCCCATCCTATGGTGGGGGGTATAAAAATAACGGGATATCTCAAAAACTGTTCCATAAAAATTTTTAAAATTTTTTTTTTCGAATTCTGCAGATCAAAATACATAAGAAGGGTCGACCCTCATCAAGTGTAAATATTCAGTGTAAACTGGTGTAATTAGCACGATTGCCACAGTTTGTAGACGTACCAAAAATGGTAGCTTTTTTTACTGTTTGGTAGTTTTTGCAAAACATTCTTCTCAACCTAAGAGGTACAAATAAAATGTGGACAAAATTTTGAAAAAAATTTATACAAATAAAAAAATTGACAAAATTTTTGATATAAATAAAAGTTTGAGAAAATTTTCTATAGAAATAAAATTTTGAGAAAATTCTCTATAGAAATAAAATTTTGACAAAATTTTTTATAGAATAAAATTTTCTATAGAAATAAAATTTTGACAAAATTTTCTTAAGAAATGAAATTTTGACTAAATTTTCTTAAGAAATGAAATTTTGACTAAATTTTCTATAGAAATAAAATGTTAGTAAAATTTTCTATAGAAATAATATTTTGACAAAATTTTCTGTAGAAGTCAAAGTCAAGCAAAATGTTCTATAGAAATAAAATTTGGACAAATGTTTCTCCAGAAATAAAATTTAGGCAAAATTTTCTATTGAAACAAACTTTTGACAAAATTTTCTATAGAAATAAACTTTAAACAAAATTTTCTATAGAAATAAACTTTAGACAAACATTTTTATAGAAATAAAATTTTGACAAAATTATCTTTTTAGAAATAAAATTTTGACAAAATTTTCTATAGAAATAAAATTTAGAAAAAAATATAATAGAAATAAAATTTTGTAAAAAATGTTCTACAGATATAACTCTTTGACAAAATTTTTTATAAAAATAAAATGTTGACAATCAATTCTAAAGAATTAAAATTTTGAAAAAAAATCTACAGAAATAAAATTTTGACAAAATTTTCTATAGAAATAAAATGTTGGAAAATTTTCTATAAAAATTAAATTTTGACAACATTTTCTATAGAAATAAAACTTTTACAAAATTTTCTATAAAAATAAAATTTTGATAAATTTTTCTATAAAAATAAAATTTTGCCCAAATTATTTATAGAAACAAAAAGTTGACAAAATTTTCTATAGAAATAAAATGTTGACAAAATTGTCTAAAGAAATGAAATTTTGACTAAATTTTTTAAAGAAATGAAATTTTGACTAAATTGTCTATAGAAATAGACATTTTTGGCAAAATTTTCTAGAGCAATAATATTTTGAGAACAAAATTTTCTGTAGAAATCAAAGTCAACGTAAATGTTCTATAGAAATAAAACGATGATTCTGGAGAAATAAAATTTTAACAAAATTTTCTATATAAATAAAAGTTCTATAGAAATTAAATATTGAAAAAAATCTTACAGAAATAAAATTTTGACAAAATTATGATAGAAATAAAATTTTGACAAAATTTACTATAGAAATGAAATTTTGACAAAATTTCCTATTGAAATAAAATTTTGACAAAATTTTCATTAGCAATCAAATTTTGACAAAATTTTCTACAACCTTTTGACAGAATATTCTATAAAAATAAAATTTTGACAAAATATTCTAAAGCAATAAAATGTAGACAAAATTTTTTACAAAAATAAAATTTTGACAAAATTTTCTATAGAAATAAAATTTTGACAAAATTTATTATAGAAATAAAATTTTGAAAAAATTTTCGATAGAAATGACATTTTGACAAAATTTTCTATAGAAATAAAATTTTGACAAAATTTTCTATAGGTATAAAGTTTTGACAAAATTTTCTACAGGAATAAAATTTTGAGAAAATTTTCAATACAAATAAAATTTTGACAAAATTATCTATAGATTTAACGTTTTGACAGAATTTTCTATAAAAATAGATTTTTGATAAAATATTCTAAAGAAATAAAATGTTGACAAAATTTTATATAGAAATAAAATGTTGACAAAATTGTCTATACACTGAAAAAAAAGTTTACTTGGATCCAAAGATTTTGACCTTCCTTTAAGGATTTTGGTATTGATTCCGAGCCAAAGATCCTGCTTCTTTAAAATAAACACATTTTTTACGGACCTCCCTGGCTTTAAATCTAGGATCGATAAAATTAAAATTGGATACAGATCTCATTCATCGAATTTTTATTCTCTGTTTGTGATATATTAATAAAGGTATACATGTAAAATCCAAACTATGCCAAGTACTTCAAAGTAAAAACTGTTTTCTTAATGCTAAAAAAGAACGTTAAACCAAAGAAGCAAATCCTTAAAATAAGTCTTAGCCTATATATGAAGCATTTTTATCTTAAATTTAAAAATTCAATATGTCAGTTGAGTTAAAGACGATTTCTTTAAATTAAGAATATTTATCTTTATTTTAAGGAACATTTGCCTTACATCAAAGATCTAAAACTTCAACAGAGGGACGCAAAATTTCAAGATTTGTGTCCTAACTTTAATAAAAAAAAAATTTGAAGCAAGGATTATAAACTTTCTTTTAATTAAAATGTCATTATTATAAAGAATTTTGTCCTTATCATTGCGTAAATTTCGAGTCCTAAAATTTAAGTTGCATAATCTTCCATATTAGGTCAATATTTTTTTCAGTGTAGAAATGAAGTTTTGACAAAATTTTCTATAGAAATAATATTTTGAACTAAATAAAATTCGTGGAAGTGGAAAGATGTGAAAAATTAAAAAAATTAAGTTAGTATTTATGAAATTGTTTTTCATACAAAAAACTTCTTTACAGCGAAAAGCAAATGGTAAGCGACAATTTTTTTTTATGTTTTTTTTTTTCAATTTTTTTTTTTTATACCCTCCACCATAGGATGGGGGTATATTAACTTTGTCATTCCGTTTGTAACACATCGAAATATTGCTCTAAGACCCCATAAAGTATATATATTCTGGGTCGTGGTGAAATTCTGAGTCGATCTAAGCATGTCCGTCCGTCCGTCCGTCTGTCCGTCTGTCCGTCCGTCTGTCCGTCTGTCCGTCCGTCTGTCCGTCTGTCCGTCTGTCCGTCCGTCTGTGGAAATCACGCTAACTTCCGAACGAAACAAGCTATCGACCTGAAACTTGGCACAAGTAGTTGTTATTGATGTAGGTCGGATGGTATTGAAAATGGGCCATATCGGACCACGTTTACGTATAGCCCCCATATAAACCGATCCCCAAATTTGGCTTGGGGAGCCTCCCGGAGCAGCAAAATTAATCCGATCCGGTTGAAATTTGGTACGTGGTCTAAGTATATGGTCTCTAACAACCACGCAAAAATTGGTCCATATCGGTCCATAATTATATATAGCCCCCATATAAACCGATCCCCAGATTTGACCTCCGGAGCCTCTTGGAGGGGCAAAATTCATCCGATCCGATTGAAATTTGGTACCTGATGTTAGTATATGGTCTTTAACAACCATGCAAAAATTGGTCCATATCGGTCCATAATTATATATAGCCCCCATATAAACCGATCCCCAGATTTGACCTCCGGAGACTTTTGGAGGGGCAAAATTCATCCAATCCGGTTGAAATTTGGTACCTGATGTTAGTATACGGCCTCTAACAACCATGCAAAAATTGGTCCATAACGGTCCATAATTATATATAGCCCCCATATAAACCGATCCCCAGATTTGACCTCCGGAGCCTCTTGGAAGAGCAAAATTCATCCGATCCAGTTGAAATTTGGTACATGGTGTTAGTATATGGTCTCTAACAACCATGCAAAAATTGGTCCATATCGGTCCATCATTATATATAGTGCCCATATAAACCGTCCCCAGATTTGACGTCCGGAACCTCTTGGAGGAGCAAAAGTCATCCGATACGGTTGAAATTTGGTACATTTTGTCAATATATGGCCTCTAACAGCCATGTAAAAATTGGTCCATATCGCCAAAAATAATCTACCAAAACTTTATTTCCATAGAAAATTTTGTCAAATTTTATTACTGTAGAAAGTTTTGTCAAAATTTCATTTCTATAGAAAGTTTTGTCAAAAGTTTATTTCTATACAAATGTTTGTCAAAATTTTATTTCCATAGAAAATTTTGTCAAAATTTTATTTCTATAGAAAATTTTGTAATCTACCAAAACTTTATTTTCATAGAAAATTTTGTCAAATTTTATTACTATAGAAAGTTTTGTTAAAATTTCATTTCTATAGAAAGTTTTGTCAAAAGTCTATTCTATAGAAATGTTTGTCAAAATTTTATTTCTATAGAAAATTTTGTAAAAAATTTATTTCTGTAGAAAATTTTGTCAACATTTTATTTCTATACTAAGTTTTGTCAAAATTTCATTTCTATACAAAATTTTGTCAACATTTTATTTCTATAGAAATTTTTGTCAAAATTGTATTGCTATAGAAAATTTTGTCAACATTTTACTTCCATAGAAAATTTTGTCAAAATTTTATTTCTATAGAAAATTTTGTCAAGGTTTCATTTCTATAGAAAATTTTGTCAAAATTTTATTTCTATAGAAAATTTTGTCAAACTAGATTATATACGTATTTAATCGGCCTTTTTTTGTTTAATATATACCCCGTATGGGCTAACTTACAATTTAGAAGACAGTGTTAAAAAGTTTTACGATACCTTGCCATCGGCAGGTGTTATCGCAACCCAAGTAATTCGATTGTGGATGACAGCCTTTAGTAGAAGTTCCTACGCAATCCATGGTGGAGGGTACATAAGATTCGGCCTGGCCGAACTTACGGCCGTATATACTTGTTTTTGTATCACTTTGTGTCAATTTTATGACGATCGGAAAATTTGTTTTATTAAGCTTATTAATTATAAGCTTAATAAAACAAATTTTCCAGTTTCCAGTTTCCAGTTTCGTCTTTGTCAAAATGAAAATTCTTTACCAAATTTCATCAAAATCGGCAACCTGAATTTTTTGAACAAGAAATACACCAACAGACGGACGGTCGAAGGAATCTAATTCGATCGGTTTATGGGTTCTAAAATCAATAATTCTGGTAGAAACACATTTTCTTTCAGATCAAAGTTACACAAAAAAAAATAATTCTTTTACACGAAAAGAAATTTTGAAAGATATCCTTCATTCTTTGCGTGTAGTATATCCTGACCATGTGCAGTTTAGGTTTCAATAATCAAAATTGGACACAAAAAAATAATTCCTTCCTCCGAAACGAAATTTTGAGGCAAACAATTTTTTTTTTGTAAAGACCAGTTTTCTAATAATAAGTATTTGCTTATGGTGCCCGTTATCACATTTGTCCCGGAAAATTTGGTGATGGAGAACATCTAAGAAATAACGATTGTACAAATATGTTGTCTTTAATCCTCCTGACTTTTGCAGGCTATGGTCTAAAGTTTTCAGTCTGTAATTTTCCAAGAAAATGTTAAAAGTACTTCCATAAAAAATAAATCAAATTAAAAACTTGGACCCACTAGAAAGCATTTTAAAAACTTCAACACATAAAAACAAATACTTTCCTCAAATAGAAATTTTAAAGACAAATAAAATAACCGAAATAATTAAACACAATTTCATAACTCAAGAAAATCACTCTCAATCCAAGTGATTATAACGCCATCAGTTGTATGAGTGCCATTTGAAGGTATATAATACCTCCATAAAGAAGTCATGTTCTTTATTTTGTTGATTTTTTTCTTCTTTTTGTGAAAATTTCATCCCACAAGAAAAATTAAAAACTTATGCTGTAAGTAGTCTCAATTGAGTTGAAGCACCATATTTTGTGAATATAAATAAAATTTTGTTTAATAAAATACAGCACACACACGAAAAAATAGGCAAGAAAGATGTCTAAAAGCAACAACAAAATGATAGCAAAAAACAAAAATAGGCAAAAAGAATCTACGTCTCTATGACTTCGTCACCATCATCATCTTCATCTTGGCCATGGTGATGCACAAGTGTAAATTATTGCGATGATATAGTTGGTTCTTGTGGTTGGGTGGGTTTTACAGTGGTATATGAGCATTTGAGAAGAGAATATTAAATTTTGAATTTATATAAGTACACCCAAAGAAAATATGTTTTCTGGAACGAAATTTTATACAAAAGAAATTATTTATTTAACGTAAAGTGTTTTTTGCAATCACCCGAATTTACGAAGGTTGCTTTTTCCGGATTAGAGAATAAAAACACATATTAATCATCGAAAATCACTTTAGAATATTTCAAAATAATCCCCATTTAGATCTATGCAATTTCGACAAACTTTGAACTCTTATTCTATTTTGTACACACAAAAAAAGATTTTCTGATTCAATAACGGAATTAATTGATTCAATTAATTTTTTAATTGAAATGTCTTCAATCACGAAAATGATAGTATCAATCATAGTTTTAAGTGAGCATAAAAAAGACTTGATTAAAAAATTAATTTATTTCAATTAATTTTTTTATTTATTCAATTAAACATTTAATTGATCTTGATTGCAAAACTTGATTGCAAAACTCACCCAAAAAGTGGTCCATATCGGTTCATAATCATGGTTGCCACTCTATTGAAAATTTTTTCAAAATTTTATTTCTATAGAAAATTTTGTCAAAATTTTATTTCTATAGAAAATTTTGTCAAAATTTTATTTCTATAGAAAATTTTGTTAAAATTTTATTCGGTTGAAACTCGAGCCAAAAATAATCTACTAAATTTTATTTGTATAGAAAATTTTGTCAAAATTTTATTTCTATAGAAAATTTTGTCAAAATTTTATTTCTATAGAAAATTTTGTTAAAATTTTATTTCTATAAAATATTTTGCTAAAATTTTATTTCTGTAGAAAATTTTGTAAAAATTTTATTTCTATAAAAAAAAATTTTTAAATTTTATTTCTATAAAAAATTTTGTTAAAATTTTATTTCTATAGAAAATGTTGTCAAAATTTTATGTCTATAGAAAATTTTGTCAAACTGAATTATATACGTATTTGATCGATATTTTTATACCCCCCCACCACAGGATGGGGGATATATTAACTTTGTCATTCCGTTTGTAACACATCGAAATATTGCTCTAAGACCCCATAAAGTATATATATTCTGGGTCGTGGTGAAATTCTGAGTCGATATGAGCATGTCCGTCCGTCCGTCTGTTGAAATCACGCTAACTTCCGAACGAAACAAGCTATCGACTTGAAACTTGGCACAAGTAGTTGTTATTGATGTAGGTCGGATGGTATTGCAAATGGGCCATATCGGTCCACTTTTACGTATAGCCCCCATATAAACGGACCCCCAAATTTGGCTTGCAGAGCCTATAAGAGAAGCATATTTCATCCGATCCGGCTGAAATTTGGTATATGGTGTTAGTATATTGTCTCTAACAACCATGCAAAAATTGGTCCACATCGGTCCATAATTATATATAGCCCCCATATAAACCGATCCCCCGATTTGGCTTGCGAGGCCTCTAAGAGAAGCAAATTTCATCGGATCCGGCTGAAATTTGGTACATGGTGTTAGTATATGGTCTCTAACAACCATGCAAAAATTGGTCCACATCGGTCCATAATTATATATAGCCCCCATATAAACCGATCACCAGATTTGACCTCCGGAGCCCCTTGGAAGATCAAAATTCATCCGATTCGGTTGAAATTTGGTACGTGATGTTAGTATATGGTATCCAACAACCATGCAGGAATTGGTTCATATCAGTCCATAATTATATATAGCACCCATATAAACCGATCCCCAGATTTGACCTCCGGTGCCTTTTGGAGAAGCAAAATTCATCCGATCTGGTTGAAATTTTGTACGTGGTGGTAGTATATGATATTTAACAACCATGCCAAAAGTGGTCCATATCAGTCCATAATCATATATAGCCCCCACATAAACCGATCGCGAGATTTGGTTTTGGAGCCTCTTGGAGGAGCAAATTTCATCCGAGTGAGTTGAAATTTGTGGATGACAGTCTTTCGTAGAAGTTTCTACGCAATCCATGGTGGAGGGTACATAAGATTCGGCCTGGCCGAACTTTCGGCCGTATATACTTGTTTGATTTAATATAAACCACGTATGGACTTACATACAATTTAGAAGACGGTGTTAGGAGGTTTTAACATATCTTGCCATCGGTAAGCATTACCGCAACCAAGTAATTCGATTGTGGATGACAGTCTTCAGTAGAAGTTTCTACGCAATCCATGGTGGAGGGTACATAAGATTCGGCCTGGCCGAACTTACGGCCGTATACACTTGTTATAATTAAAAATTTAAAAACAAATCCATCACGTTTTTGTTGTGACTTAGTTTTCCGAGTTTGATTAAAAAGTTAATTGTATCAATTATTTTTTTAATTCAAATATTGAAATTTGCAATCTTTGACTTAATTAACATAATGTTTCTACCTTGATTAAAAAGTAAATTGTATCAGTTAATTTATTAATTGAAAAAAAATTTCAACTTCAATCAACTTTTTAATTGCAAATATTTTGGTGATGGTGTGTACCTGCGGGAATAAAATGAAATCATTCGGTGGCGAGTCACAACTATACGACGGACGAATCATGATATCGTTGTTTTAAGTACTCGAAAATGGCTTCTGAAGCCATATAAGTTAATATCGGGTGAAAGATATATATGGGAGCTATAGCTAACTCTGAACGGATTTCAATTATTTAGCACATGTGACTTGTGCAAAATTTCAAGCAAATTAGGGTAAAACTCTGGCTTATGAGGTAATATAAGTGCATATTGGGCGAAAAATATATATGCGAGCTATATCTTCTTCCAAAATCAATAGGATTCTATTCCGACCCAAAGCAAACAACTTGTGACAAATTCGAAGTCAATTGGACTAAAACTGCGACCTCGACTTTGATTACGAAAATGTGTTCACAGACGGACGGACATGACTACATCAACTCCTGAGCAATATTGCCAAATACACCATATGTCTATCTCATCTCCTTCAGGGTGTTGCAAACATATGCACTAACTTATAATACTCTATTCCACAGTGTGACGCAGGTTATAAAAACGACGATTATTTGCTTGAAAGTGCTTCGAGCGCGACCAAATTTTTTTGTATCTTTGTCTTCTGTTTACTTTCGGGCTCATACATGTACAACCACTATTCATCACCTGTTACGATGTCACAGACGTGTTTCCAAGCACTGCGATCGTATTTTTGGAGCATTTCTTTCGACCCTATTACACGATCCTTCATTGAGCGATTGACAAATTGTATGGGATTCAAGGCGAACGTTCATGCAATTTTGAATGTATGCAGGTACCACTACTACCTAAGGTGGTCTCAATCTTGCGATAGTTCACATTATGATCTAATATCATTTGGTGTATAGCATCACAATGGACTGAGTAATCTAAGTGAACCTAAAAAATAAATCGGACTGCCTCTTTAATCTATAGCATCAATGGTCTCCCGAACAACAACTGATTGTGAGCGATCTTCATGAAATTCATCTAGGAGTGAACAACGAACTCGGTTGAATTCACCATACCATGGATAAACACTGGTCCTTAACGGAGCTTCATCGCCCAAAAATTGAATTAAGTTCATCGATGCACTATTGTTGAGTTAAACAATCGCACGAAAATGTTCACGATTTAATTCCAGTTTTTAGACGAGATGAATTTTTTAAGGTGCTGTAAACAACACATATTGAACTCGTCAAGTCGTATAACCTCAAAAATGTCATGATCTACGATAGATTTTAAGTTCCTGTGAAAAACACAAATAGCGTTCGTATGTTTGTCAAAGGAGCACCAATCACGTTTGTCACTCGAGCCAAAAATAATCTATCAAAATGTGGAAAAAATTTTACCAAAAACTACCAAACAAAAAATCTACATTTTATTTGTATAGAAAATTTTCTCAAAATTTTATTACTATAGAAAATTTTCTAAAAATTTTATTACTATAGAAAATTTTGTCAAAATTTTATTTCTAAAGAAAGTTTTCTCAAAATTTTATTTCATAGAAAATTTTCTCAAAAAAAAATTTTTTTTTCTGTAGAATATCGAAAGTCAAAATTTTATTCCATAAAAAATTTTAAAAAATTTTTTTTATACAAATTTCGTCAAAATTTTGTGTCATAGAAGATTTTGTCGAAATTTTTTTCTCATTGTTGTTGTTTTTTTGATTTCAGCTTAAAACCATACATTGACTAAACTACAAGCGTAGCTTAACCAACAGAGGAAAAGAATGTTTGTCAAATTTATTTGGGCAAAGCCCAATAAACTGCAAGATGGTTGGATGGACGCACGTTTCGGAATTACCATATTCCTCATCAGCATCCTCTACTTGCAGCAAAACTATCAACCAATTATCAGAATAAATTCAGGCAGTTCATTAAACCCAACAATAAACCACACTTGAACCCTCCGAAAAAAGGTTTTACATTGATAGCCGGCTTTTGCCGAAATAAATTCGTACAAACATCTCTCTTTTCCTTTGCCACCATTTTTGTCTATGGAAAATTTTTTGGAAATTTTTTCCTTAGAAAATTTTGTCAAATTTTTCCCATAGAAAATTTTGTCAAATTTTTATTTTTATAGAAAATTTTGCAAAATCTACCACAACATCAAGAATTCTACCAAAGAGTGAAAAATCTACCATTTTTGGTAGAATTCTACCAACAGTGGTACTTATACCTCAAGGTTGTCAAGTTTTACAACAGATCTGTCAGTTTACAGATTACAACACTAGGCTTTCCCAATCCCGCCAAATAAAAGAAAACCCTTTTGCACCAAACGATGAAACGATTTCTTTAATTTTATTTAATTTACTTTTAAAGAAAATTTTTTAGAAAAAAATTATTTGTCATTCCTTAGAAAAGAAAACTCTTCATACATACTATGTAGTATACTCTAGTTGTGAACACGACATTATGACAATATTAAATTAAGGCTATTTTAATTTTTTCAAGATGTCTATAGAAGAATATTTTAAAATTATTATTGACTGAATATTTGACCCAGTTTTCATTAACTGACTTTATTTTCTGAATAATGAACTCTAGAAAATTTATTTTAAATTTCTTTAAAATGTCTTCTGCCTTGTCTCCAATAAGCGGTTATACATTTGCAACCCACTGTTGATGAAATATCTAAAATTATGCATATCTTCACGAGTTACTCAATAAGTTTGAGGATGGTGTTTGAGTATTAGCATATGCATGTATACATATTGCAATCTACGCCAACATTTTGATAACATTGTCATAACTCTTCTCCTTTTGGCTTTGTTTGTTTGCGGTTATTTTAGCGCAATTAAAAATTCCAACACATGCTGGTGTATGTCTAAGTTCTACTATCGAAGGAGCTGTGGAAATGTTCATTTTGTTTGTGAATGATAGTTTCTATTTCTTTTCTCGCCCACGAATTTCTTCAATTAAAAATAAAATTATACTAAACTATTCAAAATAAAATATGAGCAATGGTGGCAAATGGAAATACTTTATGCTAATATTCATATATATTATTATTGGGTTGGTCCGTACCTCATATAATATCAAGGTATATTTTGAGTCCGATTTTAAGGTTGCAAAATTACCACTCTTTTCAAGCATTGATACTTTTGTGCCACTAAATGCCCTAATTTTACATTTTTTTGCCACCTTCTACACTATGATGTATTTCATACATTACATACAGACTGCTTAGATTGTCCTTAATGTAATGTCCATAATGATAACAAATAAAAAGTTGGTGCATAGTGGTGATGAAAATTGTTCAACATTGGAAGATTTATTCTCGTATGCCACTCCCTTCAGAAGTTAGCATCTAACGACGCTCTCTAGATCTATACAGAAGGCAAGGGATATTCGCTCTAGCTGGCGATGAATAATGTATAGCTAGCCTTGTGTAGATTGGTATGTGGTATTTTCTTTTCAATAACTTAATATAAATTCCTTCATTATCTTGTTCAAGAAAAGCCCGTAAATAATTGTAATAATAAAGAACAATTTCGATGGGAGGGAAGGGTGTCCTTTGTGTGTGTGAATTTCTAGTTCCTTAAACTGAGTACTAACAAGTTGGCTGATAAGTCCATATTAAATGCATATTATTTTTATATAGTACCAACCTTCAAATGATTCGTGTCAAATTTTGATGTCTGTAAGTCAATTAGTTTGTGAGATAGAGCGTCTTTTGTGAAGCAACTTTTATTATTGTGAAAAAAAAAATGGAAAAAAAGGAATTTCGTGTTTTGATAAAATACTGTTTTCTGAAGGGAAAAAATACGGTGGAAGCAAAAACTTGGCTTGATAATGAGTTTCCGGACTCTGCCCCAGGGAAATCAACAATAATTGATTGGTATGCAAAATTCAAGCATGGTGAAATGAGCACGGAGGACGGTGAACGCAGTGGACGCCCGAAAGAGGTGGTTATCGACGAAAACATCAAAAAAATCCACAAAATGATTTTGAATAACCGTAAAATGAAGTTGATCGAGATAGCAGAGGCCTTAAAGATATCAAAGGAATGTGTTGGTCATATCATTCATCAATATTTGGATATGCGGAAGCTCTGTGCAAAATGGGAGCCGCGCGAGCTCACATTTGACCAAAAAAAAACAACGTTTTGATGATTCTGAGCGGTGTTTGCAGCTGTTAACTCGTAATAAAAACCGAGTTTTTCCATCGATATGTGACAATGCTCCGGCTGAACATTGGTACATGGTGTAAGTATATGGTCTCTAACAACCATGCAAAAATTGGTCCATATCGGACCATAATTATATATAACCCCCATATAAACCAGTCCCCAGATTTGACCTCCGGAGCCTCTTAGAGGAGCAAAATTCATCCGATCCGGTTGAAATTTGGTACGTGGTGTTAGTATATGGTATCTAATAATCACGCAAAAATTGGTCCATATCGGTCCATAATTATATATAGCCCCCATATAAACCGATCCCCAGATTTGGTTTGCGGATCCTCTAAGAGAAGCAAATTTCATCCGATTCGGCTGAAATTTGGTACGTGGTGTTAGTATATGGTATCTAATAATCAGGCAAAAATTGGTCCATATCGGTCCATAATTATATATAGCCCCCATATAAACCAGTCCCCAGATTTGACTTCCGGAGCATCTTAGAGGAGAAAAAATCATCCGATCCGGTTGAAATTTGGTACGTGGTTTTAGTATATGGTCTCTAATAACCATGCAATAATTGGTCCATATCGGTCCATAATTATATATAGCCCCCATGTAAATCGATCCCTAGACTTGACCTCCGGAACCTCTTGGTGGAGCAAAATACATCCGATCCGGTTGAAATTTCGTACGTGGTGTAGGTATATGGTCTTTAACAACCATGCCAAAATTGGTCCATATCTGTCCATAATTATATATAGCCACTATATAAACCGATCATCGCTTCTGCGTCAATTTTGCAACGCTTCCGAATCCAAAAAGAACATTTTCATTACTTTTATGGCGACGCTTTTTTTGCTGGGCGGTTAACCTCGACAATCAGTTTTTGACATTCCTCACTGGTTTTGCATCAATTTTATTCAACTTCAACTAACCCAGTCACTACGATTTTAATTTTTTCTAGCTAGTTTTTCTCTTATCCCTTAAACCTTCAGCAAATGAAAATGACTGTAGCAAACTATATAGGGGCACTTAAAAAAAAAGATTTCCAAAAGAGCTTAAGTCAGAGAAAAAGCAGAATGCTTCAGGCATCATTGCTAATTAAAAATTCCAAAAAAAAAAAACAAAGAGAACTAGGCAACTTAGACTTTTTCTCCAAAAAAAAACAAAAAAGGAATGAACGCAATGTGCGTTTTATGACTTTATTGCTTTCATATCTAGCATGAAAGCAAGTGTATGTGTGTATATATGATTATCCAGGGTAATTTCCTTTAGAATTTCTTATTCTGCATCTGCACAAACCTCAAAAATTAATAGAATATTTTTAGTTTAAACTTTGGTTTCATTTTGTTGGGAAAGTTAATTTTTTTTTATTATTTTCATAATGAGACTACATTTAATATGCATGCTTGTGTTTAGATAAATAAGCGGATTTATGAGAACGAAAAACACATTGAAATTTCTTCAAAAATTAAACTTTGGCAAACAAATCCATTATATGAACATTTCTGGCATATGGATGTGATAATATCTAAGTGTGTTTTTCAGTATGTCTTCTAGACCACCACCACAAGTGCAATAAAGCATTCATAGTTTGTTTAAAATCATTTTTAATCACTTGAAGAATTGTTTTTTAAACAGTCATTTAAGATTTGGAAGCAATAACAAATTTGTGTTGCAGTGTATTTTATTGAGGTCCTTTTATGAATAGCAATGATATTCCACTTAAGAATAGTCCAAACGCGATTATGTTCAGAGCTATCTAGTATCAGAAATAGAACAAGTATATACGGCCGTAAGTTCGGCCATGCCGAATCTTATGTACCCTCCACCATGGATTGCGTAGAAACTTCTACTAAAGACGGTCATCCACAATTGAATTACTTGGGTTGCGGTTGATCTTAAAATTTCTTAACATCATCTTCTAAATTGTAAGATAGTCCATGCGGCATATAAATTAGACAAAAGAAAGGTCGATTAAATACGTATATATTCAGTTCTTGACCGGTATATATAGAGAAAAAATAATTACGAATCGATATGAACTTTTATGCGGTAATTATAGAGCCAGAATTGAAATATGGGGGTCGCTTTATATGGGGGCTATATACAATTATGAACTCGATTCTACCAAAAATGGAAGAGTTTTTTACTGTTTGGTAGACTGGTAGAATTCTTGATGTTTTGGAAGATTTTGCAAAATATTCCTCTCCAACTAAGAGGTGCTTCAAAAATTTACTATAGAAATAAAAAAAAAAATTCTATAAAAATAAAATTTTGTTGTTGTTTTTGATTTCAGCTTAAAACCATGCATTGACTAAATTACAAGTGTAGCTTAACCAACAGAGGAAAAAAATGTTTGTCAAATTTATTTGGGCAAAGCTCTATAGACTGCAAGATGGTTGGATGGACGCACGTTTCGGTATTACCACATTCCTCATCAGCATCCTCTACTTGCAGCAAAACTATCAACAAATTATCAGAATAAATTCAGGCAGTTCATTAAACCCAACAATGAACCACACTTGGACCTTCCGAAAAAAAGTTTTACATGATAGCCGGCTTATGCCGAAATAAATTCCGAAACGTGCGTCCATCCAACCATCTTGCAGTCTATAGGGCTTTGCCCAAATAAATTTGACAAACATTATTTTTGTTGGTTAAGCTACCAATAACAAAACAAAACGAAATAAAATTTTGACAAAATTTTCTATAGAAATAAATTTTTGACAAAATTTCCCATAGAAATTATGTTTTGACAAAATTTTTTAAAGAAATAAAATGTTGACAAAATTTTCTATAGAAATAAAATTTTGACAAAATTTTCTATAGAAATATAAAATTTTGACAAAATTTTCCATGGCAATAAAATTTTGGTAGATTATTTTTGGCTCGAGTAGCAATCGTGATTATGAACCGAAAAGGGCCAATTTTTCTATAGATACGGATCAATTTTGGCCAAATTTCAAACGGATCGGATGAATTTTGCTCCTTAAAGAGGTTCCGGCGGTCAAATCTGGGGATCGGTTTATATGAAGACTATATATAATTATGAACCGATATTTCAAGCTTAAGACCCTACAGTCAAAGCTTACAATAATATTTATAATTTTATTGTAAATGTAATTAATAAATAAATAAAAATAACCGATATGAACCAATTTTTGCATGGTTGTTAAAGACCCTATACTAACACAACGTACTATGTTTCAACCGAATCGGATGAAATTTGCGCATTCAAGAGGCTTCGGAGGTCATATTTGGGGACCGGTTTATATGGGGGCTGTATATAATTATGGACCGACATGGACCAATCCTGGCATGGTTGATAGAGATCATATACTAACACTACGTACCAAATATCAACCGGATCGAATGTATTTTGCTCCTTCAAGAGGCTCCGGAGGTCACATCTGGGGATCGGTTTATATGGGGGCTATATATAATTATGAACCGATATGAACCAGGTTTTGCTTGGTTGTTAGAAACAATATACTAACACCACATACTAAGTTTCAACCGGACCGGATGAATTTTGCGCCTTCAAGAGGCTCCGGAGGTCAAATCTGGGGTTTATATGGGGGCTATATATAAGTATGGACCGATGTGTACCAATTTTTGCATGGTTGTTAGATACCATATACCAACACCATGTACCAAATTTCAGCCGAATCGGATGAAATTTGCTTCTCTTTGAGGGTCCGCAAGCCAATTCTGGGGATCGGTTTATATGAAGGCTATACGTAAAAGTGGACCGATATGGACCAATTTCTGCATGATTGTTATAGACCATATACTAACACTATGTACCAAATTTCAGCCAGATCGGATGAAATATGCTTCTCTTAGAGGCTCCGCAAGCCAAATGTGGGGGTCCGTTTATATGGGGGCTATACCGGACCGGTATGACCCATTTGCAATACCATCTGACCTACATCAATAACAACTACTTGTGCCAAGTTTCAAGTCGATAGCTTGTTTCGTTCGGAAGTTAGCGTATTTTCAACAGACGGACGGACGGACGGACATGCTCAGATCGACTCAGAATTTCACCACGACTCAGACTTTATGGGGTCTTAGAGCAATATTTCGATGTGTTACAAACGGAATGACAAAGTTAATATATCCCTCATCCAATGGTGTAGAAATCGTTGTCATAGCACCAATTTCTAAGCCTATCTCTATTCCAAAAAACCTCTACTAAATAACTGTAAAAGGTTTAAATGTCCTACCGGTAAATAATCAAGAAATATGTAAAAATTATTTTTTAGAACATGTCCCTACTTTGGGGATTTTCTTAGAACACATTTCACAAAAACAAAAAAGGAAAGTCTAAAGTCGTGCGGGACTGACTATATTATACTCTGCACCACTTTGTAGATCCACATTTTCGATACCATATAAAATCCGTCAAATGTGTTGGGTGCTATTATAAAGGTTTTCGTCCCTATATACATATATTTAAATCTGGACAACATTTGTTAGACTTCTACAATATCTATAGATTTTAAATTTAATTAATTAATGCATCGGGGTTAGTGAAAAATATATATAGCAAACATTTAAATTTGAACCTACACCCAGAAAAGGAATATGATCACCTCAAACATGTTTTAAGATCAAAATGTTATTTTTGGGTGGTGACCATGTAACATAGTTTTCGCAACCATGTTATTTTCTCGAAAATCATGTATCTGATTTCGGCAAGCAGGTTATGTTTGACGAGAAAATAACATTTTAGTGACAAACATGTTACATGGTCACCATACAAAAATAACATTTTGCTCGTGAAACATGTTTGAGGTGATCATATTCCTTCTCTGCGTGTAGTTTTAGACAACTTTTCAAAAGTGTATTTATGATTTATCGGTCGATAGATATGTACAACAAGTATATGCAAATTTATGGAATTTTTACAATTTTTCAACTTAGCAGTGGTGATTTGACAAGGAAAATGTGGATATTTTGTCTATTTTTGCCAAATAGGAAAACATATAAATTGGAGCTGTATCCTGTATCGCAGACTGAGTCAAAAGAAGCATTTTTTCGTCGCTACCGAAAAACACTACAGTGATTAGTATACAACAAAACCCATTTGTGAATCCAATTTGGAGGTTTTAGTATGGAAACCTGGAGTTTCCCCAGATCCTGATCTCTCTGTCACAATTCTAAATTGCAGTCCGTCACAATTCTAAACGGAATGCCCTCCAAGCAATCTCATAATCTCGTTAGTGAATATATTATCGTTGGCGTCTCCAGCTCAAAAATGTCGGTAGTCTTCTAGGAAAAATAAGCAACGAGATGATACGCTCCATCCTGTTGTTTCTGTACATATACAGAAAAAAATATCACCAAACTATTTCCAATTAAAAAGTTGCTTGAAGTTGAAATTTTTTCAATTAATAATTTTATTGATACAATACAAGATAGAAACCTTAAGTTAATTAAGTCAATGATTGAACATTTTTAAATGTTTAATTAAAAAATTAATTGATTCAATTAACATTTTAATCGAACTCGGAAGACTAAGTCAGTAAAAAAAAGTGATGGATTTTTTAAATTATTAAATAGAACGTTATTTCAAAATATATTTTTTTAAATCAAACTAAAAACACAAAGTCAGATTAAAAAGTTATTGAAAATAGTTACCATTTTAATTAAAAAAATTAATTGAGTTTTTCAATCAACATCAATTAAATTTTTAATTGAATCAATCAAAAAATTAATCAAAATTTTCAAATTAAATAATTAATTTTTTAATCAAATATTTTTTAATTTTCAATTAAAACGGTGATTGATACTATCATTTTCGTGATTGACAACATTTCAATTAAAAAATTAATTGGATCAATTAATTTCGTGATTGAATCAGATTTTTTTTTTGTGTAGTATAGACCCCAACCCTTTTCCACTAATAAAACAATGTAGCTCACTTCTCGTATTACATATAGCCGAAACTGGGCCCGAAACCAAAATTCTCCTTAATTCATCGAAGTACTGTCTATATTTCATAGAAAACACGTATGGGAAAGGCGCTTTCTTTGTATAATTACAATGGGGTCGTGAAATTAGTACAAATCTCTTAAATATTGACATAAGCCAAGGAATGACTTTAACTGTTTGTCATTCAATGGAATTTGGTAAGAAGTTATATCGCTTATATGACCTTCCTAGAAATTGTGTATCCTTAACCCTTTCGACCCTAAAGTTGTCTGTGGGCAACTTTTTGTGTTTTGAGACTCACTGTCAGCGTTGTTTTTATTTTTGTTCATAAAACTGTAACGGTATCGAAAGCTACAAGTGTTTTCTTCAAGTTGACTGAAAAATCTGCTAATTTGGTTGACAATTAGCAAAAATTTTTTTCATTAATACGCACGTACCTCAAGAAAAAAATATTTGCGAATTTAAAAAGAGGTT
Source organism: Haematobia irritans (assembly GCF_050003625.1). Classification (NCBI taxonomy): domain Eukaryota; kingdom Metazoa; phylum Arthropoda; class Insecta; order Diptera; family Muscidae; genus Haematobia; species Haematobia irritans. Next base: position 32,400,713 of record NC_134397.1, read on the forward strand.
TTTATACATGTGACTTTTTTCAAAAATTACAACTAAAATGTTGAAAGTTTTTATTAAATCTATTGTAGTACATGTCAAATAAAATATTTCTGGAAGTCAAATCATAGAATTGCAAAAAAAAACAACAGATGGGAAATTTTTAAAATTGAAAAGTTGCCTGTGGGCTACATTGGGCAATTGTGGTAGTAAAATTACATATTTTTGAACATAAGACCTGGAGAAAAAAGGTTTGAAAAACAATGATTTTGAAAAAATTTTGAACTTCAATTGGGATGTCCCAGTGACGAGAAATGCGGCGATGATGTGGAAAACATATCTGCAGTGCAGTGGGGAATTTGGAAGGAATCGTAAAAAGGGAGGAAGCCTCTTCTTGGCAACATACTAGTGGATTAGCACGAATATTGACGCTTTATAATACTTTGGTTTTTTACACCGCCAGTTAAATTGACAAGGGTTAAAAACAAACAAAAAAAAAACATTTTCGTGAGTCACGCGTGATTCACGCGTGGATGAAATTTAAACGAAATCTCGTGAATGAAATTTAAACGAAACCTCGTGAATGTTCGTGAACGGGATTACAGAAAAATGTGTCGCGCGTGAGGGTGAGTAAAAATCAAATTGTGTTCGTGATTGTGAGTGAGTAAACTTTCTCCGATATCACGCTCCCGATAAAAATTTACTTTCACGATCCAACCCACGCTCACGATCCAACCAGCGTTGCCACAATGAATTTTTATTTTGGACCAACATTTTTCCAAAATTGGACCAGCGGGCCATTTTTCCAAATTAAGGTGAGTATTAAGTTCGAGTTTAGCCGCTAATTTTCACTAAAGTGAAAACTAAATCAGTAAAAAAAGTCATAAAGTTATACATATTTGTTGCAGATTTCATTATAACTTGATGGGGAATATCCCAAAGCAAATTTTCACAAAGTTTGTATTCCTTAAACGAGATTATTAAAGAAAAGTAATCTTGAAAAAAATGACGGTTAAACTCGAACTTAATACCCACCTTTACATTAACATAATCTAAAAGTTAAGACCAAATTTAAAATTTAATAATTATTTGGACCAATTTTGGTCCGATCGGACCAAAATGGCAACCCTGGATCCAACTCACGCTCAAGATAAAATTCACGTTAACAATAAAATTCATATTCACAATAAAATTTGCACTCACGGTAAAACAGACACAAAAAGTCACAATCACGAACAAATTTACGTTCACGATTAAATTCAAGCTCACCGATTTTAATCACCTTTATATATTTAATCACGCTTAAGATTTCAATAGCGTGAGTCACGAGAAATTTCGTTAATTACCAGAATTTTATTGAGCCACGAATATTGTCGTGTTCCGAAAATATTCATGACTTACGAGATTTGTCGTGAATTACAAAATTGTCGTGAATCGTGCTAAAGCGAGAGACATAAACATTGTTCATGTGTGAGCGTGTGCGAGTATGACTTTTCATTTCGTGACCGTGAATTCCTACCCACATGGCATGCGTGAGTACAAATATTTCTTCGTGAATGTTTTTGAGCGTGATTGAAATTCCACTCACGCGCTCATCTAAGTATATATTTACTGTAAAATAACAAAAAACTTAACAAAAATCCAATAAAACGTAATACGTCTATCATTACAAAACAAAATAGTTTGTAGTCACAATTGCCCAAAGTTGCCCACAGCCAACATTCTCTACCGCCTAAACGAATAGGCGTGGCGACCCGACATTTTAGCTAGACGTTTCTAAAATGACTTCAACATGATTAAAAGTAAAAAAAAAATTTAGCGATACCTATAAAAATTCGGGGTCGAAAGGGTTAAATACTCAGTTCTCGTATAAGTGAATTAATACTTCTGAAGCCTCTATTCCAACCGTTTTTTTTTTTTGCCAGCCTGGTCAAAACACATCACATCCAATCCTTGTGATGATAACGTGCTATTGACTCTATAACTATGTCTTTTACTTCAATCCTCTCAAAAAACCTTAAATATAACACCAATAAAGCGCTGAAATAAAACTAGATCATTCCTCAAACTGAACGGCAATCTCAAAACCTCGAACTGTCAAAAATGATGTATATTTAACTAACTCCTCCGTTCGCCAGATTGTCATCACTTCGCGAAATTATATTTGTATTATATTGCTTCAGTTTAATATAAAATCCCCTAATATAATAAAGTATTTCGCATCAGTGACTGCCTACAGAGTTGGCCCGGACTGACTTTAAACTTCATAATCACTTTCTAAAACCTACCTATAAGGCTCTTCTCCCTTACATCACTCAAATTAAATTTCAACAAAATTTCTATTTACAAGTGCGATTTGAGAAATTCTTGTAGTTTGTTTTCTTTTTTATTTACATTCCATAGATATTTGTTCTTGGCAATTTGAAACTTTTGTTGCTAACACTTTAAGTAGATAAAATGAATGAAAAAATAAATAAAGCAAAAAAAAATGTGCGCGTGAGTGGTCTTGAAAAATCACTGAACCGAACACGAAAGCTCAGTGGACCTAGCAACATCAAGTAGCAGGAAGAAAAAAAAAAGTAACTAGTCCGGTGTTAACGATATTTCGCATAACTTTCTTCTCGGGTTCTTTTGGGATGAGCTCCCTCAATCCACCCTAAAATTCCAAAAAAAAAAAATTAGCCAGTAATGTTTTTATACAATATCCTCGCTCCAACCTTTCCACCCCATGCCAAACCTTATCATGCCAATGTTGGAAAATGTTTATAAAGTTAAACTTGTTCTCATGAAGGCCTTTGGCATTGTTGGTGGTAGCCAAGCCACCTTTGCCATTCACAACAAGAAGACAACTTCTTCTGTACCATCTTTTTTTTTTTGGGAGAAGCTATGCACATCGCAGCAAAGCTGCCAACTTGATGCTGAAACTGACTGATATCCGGTTGCATCTTCAATCTCTTTTTCGGGGGAATAAGCAAAGAAGCTTATTGTAACAATTGAATTTCACTGTCTCTGCGTGTTTCAAAAGTTTCCTGCCACTTCTTCGCCGTTTCGATGATAATAACATAAACTAAAGGAATAACTACCGCACACATACACAACAAAATTGAAATGCCAAACTGGGCGAAAATAGGATTGGCACAGGTATATAACCACTAGGGTCAATCCGTAGGGCCTTAGCAATTAAATGCCTTTGAAAGAACTTTGAACCAAAACACCGACACATAACTCGTAAATATCGTAAGAGATTCGGAATGTATGTTGTTAGAAATTCTCGAAATTTGCAGTCTACTCGCAAAACTTCAAATTCGACGCATATCCTATTGGAATGTCCTTTGATAGTGCTTCAGTTGTCCGCACTAATCTCCCTTCGATCTTAATCTAGGCGAAGATGCGAGTACCTAACCCAGAAAAAGAAGTATATACGGCCGTAAGTTCGGCCAGGCCGAAGCTTATGTACCCTCCACCATGGATTGCGTAGAAACTTCTACTGAAGACTGTCATCCACAATGGAATTACTTGGGTTGCAGTAACACTTGCCGATGGCAAGGATTCTTGAAACTCCCTAACACCGTCTTCTAAATTACAAGGTAGTCCATACGTAGTATATATTAAACTAAAAAAGGCCGATTAACTACGTATATAATTAAGTTTAAAGTTTCTATAGAAATAAAATTTTCACAAAATAAAATTTTGACAACATTTTCTATAGAAGTAAAATTTGGAAAATTTTTCTATAGAAATAAAATTTGGAAAAAATTTTCTAAAAAATAAAATGTTGACAAAATTTTCTATAGAAATAAAATTTTTACAAAATTTTCTATAGAAATAACATTTTGACAATGTTATCCATAAAAATAAAATTTTGGTAGATTATTTTTGGCTCGAGTGGCAACCATGAATATGAACCGATATGGACCAATTTTTTTGTGATTGGGGATCGGCTATATATAACTATAGACCGATATGGACCAATTTTGGCATCGATATTAGCGGCCTTATACTAACACCACGTTGCAAATTTCAACCGGATCGGATGAATTTTGCTCATCCAAGAGGCTGAGGAGATCAAATCTGGGGAACGGTTTATATGGGGGCAATATATAATTATGGACCGATATGAACCAATTCTTGCGTGTTTGTTAGAGACCACATTCTAACACCATGTTCCAAATTTCAACCGGATCGGATGAATTTTGCTCCACCAAGAGGCTCCGCAAGCCAAATCGGGGGATCGGTATATATGGGGGCTATATATAATTATGGACCGATGTGGACCAATTTTTGCATGGTTGTTAGAGACCATATACTAACACCATGTACCAAATTTCAGCCGGATCGGATGGAATTTGGTTCTCTTAGAGGCTCCGCAAGCCAAATCGGGGGATCGGTTTATATGGGGGCTATATGTAATTATGGACCGATATGGACCAACTTTTGCATGGTTGTTAGAGACCATATACTAACATCGTGTACCAAATTTCCGGATCCGATGAAATTTGCTTCTCTTAGAGCGATCGCAAGCCAAATTTGGGGGTCCGTTTATATGGGTGCTATACGTAAAAGTGGACCGATATGGACCAATTTTTGCATGGTTGTTAGAGACCAAATACTAACACCATGTACCAAATTTGAAATTTGCTTCTCTTAGAGCAATCGCAAGCCAAATTTGGAGGTCCGTTTATAGCCCCCATACGTAAAAGTGGACCGATATGGACCATTTGCAATACCATCCGACCTTCATCAATAACAACTACTTGTGCCAAGTTTCAAGTCGATAGCTTTTTTCGTTCGGAAGTTAGCATGATTTCAACAGACGGACGGACGGACGGACGGACGGACATGCTCAGATCGACTCAGAATTTCACCACGACCCAGAATATATTTCAATGTGCTACAAACGGAATGACAAAGTTAATATACCCCTATCCTATGGTGGAGGGTATAAAAAACAGTTTTACCTTCTCCCGGTACCCGATGTGCAAAAACGGCGACAAACACCTTTCCGGTAGAACAGTAGTATTCGAATTAGCCAGACGTAAATAACGTTGCTAGTCAGTTCAAAAGACCTTAAAACATGGAGAGTGCAGATATGTTTCTCAAACAAAGCGAGAAGTTTCGACCAATAAGTTCTCGAAATAAGGCTCGGACCAACGGAACACAATGCAGAAGTTTAAAAAGAAGAGCTATACACTCTGGAAAGGGAAATCGGGCAAAGAAAACTAATATCGGGAGAATTATGCTTTTTGGCAAGGAAACGGGAAGAAAAATCGTAGGAGTATCCAGGCCAGAATTACAATCTTCCGAAACAAAGCTCAGAGCTAAACCAAAATAAGTTGATGACCATACGGTCTAGACACTTAGACCGTAGACGGCGGGATAGAGTTCCTGGAACTTCGTGACTGGAAAGGAGTACCTAAAACTTCTTGATATGCCGAGTGTCAAGTCTTATAAGTTTTCGAAACAGGACGAGAACCAACTGAACATAATACGAAATAATAATAAGGAGAGCACTTTAGAGTTTAGTTGTGTAATAGGAAAATGGAATTCGGGAGAAGAAAATCCCTGAATGAAGAGAAAATGTTCGAATTATTTATAATAACTAGACGAAAATCGGCATCTCTAAGATCCCAAAACTGGCGAGGAGTAAGATTGCGAAGAGAGAACTGTATCAGTTTGGTCACGAATACACGTGCATAGAGGATATTACTTAAAATGACAACGTGACGATGGTATCTTTATCTAGAGCTTTCGAGTACAGTTATACCCAGCGAGAAAGGAGATCAACACCAGTAACTTAGACCGTCCACGACAGCGGAAATACAAAATCTGGAGAACGAGTTCCGAAAACCTGGACATATGTCACGAGTACACATGTATATATTACTTGAAATGTCGACAAGATAACGTTGCCTCTCTTCAGAACTTTCGAATAACTAGACGAGAATCACCATCAATAAGATTTCGGGACAAAGTCAAGCCCAACAAGTTCCCTAGGGGAGAAATGGAGCAGGCGTAAAGGTTATTACTTGAAATGTCGGCACGATAATGGTATTTTTTATCTAGAGCTTTCGTGTACAGTTAACTCCTCCAAGAACGCAAACCGACACCAGTAACTTAGACCGTGGACGACAGGAGTAATACAAAATCCAGGAAAGGAGTTATATACTGGAAATATGTCACGAGCATAAAGAATATTACTTGAAATATCGACACGATAATGGTACCTTTATTGGGAGCCTTCGACTACCTGGACGAGAATCACTACTAATAGATTTCCGGAACAAAGTCAAGCTCTATAAGTTTCCGAAGGGAGCACTGGACCAGTTTAGTCACATATTCGCAGCATGGGAGAAGCTGTCCAAAAACTATAACTTTCCTAAAATAGCAACAACCATCTGAAGACAAAACTGAAGACCTAAAAACCGGAAATTGGAAATGCCGACACAAAGTTTGGTCACGAATGCACAGGCATATAGCATATTATATTTTTATAATATGCTATATATCATATTATCTTTCGAGTACGTGAACGACAGGAAAGATATAAAATCCAGGGCTGGAGTCCCTGGAAATATACAGGCATAGAGGATATTAGCGGGAAATGTCGACACGATAACATTAACTTTATTCAGATCTTTTGAATAGCTAGACGAAAATCACCATCAATCAGATTTCGGGACAAAGCGAGGAGTCAAGCCCAATATGTTTCCGAAGAGAGAACTGGAGCAGTTTTGTCACGAATGTACATGTCTAGAGGATATTACTTGAAATATCGACACGATAATGTTGTTTCCGTGTACAGATTCGCACCTGAAGATAAGAGGTCCTAAGACTATAAGTTTCCTAAACAAGTAAGGACCAACTGAACGCAAAACTGAAGACATATGTAATGGTCGTCTTTGAGTTTAAGCAACACTTAAGGGAAACGCTATTTTAATATTTCAAGCATTTTTTTCTTGTGTTTTTTAGAAAATTTGTTTTTCTATAGTAATCGAATAATTATAATTTTTATTTTCAAATAATAATTGAATTAGTTATTCTTTGAATAATTCTTTTTAATTAAAATATAAGGGAAAAATCTATAAAATATTGCTGTGCGAAAGTAGCAATTTTTTATTACCAGTTGTGCTAGCATACATTACCTTGAATGCATAAAGCGATATTTACAGTGGGCATATCGATTGTTCGATAACTTTTGCATTTTTGCTCTACTGTCGCATCAAAGCATCAAAGAAGCTTTTGCAAAAACTCACTACTTCCTTTCCTTTTTTACTGGCGAACCAAAAGCATCGTGACAAAAAAAGTCGTAATAAGAAAGTTAGAAAAAAAATCTAAAATTTTTATTTAAATCCGTCGAGTTTTAAACGCGTAATCACACTTAATCAAAAATTTATAAACGTTTTCATAAGTGCTATTATATATTTTGGAAAGGTTCGTAAAATCCGCGTTTTATAAAATAAGCAGAATTTGTCAAAATAAAAAAATAAAATTTTCTAGATAACCCCTGGTTGGGAAATTATACCTGGTTCTACACCGGAGCAGTGGACGGCAAAATCCTCCATTGGAGAAATTTCTTCCATAATTTTGGCTCCATTGGTTTCTACCAGGTCACGTCATTAAACTGTCAGAAATATCGCATGACAAGTTGGAAATTTTTGGCCAACATACATCTCCGCATATATGAGAATACTATTGGTTTCCGAGTGCAGTTTAGTTCAAGAAAATCTCGAGAAAACGATTCTAATAACCTCGAGAGCACGGATTGTGATCGCAGAAATTCATTTTCAAGACCACAAACTGTCCACGAGGCACCCTTGCAGGAGCAAATTTTCATATCACTGCCAAATACAACTTCGAACATTTTTCAACAAAACCTCCACGAGGCAAGCCACATGTTGGTGGAGCAGTCTGCACTCCCGAAGAAACCCCAAATATTCGCTTAATTGCATTCATCAACTGCCCCATCTGGTCTACACACAAGAATAAATTGTCCATCGTTCGATTGTCTTTAAAAATCATCAAGTTAATCAATTTGTCAACACACATTTCTTCAATCAAATAATCTGGTCGTAAATCAAGAAATCTCAACAATCATCAAGATCCATGAATATTAGCAGCTCATGAGCAACATAATGTAAATATGCGAGGAAAACTCATATTTCCTCTATCATAAAAATTATTTAAGTATATACAGAATTTTCAAAGCCATCTAATTTCGTTTGAGAAAGTACCGTCAAAATTCTGGCTTAATGCAAGTATTGACATATTTCTAAAAATCCCAATATTAGCCCAGCACAGCTATACACCGTGGGAAGGCCTTCATCATGGACCCGTAAAGCTGGTAAGTGAATCAAAAAATATGTTCCAAACTAAAAAAAAAAAATTTGCTTAAAACAAAATATTTCATTTACTTGCACTAAGTTTTTTTTTTCGAGTGTTAAAATACTACGCGTTAATATGTAACGTCAGTGTGTTCTCTTTCTTTAGATCAATATACATTCCATTCATAATTGCATTTTACTACATTCATTTATTTTGATATGCACATGATTTTGATTGTTTACCTTTTTGCTTGTCTCCCAAAAATGTGTGGAGCTTTAGTATAACAGTTTTGATATTGCTTTTTGTTTGATCATAGTGGAATGTGTTATATCGATCTCAGAGAACTTATCATTAATCTTTTTTGTTTTTTTTTTTTTGCACACACTGATGTTACATATGTTATTGCTTTGCAAACCAAAATAGCATAAATATGAATGAATAGGAAAAAAATGAAAACATATCTCAAACGCAAAATAGAATATTGTTCAATAGGGTATCTATTTTGGATTTACTGATTTTTTGTTAAAATTATTTGGAGTTTTCTTTCGAATGATTTTGTTTGATATTTCTTTACCATAAAACATTACTTCAAATGTACGTATATATTAGGAACATGATTGCAATTTTAACATGAACTATAAAAATTGCAATTATTTGGATATTCCTCTTAATATGAAATTTATATGAATAAAAATATTTGTATTTGATAATTCAATATGGAAAGCTAAATTGATTTTAATGTTTTCTTTAAGGGATGTAAGGAAATAAAAATGGGATAGAATCTTTGAACTTTGGGGTCCTAGATAAAAGGTTTTGTGTCTCTGGGACAAATGGAAGGCGCGGGTTTTGAGACAATTCTCTCAACAACATCTGAGGGAACAATTTCCATGGTCGTCTGTCGATAAATACCATCAAGTCAGGTTAGGTTTGATAATGTTTTTGTAGATTTTGTTTGGAATTGGTCTTTGGACTAAGTTTGCCCATTTTAGAGTCAATAGACAAATAAAAAGGGAGTCTAAAATAATAATTATTGTAATAGGAATTTAGTTTAGGGAAAGAAGGACGCGAACCCCCCACCCGATTGTGCTAGCGATATAATGGCTCCCGTAGTCCTACACTTCTCCTAGACGTAAGGATGCACAAATGAAGATTAAAAATGGCATCAAGGATTCGTATGGTCTCCTGTACATTAAATAGTTTGGCGCCCAGAACGTGAGGCCCGAAGGACGCTGTCCCAAAGGCTCTATTTTAGCTTTGTTTTCAGTTTTTAGTTTTCAAGAAGATCAGGAAAATTATAAATATATTTGCTTTCGAGAATACCAGATTTTGGAATAGTTCTTTGTAATTTTCTGGATTTTAGTATTTTGATTTCGAGTTCGAAATTACTAACCGATTTTTTACAGATAACCTTTTCTAAATCTCAGTATAATTGGAAACAATTATTTTTATAAGTTTGAAAGTTTCTGATAGTATTTTAAATTTTGTATGTGGGACTTAGTTATCAGTACCTGAGAATTTTCGGATTTCATCAATTTCGCTATGTGCATTTTGCTGACCATTTTTTCAGAGGTGGAATTTTTGGTTATGGTAATTTCAAATCTGGTGTGCCCCACTAAGGAATATTTTAAAGATTGTCAGATACTCCATAGACTGGTTTTGTTATCCCATATTTATCGACTCGATGATGATTTGCTATTCCATTTTACTAGCCTTACATATCCTGTAAGAAAACATACTTTTTATGAATTTTATTGGTAAAAATATTGCTTTGATTTCTCGTAAATTTTACGTTGAAAATCTTTTTTTTTTATGAATTTATCGAATTTCTGGATTGGATTTTAAAAGTTCGAGTTTTCGTGAAGTTTAACATTCAAGTTTTCGCACTTCTATTGGAATTTTGATTCCATTGAATTGGACTGTAAAAGTTCGAGTTTTCGTAAAATTTAAATTTGAATTTTTCATACATTTATTGGAATTTGATTCCAGTTGCATTTTTTATTCTCATTTTTTCCATATCTAACCATGAATTTGGAGCGTACACCGCCTCCATCTGGAGCATCAGGTCCAGATCTTTCTTTAGAACCGCCTCCAGCAATGGCACCCATTGCTATAGAACCATCCGCTTGTCAAATATGTCACGTTACGATGACCGAGGGACAAGATTGTTTGATAATAAATGAATGTTCGCATCCGTTCCACAGACGATGCATAGAACCATTTGTCCACTACAGCAGAATGTCCTGTATGTAGAAAACCGTGTCAGCTTAGTGACTTAAGAATCCTGCAAATAACTCACAAGCCAGTACCACCATATAAAGTTTCCCATCGAGGTAAAGGTAGGGGAGCAGTCCCAAAACACTATGTAACACGCAGTACAACCCGTAATTTGCAAGACGGGCATTCTCAACAATTGAACCAAAGTTTGGAAGCACAAGGAACTCCTAATCGAAATCTGTTTCCCACTAATCCAAATCAAGTGGCTTCACCAGCTCCTGCTCCTAATACTCATACGTCTGCATTAATAGACTACAATGAGATTAATCGCCTTATTGAGACCAATTTGAGTAGGGTGCTTCAAACTATGAATATTTTACCTCAACCTGGTGTGAATCAAGATATTTCCTCTACTCAGAGACCAGCAAGTAATTTGAATCAAGTTTTTGACGATGTCGCCAACAGGAATCATAATGTCCCAAATGAGGGCAATTTTCAGTCTCACGCAGACCGTGGTTCTAGTAATTCACGCATTTTGAATTTATCGCCAAACACATTTTCACATTCACATTCTAGCGGTATGGCATCAGATAAGATCACATCTATCATTCAAAGCTGGAATATAAGATTCGATGGATCTTCTGATGGCCTAAGTGTAGAAGAATTTTTGTATAGGATTATTTCATTAACAAATGATAATTTTAACGGAGATTTCTCTGTCATAATTCGGAATTTGAACACTTTGTTAGTAGGAAAGGCTAAGGATTGGTATTGGAGGTACCATAAAAAGGCCTCTACCATGAATTGGAATGATTTCTGTGTAGCAATTCGTAATCAATACAAAGAATTTAAAACCTCATTTGAGCTTAAGGAGGAAATACGGAATCGTAAACAGAAGTCAAATGAGTCGTTCGATTCATTTTTCGATTCGGTTTCTGCGATAATGGATCGGCTATCAACGCCTATATGCGAGGAGGAAATCATCGAGATCCTTACTCGAAATCTAAGGCCAGAGATTCGGCAGGACCTTTTATATATTAAAGTAACGTCAATTTCCCACTTACGTCACCTAGTTCATACTAGAGAAAATTTTCTTAACGACGAATACGTTAAGAAAAATCTTGGAATTCGTCATGTTGGCTATAATTCTGGAATACCAAGAAGGCAAATTGCTGAAATTGGTATGGATGAAGTCGACGACGAAGATAATTTGATACCCAATGTAGCTGCAATTACCAAACCTAATTCTTCTAAGTGTTGGAATTGCGACTCTAATGGTCATTTTTGGCAAGATTGCATGGAGGAGAGATCAATTTTTTGTTATGGTTGTGGGGCGAAAGGAATTTTCAAACCCAACTGCAATGACTGTAAGGTCAAGAAACCAAACCAATCAAAAAACTTCAGACCAGTGGGTCCTCACAAGGACTAGATCCCATTGTGAACCCACCTCATATTTCGAAACAAAATGATCACAATTTCAATATACAGTTACCCGGCAAAGAAGAGGATAGAGTAGATTTTCCAATAAACCCTTTTCAAATTCTGAAAAGACCCATTTTGCATAATACAGAAAGCCACGAAAATTTTCGGGAAGTTATTTTCCCAAGATTACCATATCATAAGCGCTATGAATTATATATGAAGAAAAGGAATGAAATTTTTAATGTGTCTTCCATTTCTGAATTTTCCAGAAATAAACCAAAACGGTCAACCATTCGTCTTCGAATGTTCTTCAAAACAAGGAAATTATATAAAAATTTATTTGTTTCCACAATTTTTTCTAACCCGGATGATATGCGATATTATGCAAAGGTTTCATTCTTGGATTATGAAGAGTATGGTCTTCTCGATACGGGAGCGAATGTAAGTTGCATTGGCGCTGAACTTGCATCAGAAGACTTTACAAAATATTCAAACTTTTTTCCTTGTAAATCACAAGTAAAAACGGCCGATGGTACTATACAGAAAGTTTTGGGTTGGATTGATGTTACGATTCATTTTAAAAATAAAACTTCCAAAATAAAACTTTTTGTAATACCATCTATTAAACAAAGATTAATACTCGGCACAGATTTTTGGCGTAATTTCGGACTCTTTCCGGACATTCTAAAATCTGTAGACTTAATTGCGTCTGAAGGAATTTCCAGAAGTTCACTTGATTTGACAGCGATAAATGGAGGTTGCAAGATAGGGGATCAACTTGAGCAACCATCCATTTATCCATTGAACGATCAACAGACTAGACACTTAAAGTCTGTTATCGATCTTTTTCCCAATTTCGAAACTCAGGGATTGGGTAGGACAAAGCTCATTACACACTCGATCGATGTTGGCGATGCACCACCAATAAAGCAGCGATATTATCCTGTTTCGCCTGCGGTGGAGAAGCTAATATTCGCCGAGATTGACAGAATGTTGGCCCTAGGGGTCATTGAACCCTCCACATCATCTTGGAGCTCCCCAATGAGGCTTGTCCTAAAACCCAACAAAGTGAGATTATGTCTTGATGCGCGTAGACTTAATTCGGTGACGATAAAGGATGCATATCCTTTACCGAATATTGAGGGAATCTTCGCACGATTGCCAAAAGCTAATTTAATTTCTAAATTAGATCTTAAAGATGCTTTTTGACAAATTAGCCTGGACGAAAAGTCCAAACATCTGACAGCATTTACAGTGCCAGGAAGGCCATTATATCAATTTGTTGTAATGCCTTTCGGGCTCTGTAATGCTCCGCAGACGATGTGCAGGCTAATGGACGAGATCATCCCTCCCGATTTGCGCCATTGCGTTTTCGGATATTTAGATGATCTCGTCATCGTGTCCGAAGATTTCCCCTCACATTTGGAAGTTTTAGTTAGGATATCGTCGCAGTTTCGCAAGGCTAATCTCACTTTGAATGTTTCGAAAAGCAAATTCTGTGTGACATCAGTAAAATATTTAGGGTACGTTATAGGTAATGGTGGCATTACCACGGACCCTGAAAAGGTTACTGCCATCACAAATTGGCCTGTTCCACGAAACCTTAAGCAAGTCCGTGGGTTTTTAGGACTTACAGGGTGGTACAGAAGGTTTGTACAGAATTTTGCTACCGAAACATTTCCCATTACAGAGGTACTGAAATGCAGAAAAAAATTCCAATGGACTGAGGATGCTCAAAGAGCATTTGAACATCTCAAAAAATTACTCACTTCTGCCCCAGTCCTCTCTAACCCAGACTTTACTAAGAAATTCATACTCCAGTGCGATGCGAGCGACTTCGGTATCGGAGCCGTTCTAGTCCAACTGGATGATGATGGTAATGAAAAACCTATTGCTTTCATGAGCAAAAAGCTAAACACAGCGCAACGCAATTATAGCGTAACAGAGCGCGAGTGTTTAGCTGCCGTGGAAGCAATAAAGAGGTTTAGGTGTTACCTAGAGCTTCAGGAATTCGAGGTGATCACAGATCACTCCAGCCTCCTATGGCTGATGAGGCAACCCGACTTGAGCGGCAGATTAGCTCGTTGGGTGCTCAAACTTCAAGCCTATAATTTCACAATCAGCCATAGGAAGGGTAAGGAGAACATTGTCCCTGATGCTCTCTCTCGAATTCCTTCGGGAGAAATTTCGTCCATAGACATCACACTTCCGGAAGTTGATTTGAATTCCGAATTTTTCAAGGACAAAGATTATTTGGAATTGAGGGAAAAAGTTGAGGAGAATCAGTCGAAATTCCCCGACATGAAAATTGTAGATGGCTATGTCTACTATCGCACGGAACACTATTCCGGTGATGGTAATCAAGAGAATCATGCTTGGAAGCTGTGGTTGCCATATAGACTTCGGGCAGATACCATATCCAGATCTCATAATACAGCCATAACAGCCCATGGTGGAATGGCGAAAACGCTAGAATTGCTACGAAGACATTTTTATTGGCCTGGAATGGTTCGGGATGTGCGCGATTACGTACGAAATTGTGAGGTTTGTAAAACGACAAAATCGTCAAATATAGTTATGAAGCCTCCAATGGGGAACCACACAATATCGATACGGCCATTCCAGCGCCTTTATATTGACTTATTGGGACCTTATCCCAGGAGTAAGTCAGGATATATTGGTATATTGATCGTGTTGGATCACCTCAGTAAATTTCACTGGCTTTGTCCCATGAGGAAATTTACATCTACAGGCATAAAAGATTTTCTCCAGAATCAGATTTTTCATACCTATGGTGTACCAGAGTCTATTGTTTCGGACAATGGTAGCCAATTTAAGGCCCATGATTTGAACGCGTTCTTTACACGTTATGGTATAAACCATATCTATACAGCCTTTTACTCCCCGCAGGCAAATGCCTCGGAGCGAGTAAATCGGTCATTAATTGCTGGAGTAAGGGCCTTTTTAAAATCGGATCACCGTGAATGGGATCAACATTTGAGTGCAATTAGTTGTGCACTTCGAAACTCTTTCCATCAGAGTATAAATTGTTCCCCGTACCATGCATTGTATGGATTTGACATGATTACTCATGGCTCGTCCTATGAATTGCTTCGAAAATTAGAAATGTTGAATGAGCCCACAAATAGCATTTGTAGAGACGATCAGTTGCAATTGTTGAGGCAACAATTGCGGAAACATATCAAGGAGGCCTACGATCGCAATAAACATCAATATGACCTTCGTACACGTTTGCAGAGATTTGATGTGGGCCAAGAAGTCTATAGGCGAAATTTCGCCCAGAGTAATTTCGAGAAAGGCTTCAACGCTAAACTGGCTCCAGTCTTTATCAAGGCAAAGGTCCGCGAACGACTTGGGAACCACTATTACGTATTAGAGGACATGGATGGTAAAATTGTTGGAACTTTTCATGGAAAAGACATCAAAGCTTAAACGACCTTTTTCCATCTAATTTTTTTTCTTGAAATCAAGGAAAATTATCTGGTTTGTAATGGTCGTCTTTGAGTTTAAGCAACACTTAAGGGAAACGCTATTTTAATATTTCAAGCATTTTTTTCTTGTGTTTTTTAGAAAATTTGTTTTTCTATAGTAATCGAATAATTATAATTTTTATTTTCAAATAATAATTGAATTAGTTATTCTTTGAATAATTCTTTTTAATTAAAATATAAGGGAAAAATCTATAAAATATTGCTGTGCGAAAGTAGCAATTTTTTATTACCAGTTGTGCTAGCATACATTACCTTGAATGCATAAAGCGATATTTACAGTGGGCATATCGATTGTTCGATAACTTTTGCATTTTTGCTCTACTGTCGCATCAAAGCATCAAAGAAGCTTTTGCAAAAACTCACTACTTCCTTTCCTTTTTTACTGGCGAACCAAAAGCATCGTGACAAAAAAAGTCGTAATAAGAAAGTTAGAAAAAAAATCTAAAATTTTTATTTAAATCCGTCGAGTTTTAAACGCGTAATCACACTTAATCAAAAATTTATAAACGTTTTCATAAGTGCTATTATATATTTTGGAAAGGTTCGTAAAATCCGCGTTTTATAAAATAAGCAGAATTTGTCAAAATAAAAAAATAAAATTTTCTAGATAACCCCTGGTTGGGAAATTATACCTGGTTCTACACCGGAGCAGTGGACGGCAAAATCCTCCATTGGAGAAATTTCTTCCATAATTTTGGCTCCATTGGTTTCTACCAGGTCACGTCATTAAACTGTCAGAAATATCGCATGACAAGTTGGAAATTTTTGGCCAACATACATCTCCGCATATATGAGAATACTATTGGTTTCCGAGTGCAGTTTAGTTCAAGAAAATCTCGAGAAAACGATTCTAATAACCTCGAGAGCACGGATTGTGATCGCAGAAATTCATTTTCAAGACCACAAACTGTCCACGAGGCACCCTTGCAGGAGCAAATTTTCATATCACTGCCAAATACAACTTCGAACATTTTTCAACAAAACCTCCACGAGGCAAGCCACATGTTGGTGGAGCAGTCTGCACTCCAGAAGAAACCCCAAATATTCGCTTAATTGCATTCATCAACTGCCCCATCTGGTCTACACACAAGAATAAATTGTCCATCGTTCGATTGTCTTTAAAAATCATCAAGTTAATCAATTTGTCAACACACATTTCTTCAATCAAATAATCTGGTCGTAAATCAAGAAATCTCAACAATCATCAAGATCCATGAATATTAGCAGCTCATGAGCAACATAATGTAAATATGCGAGGAAAACTCATATTTCCTCTATCATAAAAATTATTTAAGTATATACAGAATTTTCAAAGCCATCTAATTTCGTTTGAGAAAGTACCGTCAAAATTCAGGCTTAATGCAAGTATTGACATATTTCTAAAAATCCCAATATTAGCCCAGCACAGCTATACACCGTGGGAAGGCCTTCATCATGGACCCGTAAAGCTGGTAAGTGAATCAAAAAATATGTTCCAAACTAAAAAAAAAAAATTTGCTTAAAACAAAATATTTCATTTACTTGCACTAAGTTTTTTTTTCGAGTGTTAAAATACTACGCGTTAATATGTAACGTCAGTGTGTTCTCTTTCTTTAGATCAATATACATTCCATTCATAATTGCATTTTACTACATTCATTTATTTTGATATGCACATGATTTTGATTGTTTACCTTTTTGCTTGTCTCCCAAAAATGTGTGGAGCTTTAGTATAACAGTTTTGATATTGCTTTTTGTTTGATCATAGTGGAATGTGTTATATCGATCTCAGAGAACTTATCATTAATCTTTTTTGTTTTTTTTTTTTTTTTGCACACACTGATGTTACATATGTTATTGCTTTGCAAACCAAAATAGCATAAATATGAATGAATAGGAAAAAAATGAAAACATATCTCAAACGCAAAATAGAATATTGTTCAATAGGGTATCTATTTTGGATTTACTGATTTTTTGTTAAAATTATTTGGAGTTTTCTTTCGAATGATTTTGTTTGATATTTCTTTACCATAAAACATTACTTCAAATGTACGTATATATTAGGAACATGATTGCAATTTTAACATGAACTATAAAAATTGCAATTATTTGGATATTCCTCTTAATATGAAATTTATATGAATAAAAATATTTGTATTTGATAATTCAATATGGAAAGCTAAATTGATTTTAATGTTTTCTTTAAGGGATGTAAGGAAATAAAAATGGGATAGAATCTTTGAACTTTGGGGTCCTAGATAAAAGGTTTTGTGTCTCTGGGACAAATGGAAGGCGCGGGTTTTGAGACAATTCTCTCAACAACATCTGAGGGAACAATTTCCATGGTCGTCTGTCGATAAATACCATCAAGTCAGGTTAGGTTTGATAATGTTTTTGTAGATTTTGTTTGGAATTGGTCTTTGGACTAAGTTTGCCCATTTTAGAGTCAATAGACAAATAAAAAGGGAGTCTAAAATAATAATTATTGTAATAGGAATTTAGTTTAGGGAAAGAAGGACGCGAACCCCCCACCCGATTGTGCTAGCGATATAATGGCTCCCGTAGTCCTACACTTCTCCTAGACGTAAGGATGCACAAATGAAGATTAAAAATGGCATCAAGGATTCGTATGGTCTCATGTACGTTACACATAAAAGCAGGGAATTGGAAATGTGGACACGAAAGCTTCAGCTTTGGAGAAAACTTTCTATTTATCCACTCCTGCAAAGAAAAATAGCCAATATATACCCCGGATGACCGGAAGATTCGTAATATTAACAAAGAGATCCGAAGACTTTAGAAAAGTTAAACAAGAGTGAGGCCAGAAAATTTCCGAAGGAAGATGAAAAAAGAGTAAATTTGAGTAGTTTTATGCAGACTGTCAAGGTGACAACAACAGAAAGGAAAATAACCAATATATACCCCGGATGACGGGAAGATTGGTAATAGTGCCAAAGAGAGGCGGAGACTTTAGTAAAGTTAAACGAGAGACCAGAAAATTTCCGAAGGAAGACGAAAACATTGTAAATTTGAGTAGTTTTATCTAGAATGTCGAGCTGACAACAACAGAAGCAATAGTCCGGAAAATGAGCCACGTAAATAGGAGATGGACGTTCACTCCTTCAGAAGAAGAGACGCTGTCTCAAAGAAGAAATGAGGATGTATGAGGAGTCCAAGGATTATGTCGGTCTATTGTATGATCAATTCACCATTGTTAGTCAATTCTAGTAAATGATACTGTCGATACTGTTTTTTTTTTTTTTTTTTGTAAGTAAGTCAACGGCAAAAATTAGAGAGTGTTTGAATGCTGTGTACGATGACACTTCATCTTCGACCAAAATATTTTTTCAACATGGTCTCGCATCGGTTTTTAAAGGGTGATACGGTCAAAATGTGGTCAATATAAACTTGAAGTATTTCTTTCAATTTTGCATTTAAAAAACCTGAACACCCCTCATTTTGAAGGTGTGTGTGTGTGTAGAATGTTGCTCCTATTTTGATTTTGGAATTCACTCTTCAGTTGTCAAAATGCCGTCCAAGCAAGAAGAGCAGCGTATCAAAATTTTGCTCGCGCATCGCGAAAATCCGAGCTGCTCGCACGCAAGGCTGGCAAAATCGCTAAAATTTGCCAAATCAACCGTTACAAATGTAATTAAAGTGTTTGGGGAGAGAGAGAGTTGCCGGTAGTTTCAAGCGAAACCCTAACCTCTCTCTACGAGATGCCGCAAATAAGCTGGGTGTATCGTCTACAACCGTGCATCGAGCCAAAAAACGAGCTGGACTATCGACTTACAAGAAGGTAGTGACTCCAAATCGCGATGATAAACAAAATACGACGGCCAAAGCGCGATCCCGGAGGCTGTACACGACGATGCTGACGAAGTTTGACTGCGTGGTAATGGACGACGAAACCTACGTCAAAGCCGACTACAAGCAGCTTCCGGGACAGGAGTTTTATACGGCAAAAGGAAGGGGAAAGGTATCAGATATTTTCAAGCACATAAAACTGTCAAAGTTCGCAAAGAAATATCTGGTTTGGCAAGCCATCCGTACCTGTGACTTGAAAAGCAACATTTTCATAGCTTCCGGGACTGTCAACCAAGAAATTTACGTGAAAGAGTGTTTGAATAAACGTCTGCTGCCTTTCCTGAAGAAACACGGTTGTTCCGTACTGTTTTGGCCGGATTTGGCATCTTGCCATTACGGTAAAAAGGCCAATGTGGTATCACAATGGACTGAATAGTCTAAGTGAGCCAGATACATCGGGCTGCCACCTAACCTAACCTAACCTAAGTGGTCCAAGCAACCACGACATGAGCTTCGGCATCATTTTGTGGCAGCCCATGAAACATGGAACCACAAGAGCATGCCGAAGTTTTTTTTGACTTAGGCGTCATGACGTGACAATTGATGAATCACCTCACACCAGAAACCAAGGAACTGCTGAAACAAAGGTTTGCGCCTGAAGACCGTACTCCAAAAAATGTAAGCATGAAATGGATGTTTTGACCTTAAACCTGACTCAGAAGACTTTCAGTCTGATAAGTGTAAAATCATTGGATCTGCAAAATCATACCCCAGACCAACGAACAGTAGATTGCAACAACAACACTGAAACTGCTTCTAAGAATGTCAACCCCATGGATGCCGAGTTTCTCATTTTAAACAACAACCGTGTGACCATCTCAGAGCAGTATTCGAAGAAGGCGTCATGGCGTGGCAGTCGATGAAACATACATCCACAACCGCACCCCGGAAACCAAGGAACTGTCGAAACAATGGATTGCTCCAGAGGGAAATTAACTACGATGAATACGAAGATACATTCGAAGTTTCTACCTTAAATCTGAAAAGAGAGTTTTGTGACTCCGAAGACTTTCAGTCTGATATGTCAAAAATAAGGTGATGATTATTCTGGGATTTCGAACGAGATGCTAAAATATAAACGTGACGCCTGTATTAAGACCGGTTGAGCCTTAATGGAAAGCGTGTGCCCATAACTATATTTTAGTTGCACGCTTTCAATATGTGTCGCCGACACATTTGTCGACTTCTTAGGTGGGTTGGAACACCTTAAATCGGCCCTATTTCATATTTTTCTCCTAATGCCCGATTTTGACACTGGTTTACAACTATGTCTAGGGTGTTTTGGTGCAATGGATTATACCACCATCTGAAAGGGACACACCTTCACCATAAACCAAAGGCAGGATATGCATGTGGATGGATATACTTAGCTGTTAAATGCCGTGAAATAACAGCTGCTTGTAACGCTTGATAGCAACCGACCATACTAACACCACATGGCATAAACCAAGAACCGCGACAATTTCACCCGCACTTTCCGCACTAGCTAGAGTTTTCATAGTTCCTCGTCTCTCTCTCACTCTCTGTCTGTCTCTCTGTAGCCCTCTGCAATTTTGTCGTTACAAAACAAGCATTATCACCTGTAAATCCTTATTGGCAATAAAATTTAGATGGGAAAAACACCAAATTAAAACTTTCTCCTTCGCTTCTCTCATGTGCTGCCACGGCTGGATGGATGCTTGCAGGCAGGTTGGTTTGCAATGCAATTGCAAACATTTTTTCCCCCGTTTACATTCTGGTGCAGCAACATCCCACTTTATGCGAAGTGTTCTGTGGTTGTATTCCATATTGGCGGTAAATAGTTATGTGCACCTTGTTTCCGTTTTCCTAGAATAGTGATGAGGTTGGGAACTAAACTTTTTAAATGATTCCATTTTGTTGCAATAGCAGCTATGCGATATTATTATGATAGGGTAGGTGTTAAAACAAAAATTCAGTCATATGGGAATCGAATTTAAATTTAAAAAAAAAAATAATTTCTAGAGAAAATTAATTCTTTATATTCTTCCCAACAGATTTTCTTGAAATCGAAAAATTAACATCTCCGACTTTTGAGGGAAAGATGGAAGTGATAAGATGTGATTTTATAAGAGAAGGATTTTCAGATACCTGATTCTTATAAGTTAACTTCTCCTTATACGAGTATATTAACTTCTCCGATTTACATGAAGTTACAAGGAAGCCATCGTGGTGCAACGGGCAAAAAGTTACCGCTGAGAAACTTTCTGGTCATTACCCCTCTCAGTAATGCTGGTGGCATTTCTGAATGTTTCAAAGCTTTTCTATGTGATTTCTCGGCAAATAGAACGCCGATCGAACTTGTAGAGGTAAACATAGAATTGGGCAGCACTCAGGCATAAGAGAGAAGTTCACCACTGTGGTACTATAATGGACTAAATAGTGAGTATGAAATATCGAGCTACCCCTATACCTAACCTAACTTACATGAAATTTACAGGAAACATCCAATAAGTAGAGGCTGTGCTGATGTAGGAGGACCTCCCCCTTCACATACCCTTTTTTATACCCTCCACCATAGGATGGGGGTATATTAACTTTGTCATTCCGTTTGTAACAAATCGAAATATTGCTCTAAGACCCCATAAAGTATATATATTCTGGGTCGTGGTGAAATTCTGAGTCGATCTGAGCATGTCCGTCCGTCCGTCCGTCTGTTGAAATCACGCTAACTTCCGAACGAAACAAGCTATCGACTTGAAACTTGGCACAAGTAGTTGTTATTGATGTAGGTCGGATGGTATTGAAAATGGGCCATATCGGTCCACTTTTACGTATAGGTCCCATATAAACGGACCCCCAAATTTGGCTTGCGATTGCTCTAAGAGAAGCAAATTTCATCCGAACCGGCTGAAATTTGGTACATGGTGTTACTATATGGTCTTTAACAACCATGCAAAAATTGGTCCATATCGGTCCATAATTACATATAGCCCCCATATAAACCCATCCCCCGATTTGGCTTGCAGAGCCTCTAAGAAAACCAAATTTCATCCGATCCGGTTGAAATTTGGTACATGGTGTTAGTATATGGTATCTAACAACCATGCAAAAATTGGTCCACATCGGTCCATAATTATATATAGCCTCCATATAAACCGATCCCCCGATTTGGCTTGAGGAGTCTCTAAGAGAAGCAAATTTCATCCGATCCGGCTGAAATTTGGTACATGGAGTTGGTATATGGTCTCCAAAAACCATGCAAAAATTGGTCCACATCGGTCTATAATTATATATAGCCCCCATATAAAGCGATCCCCAGATTTGGCTTGCGGAGGCTCTAAGAGAAGCAAATTTCATCCGATCCGGTTGAAATTTGGAACATGGTGTTAGTATATGGTCTCTAACAACCGTGCCAGAATTGGTCCATATCGGTCCATAGCTATATATAGCCCCCATGTAGACCGTTCTCCAGATTTGACCTCCGGAGCCCTTTGGAGGAACAAAATTCATCCGATCCGGTTGAAATGTGCAACGTGGTGTTAGTATATGGTCTCTAACATCCATCCATATCGGTTCACAAGTATATATAGCCCCATATAAACCGATCCCCAGATTTGGCTTGCGGAGGCTCTAAGAGAAGCAAATTTCATCCGATCCGGTTGAAATTTGGAACATGGTGTTAGTATATGGTCTCTAACAACCGTGCCAGAATTGGTCCATATCGGTCCATAGCTATATATAGCCCCCATGTAGACCGTTCTCCAGATTTGACCTCCGGAGCCCTTTGGAGGAACAAAATTCATCCGATCCGGTTGAAATGTGCAACGTGGTGTTAGTATATGGTCTCTAACATCCATCCATATCGGTTCACAAGTATATATAGCCCCATATAAACCGATCCCCAGATTTGGCTTGCGGAGCCTCTAAGAGAAGCAAATTTCATCCGATCCGGTTGAAATTTGGTACATGGTGTCAGCATATGATATCGGTTCATAATCATGGTTGCCACTCGAGCCAAAAATAATCCACCAAAATTTTATTTTTATAGAAAACATTGTCAAAATGTTATTTCTATAGAAAATTTTGTCAAAATTTTATTTCTATAGAAAATTTTGTCAAAATTTTATTTCTATAGAAAATTTTGTCAAAATTTTATTTCTATAGAAAATTTTGTCAAAATTTTATTTCTATAGAAAATTTTGTCAAAATTTTATTTCTATAGAAAATTTTGTCAAAATTTTATTTCTATAGAAAATTTTGTCAAAATTTTATTCCTATAGAAATTTTTTTCCAAATTTTATTTCTATAGAAAATGTTGTCAAAATTTTATTTCTATAGAAACTTTAAACTTAATTATATACGTATTTAATCGGTCTTTTTTAGTTTAATATATACCACGTATGTACTATGTGGTATATATTACGGTGTTAGGAAGTTTTAACATACCTTGCCATCGGCAATTGTTACCGCAACCCAAGTAATTCGATTGTGGATGACAATCTTCAGTAGAAGTTTCTACGCAATCCATGGTGGAGGGTACATAAGCTTCGGCCTGGCCGTATTGTTTTAATCTGCGATGTTCTTCATTTTATATCAAATAAATCAGAGTATGTTTAATATTTGATCAGAGTCTTGAATCTCAGAGGGAATTCTTCATAATCCATAAATAATATCGATTACTCCCTAACTTGTTTTCTTTAAATTCCCATAAAAACTATAAAATTCCCAAGTTTTTTTTTTTTTTTTTTTTTTTAATTACCTATCACTATCAGTCATAGATCCACTTATGCCACATTGCCATTCACCTATAGATACATATTTTAACACATATTTATGATTATTGTAATGGGTTTAGCTATATGTTCTTCGCATCCTGTAAAACTACAAGAGGATAGACAGATGAAACCATGTTTTTTTTTAAGTTGGAAATTAGATTTTTACAGGCGGAAAAAAATTAAATATTCTATGCACAAAACATAATATGTTGCTCATTTTGCTTTACATCCATTCGAATATCCGCCCAAATCTCTCGCGTCTGCCCTCTTGGAAAATTTCCTATTCAACAATAAATGAATAAACCAATGGATGACAACCAAAATGGACAAATGTTAACGGAATGATGGATTATTTAGTTGACTATGTGTCCAAGCGGATTTGAAAAATGTTTCAAATTGGTTTTTGGACAAAACAAGGGATTTTTTTGCTATATGTTTTTGTACGAATTCGTTGACATTTTGTTGAACACAGTTGAAAATGTGTGTTTTTTTTTTTTTTTTTGAGGAAAGGGGATTTTTCCGAAATATTTTCGTTATGAATATTAAGAAGTTTTTGGTTGCATGTTTTTTTTTCTAGTCAAAACAAATGGCTAAAACTATAGGGGTGATTGACACACACACCGTAAAGATGCGGTTAAATTCACCAACCATGATTAACAATCTATTGCAAATGATAAAAACGAAGCTTGGGGATTTCCTAAAAAAATCGTGTAAAAGGATTTAAGCAATCAGAAAAGCCAATGAAGCGTTTTTCTGGTGTATCAATCAAAGTCACGATTTTCCTTGAATTGAAGACAGAGGGAAAAACGGGCATCAGATACCACAATTGGAATACTATCGCAGCGCTGGGAGTATTCATTTAAAAACTACCAATTTTCGTATTTAGATTGAA
The DNA here is from genome assembly GCF_050003625.1 of Haematobia irritans. Classification (NCBI taxonomy): domain Eukaryota; kingdom Metazoa; phylum Arthropoda; class Insecta; order Diptera; family Muscidae; genus Haematobia; species Haematobia irritans. Next base: position 32,425,633 of record NC_134397.1, read on the forward strand.
TGCTAATTGTTGTGCAGGAATATAATATCTTCATTAAGGTCCCACCGTGATGTAATGGTCAAACTATCCGCCTTGCATACAAATGATCATGGGTTCAATCCGAGTTTCGGCCGAACACCAAAAAAAGTTTATTAGCAGTGGTTTATCTCTTTTCTATGATTATATCAGTCTTGTTGTCTAGCTTTTATTAAGGTTTCAACTAAAATTGGAAACACCTTTGGACTTGGCTATTATGGAGGGGATCATCGGCATTGATCTAAACCTAACCTGCGACTATGTCTACCCCAATCTAAACTATCGCAATTAATGTACCAAACACCCTAAGGGGCAGCGTACTATTTTCGCAATGGTATATCTGTCAAGTTATACATGTTTGATTTATTAACAGTTTTAATCACAAGCTTCCTAAAGCATTTGGGGCTCAAGCTTTTTACGGGCTATTGCCTGCATTGATATCGGACTAACATAAAAAACATCTGTAATGATTTACAGATACCTTCATTGAATGAAATGCACGACTATGTGGTAATCAGATTGCTACAGATCTAAAATTATCCCCCAAAAGGATAGAACCTTTATTGGAAAACTAGTTCAATGTAAAGCTCTAAAGGGTGAAACGGTCAAAACTTGGTCAAGGGCAAACGCGTGCAAATCGGTGAAATCATTTATATAAAAAATCAAATTAAACTTCTTTTTCAAGTTCAATTAGTATAAAATTCAGGAAAAATATTCAGTTAGGCTTTCACTTTTCCAAATTGAATTGCCGGGCCTCACTCTTGACACCTGCCATCAGATTTTGTACAGCCACCTTGTCCACCTTCTTCGCCGCAGAAAGCCAGTTTGCCTTGAACTGCTGCTCGTCCTTAGCAGTTTTTTTGGTCTTCCAGTATTTCTCAATTGGGCGGAGCTCTGGCTGGGTTGGGAGGGTTCTTGTCCTTGGGAACCACCTGCACGTTGTTGGTGGCGTACCACTCCATGGCCTTTTTACCGTAATGGCAAGATGCCAAATCCGGCCAAAACACTACGGAACAACCGTGTTTCTTCAGGAAAGGCAGCAGATGTTTATTCAAACACTCTTTCACGCAAATTTCTTGGTTGACAGTCCCGGAAGCTATGAAAATGCAGCTTTTCACGCCACAGGTACAGATGGCCTGCCAAACCAGATATTTCTTTGCGAACTTTGACAGTTTTATGTGCTTGAAAATATCTGCTACCTTTCCCCTTCCTTTTGCCGTATAAAACTCCTGTCCCGGAAGCTGCTTGTAGTCGGCTTTGACGTAGGTTTCGTCGTCCATTACCACGCAGTCAAACTTCGTCAGCATCGTCGTGTACAGCCTCCGGGATCGCGCTTTGGCCGTCGTATTTTGTTTATCATCGCGATTTGGAGTCACTACCTTCTTGTAAGTCGATAGTCCGGCTCGTTTTTTGGCTCGATGCATGGTTGTAGACGATACACCCAGCTTATTTGCGGCATCTCGGAGAGAGAGGTTAGGGTTTCGCTTGAAACTACCGGCAACTCTCTTTGTCGTCTCAGCGGCTTCCGGTTTTCGATTTCTCCCCGATCCAGGCTTCCTGGCTGTCGACAAACGTTCCCCAAACACTTTAATTACATTTGTAACGGTTGATTTGGCAACTTTTAGCGATTTTGCCAGCTTTTCGTGCGAGTAGCTCGGATTTTCGCGATGCGCTAGCAAAATTTTGATACGCTGCTCTTCTTGCTTGGACGGCATTTTGACAACTGAAGAGTGATTTCCAAAATCAAAATAGGAGCAACATTCTACACACACACACACACACCTTCAAAATGAGGGGTGTTCAGGTTTTTTAAATGCAAAATTGAAAGAAATACGTCAAGTTTATATTGACCAAATTTTGACCGTATCACCCGTATTACAAGGTGCACAATAAGATACACTACTTTGAATCAAACCAAAAAACGTTAGATTTGTATAAGTAACAAAGTGACGACCGTGATTCTCTGACGTTTTCATCGATCGTCATGTCAAAGTAACGTTAGGAAAGGATGTGATACTGGCGTAGATAGCATACATCTACGTCAGTATCCCATTCTAAATTCTTCTTCCATCATACTCTTGCCCGGACTCGATTTATTCACAAATTTCCTAAATTTATTTCAATTACCTGTATTCAAGTTGGACCAGGCCCCGAACCATCTCAAACGTAGGTAGGGTTTTAAGGTCTCTATCTCCTCAAAGCACTACTCCTATTCGCCTCAGATGTGCCCTCAACTCGAGGTGACCCGTCATAAGTCTCAAGGCCAAGGTCATGGTCGCCTCAGACATACCATTACGGGTAGTTGACATATGATTATGGATTGTTGCGGTAAACGCCACTACGGTCACATAATAATAGCTCGTGCTTCCCTCAACACTTTCGCTTTGATCAGAGTCTAGATAGGACTGAAACTTTGATCTTCTGGCTTCAGAATCTCGGCGATTCTTTCCAAATCTTAGTCGGCTTCTTCTAGCTTCATCATACCCTTCCCACGAACTTGATGTATTTACAAATTCCCAAAATTGTTTCTAGTCCCAAACTATTTCCAAGGTCTTTTCCTCCGCAAAACCAACCATACATACACAACCCTATTCGCCACAGGTGTGTCTTGAACAGTAGGTGTCCAGTCATGACTTCCACTGCCGCTTTAACTGCCATCTTACTCTCTTCAGCACTTTGTCGTTTTCCTTTTTGAGTAACCGCAACTCTTTTCTGTCCCCTTCCAACCGTTACGCTGTCCCACATAACTTGATCTGATTTTGTTTTAATAGTTCGAGTTTTTGTCCATTATTTCAACATCTTCGTCTCCATGGTATCGATAACTCTGAAGTCACCTCTTCTGGCTTTAGAATCCCAGCAATCATGACCACCGCAGATATATATTTATGCATTGTTGCGGTAACCGTCACTATACCCACCTTTTAATATCACGAGGTTCCGTCCTATACCCTCAACAGCCTTCGATCGGAATCTAGATAGGTCTAAGCTCCGATCATCTGGCTTCAGAATCTCAGCGTTCATGGCCATCGATTATGGATTGTTACGGCATCCACCACTACTCCCCCTTACAATGGTTCTTCATGTTTCGTGCCGTTTCCGTTCATTCTCTCGACATCATCGCTCATGGGTCATCGCTTTGATGAAAATCTAGACAAGTCTAAACTCCACTCTTCTGGCTTCAGAATTTCGGAGGTCCTGGTCAGCTAAGTCGTACGATTATGGATTGCTGCGGCACCCAACACTACTCCCACATTTAAACGGTTCTTCTGGTTCGTGTTTCCGTCCATTCACTCCGACCAGTTTCTCGAGAGGTCTAAATTCCGCTTTACGAACTTCTAAATCTTGGCGATTATGGCATATATTACACCTTTTAATTGTTATTTTGGTGTTTGGTATTTCTGTCGATTTCCTCACCGCTTTCGCTTTTAGAGTCTGAATAGGTCTAAACTCCTATCTTCTGGCTTCAGAATCTCAACGGTCATGGCTATCTATTATGGATTGTTGCGGCACCTGTCATTACTCCCAACATTTAACAGTTCTTCATGGTTCATATTTCCATCAATTCTTTCGTCGCTATGGCGGATTCACTTTTGATGAGTTTCTCTATAGGCCTATACTCCGCTTTTCTGGCTACAGATTTTGGCGTTAATGACCACCTAAGGCATACGATAATGGTTTTATTTAAATCGATTGTGTTACCGCGCATTATCTCAATATCTTCGTTGCCATAGCGGCTTTGTTTTTGTTTCAGAATTTCGGTGATCACGGCCACCTTAGACATAAGATTACAGATTGTTGCGATAATCGTCGCAACTTCCACCTTTAAATAGTTTGTGTTTCCGTCCATTCCCTCAACACCTTCGCTTTTGATCGGAGTCTAGATAGATATAAACTCCGATCTTCTGGCTTCAGAATCTCGGCGATCACGGCCACCTTAGACATAAAATTACGGCTTGTTGCGATAACCGTCAATACTTCCAACTTTTAATAGTTCGTGTCTCCGTCCATTCTCTTAACATCTTCGCTTTTGATCTCGATAGGTCTAAACTCCACTATCGTTTTCAAACCTCTGAATGAAGTGGTTCTCATTACCCTGGTTTGGAACCTAATATCCACCAGACACACATGTTAGGATTGCCTTGATTATGTTCTCACATTTCCAGTAAAGATTTACGTTCCATTGTGAGCCCTTTTCTCAAGACATTTTCAGAACTATCTTTGACTTCTAGTTAGATTTCCGGTCTAAGTTTGCTCCAAGTATGGACTATCTTGTCCTTTAAAATTGGCGTTATATACCCCATCTACTTTTGAAGTATCATCATACTATGGTGGAGTGTGTCTATTAGAAATTGAATGTCTTATTTTAAATCCTACCTTGTAGTATGTGCAAATGAAGAGGTCAATTCGAGTACATCTTTCATTGGACCTGAAATAGAGATAGTAATGAGAATTACATAAAATTTCAATAATTAACGCTCAGTTTAGGATATATGAGGATGGGGTTCATTACGACTTAAACTTCGTTTCGTTTTATTACGCTTACTTCTGTAGACATGAACAAAATAAATTTTTCATATAAAAATTTCAACTTGTTTTGGGGTGATCAAAAATTAAATTTAGTTTTACGACGAATGTTTAGGATTTTTTTAAGATTTAGATTGAATTTTCGATTTTTTTGTGGAGTGAGCTTCATTCTACGTAGCTCTGATGAGAATAACATTACAACTTTTTCCGGTAAATTGTATTATAACATGGTGAGGAAAGATCCAAAGCAACAATTGAATAAGTTTATTTTCTTTAAAAGAAATTATTAAAGAAAAGTCAATGGGTAAACATGGCCATTTTAACGCGATAATACCAATTTATACCGGCCTTAAGAATTAAATTAAGTACAAAATTATTCGTTAATAAAAATTCATATTTATTTGTATTTCTAAATTAATGGTGTTACATGCTAGCAAACAATTGTTCACACCAAAATAAATGTATGTGCTGTTGTAAAATTACTGTTTAGAGTTTAAATATAATGTGATTTTGAATAATTATCGTTAACCTTAGGATTCGATGGAAAAATATTTTTATATACTCGAATTCACGTAATTCTTTTGTAAGAGTTTTTGAATTTCTTCGAAAATTTTAAACTTGTATACAAAAACCTTTATTTGCTACACAATTTTTATTTTTGCAATAAAAAATTATTTGATTTGAACTCAGTCCATTTCGTTTATATAAAGCATTTTTCTTTTCTGACTTTAAGTCTTTTATAAAATACGCTTTACAATTTCGTAGTAAAAATTTAATATAATAGTATGTAATGCTGAACACCTTTTCGGGAACTTCCGAACGAATCTGGAATATATGTTAAAAAATATATTTAAAAAAAAATGGTGTTGGTCGAAGCAGGGATCGAACCCAGGACACCTGTCTCGCAAGGCGGACGACCAACCACTGCTCCACGCTGCCAACAAATGTATGTTTAACAATGTTATGTTGTTAAACAATGTTATGTTTGCATCGGCTCGTGGGCGCCGCAAGCTATGCTATATAAATATAACTTATAACGATAATTATATCTTGATGACCATAACAGCTACGTAGCCCAGTGGTTAGTATGCTGGCTTACAAACTGTGTGGTCCCCTGTTCGAATCCCCGTCCGGCAAAAGGTAAAACTGAAAAAAAATTATAAAATTTAATAATTTCTTCTACAATGTTTGTATTACAGAAAAAGGTGCTAAGAACTAAAAAAACTCATGGAAGTAAAAAAAAAATGTGAGGCAATATACAATTAGGCAGAAAAAAAAATTTTGAGCACAATGTTCTTTGGGAGAAAATTCTTATCAGCATATACTATTTTTGGGTCCAAAATGCCCCCAAACATATTATATGATCACATAATAACATATAGTTTTTTTGGAAGACAACATTATTGAATTTGGATGGAAAAATACAAAATGTTTGGAACTTAGACTACCCAAATATATTATATTGTTTAGACCAATATGCTTTCAAACATATTATATATTGGAAGAAATCAAACATATAAATGTTTGGGCAATACCCAAAAATGTATATGCTTGAAGCAAAATATGTTTGGGAGTATATGTTACAGAAGCGATTTTTTTGAGGGTGTATGGTCATATGAATGTAAATCGGGCGAAAGCTATATAAAGGAGCTATATCTAAATCTGAACCGATTTCAACCAAATTTGGTATGGACAGTCAGTCTGAACCAATTTTGAGGCAACTTCGCAAAAGTGTATTTATGATTTATCGGTATTTTATCGGTGCATTAGAAATAATGGAAATTTTGTGTCACTTTTACAAGTTTTCGACTTAGCAGTGGCGATTTTATAACGAAAATGCGGGTATTTTGGTCATTTTTGCCCAAATCGGAAAAGCATATATATGGAAGCTATATAGAAATCTTAGCCGATTTCAACCAAATTTGACATGCATACTTAGTATTTTAATTCTACTTCCTGTGCAAAATTTCACGTAAATCGGACTACAACTTTGAACTCTGTGGTGTCCTATGACGGAAAATCGGGCGAAAGATATATATGGGAGCTATATCTAAATCTGAACCGTTTTCAGTAAAATTTAGCACACTTGACTACACTACCAATTGTAGTCCTAGTGCAAATTGGGCTAAAACTCTGGCTTCTAGGGCCATACAAGTCTATATCGGGCGGAATATGTAAAGGGTGGTTAAATTTTCGAGGGCCGGTGTTGATTTTTAATAAAACACAAACTATTTAGGAAATTATTGTAATTTTATTTTATTAGGATATATTGGTGTTACTCAATTATGTATGGAACAAAATATCTGACAAATGGGCCCCGCGACCTCGGTGGCACACCTCCATCCGATGGTCCAAATTTTCGATGACGCTGAGGCATAATGGAGGTTCTATGCCGTTAATGTGCCGAATTATCTCATCCTTTAGCTCTTCAATTGTTGCTGGCTTATCGACGTACACCTTTTCTTTCAAATAACCCCAAAGAAAAAAGTCCAACGGTGTCAAATCTTGGCGGCCAATTGACATCGCCATTACGTGAGATAACACGGCCATTGAATTTGTTCCGCAAAAGAGCCATTGTTTCCTTAGATGTATGGCAAGTGGCACCGTCCTGCTGAAACCACATATCGTCCACATCCATATCTTCCAATTCGGGCCATAAAAAGTTTGTTATCATCTCACGATAGCGAACACCATTCACAGTAAATGCCTGACCGGCCTCATTTTGGAAAAAATACGGCCCGATGATGCCGCCAGCCTATAAACCGCACCAAACAGTCACTCTTTGTGGGTGCCTTGGTTTTTCGACAATCACTCTTGGATTCTCATTCGCCCAAATGCGGCAATTCTGTTTATTGACGAATCCACTGATGTGAAAATGTGCTTCATCACTGAAGATGATTTTCTTTGAAAATTTTCATAATAAGTCTGGATAACTTTAACACGTGGTTGGATTGTGTATCTCTCCATTGTTCAAATTGAGTAAGTCTGAAATAGAGAAATATCAAATAAAATTCGGAAAAAAATTTGGCGTTTAGGTGTAGTTCACATTCAACATCGGCCCTTACAATTTAACCACCCTTTATATGAGAGCTATATCTCAATCTGAACCGATTTCAATCAAATTTGGCACACGTGATTATAGTACTTTTTCTACTCCTAATGCAAAACTTCAACCAAATTGGGCTAAAACTCTGGCTTCTGGGGCCAAAATCAATAGGGTTCTATTCTGACCCAAAACAGGAACCTGTGCCAAATTTGAAGGCGAGTGGGCTTAAACTGCGACCTAGACTTTGATCACAAAAATGTGTTCACAAACAAACGGACGGACGGACAGACGGACATGGCTAGATCGACTTAGGGACCCACCGTGAGCATTATTGCCAAAGACACCATGTGTATATCTCGTCTCCTTCTGGGTGTTGCAAACATATGCACTAACTTATAATACCCTGTTCCACAGTGTGGCGCAGGATATAACAAGATTTATATCACATATTTTTTTTTTCACTTCGACCCGTCTGCTATCGAATATTCGATTTTGCTCACTATCAGTCGATTTTATTCGATATTAAAAAAAGAATTTATCGACTAATCTATTTATTGAAGAGATGTTTTGTTTTGAAAATCAGTCCCAAAGTCGATTTTAGACTTTTCTATCCGTAGTCTAAAAGAACATCCAATGTACAGTCACACCTTACATCACATACCTACTACTCAATAACACAGAATATTATACTAAAGAACAACCTAACTTATGAACTTTATTGTCTGGCCATTGCTCTTCTTTTCTTAATTAAATTAGTAGGCCAAAAACTCTGCCAAACCTTATGTGGAATGAGGCCATAAATAATTCAAACTTTTCCCTATTTATGAATAAATTGTAAATACTTGTCGGTCATTTGTATTTAGCAATAAATTTCATGTTGTCTCGTTAATCCTTGAATCCCCATATCTGATAGAAGAAGAGAAGAAACGCTAATTTATTGGTTACATGTTTACCCCGCTCTTTGACATGTGTAACGCTTCAGAGTTGAGATCCTATTAATTAAATAGAAATAGGTCCTTTGTGATTTCGATCCTTGGTGCTTGTTGAAGGAGGGGGAGGTAAGAAATGGCGAAAATTTCGTTTTCATTTAACAACATAGTCATCGTTAAGATACCCAGACAATTGGTCTCAGTGGGTTATTTACTCTTACATTTACAATAATCACATTCGATATACAAATTATGGTATTATACCCTTAACATATACGCTGTATCACACACACACACACACCAATATCCACACTAACTTCATGCCATGGCAAAAGGAGAAGACAAGAGCTGTTCTGCTGACACAAACATATCAACTCACACATATTCTCTCTCCCACACCAGTCATTCGCATTCGCCATATACACGCATGCATTCGAGTAGAACAATATCTTCAGTCATAACCCATATCCGCTTCCTCAACACCATCACCATCGTCATCAGCTGAAAAAGCAACAGCAATATCAACGGTGGCAATAGCAGTGGCAAGCGATGGCAAGCGATGGCAACCATCGAACGATACCACCAGTGAATCACCACCACAGTGCCATAAGACAAATACATAAATTGATGATGATAACACACAACCCAGACCGGGATGGGACCATTCACAAAAGAGCAGCATCCAAGTCATCGTCATTGTGCCAGAAACTTCAGCATCAGAAGCCAACTATGAGTATGGAGCTCATCTCACTCACCACCATTGCCCAGTAACTTCGTTCCATAGCCAAAAACTTTGCATTCATTTGGTTAGAGCAAAACCAAGACGGCATCATCAACTTCTCTGCATCCTTCGTTCATGAAATCAACAATGCCACGAAAAAATTGGAGTGACTGGGCAATGTTTTTTTTTTGTTTTCTAGAGATCACTTTGTTCTAGAGTCGTCGTGGTCGAAGACCACATGCAGCTTCATTTAGGGCATATTTGCGATGGCCAACTATCAACTTTTGTTCCTGTTACTCATGTTGTTTTTTGTTGGCTAGTGCTTGGTGGTGGCCGTTTCTTATTTGACTAAAGTATCCTCTAGGCGCGACAGCCCGAACATTGATACGGACAAGGACATGACCAACATGCTTGCATATTTAAGCCGGTTATTTGTAGTGCTGGCGAATCACTTACACCCTTCATACATTTTAAGATTTTCTTATACGGTCCAGTCAGAGTCCAAAAAGAATAATAAAATATAATGACGTTTTATTGTTTATTCCAAAATCAAGGAATTGGACGTTATGTAGGCTGGCAAATAAATAAACATATTTTAATTTTTAACTGAAGCTACGTTAATGAAAAAAAGCGATATCGTAAATTGCCGATTTAATTGAAATAATGGCACTGTTATTTGGGCGAAAGGATACTGAGGGAAAGATGCAGTGGAACACGGCTCCATGGATTAACGCCCCTATGAAGAAAAGTTCGAACTATTGTTAGAATGGAAGGATACTGGGGGAAAGAAGTAGTATAACACGGCTCCACGGATTAACGCCCCTATGAAGAAAAGTTCGAAAGGGATGTTTTTTTCATATCTTGGAAATTAATTAATTTATTTCATTGAGAAATAAGATCCCAATTTGGGGTCTTTTTATACCCTCCATCATAGGATGGGGGATATATTAACTTTGTCATTCCGTTTGTAACACATCGAAATATTGCTCTAAGACCTCATAAAGTATATATATTCTGGGTTTTGGTGAAATTCTGAGTCGATCTAAGCATGTCCGTCCGTCCGTCTCTCTGTTGAAATCACCCTAACTTCCGAACGAAACAAGCTATCGACTTCAAACTTGGCACAAGTAGTTGTTATTGATGTAGGTCGGATAGTATTGCGAATGGGCCATATCGGTCCACTTTTACGTATATCCCCCATATAAACGGACCCCCAAATTTGGCTTGCGGAGCCTATAAGAGTAGCATATTTCATCCGATCCAGCTGAAATTTGGTACATGGTGTAAGTATATGGTCTCTAACAACCATGCAAAAATTGGTCCATATCGGTCCATAATTATATATAGGCCCCATATAAACCGATCCCCACATTTGGTTTGCGGATCCTCTAAGAGAAGCAAATTTCATCCGATCCGGCTGAAATTTTGTACATGGTGTTAGTATATGGTATCTAATAATCGTGCAATAATTGGTCTATATCGGTCCATAATTATATATAGCCCCCATATAAACGGACCCCCAGATTTGGCTTGCGGAGCCTATAAGAGTAGCATATTTCATCCGATCCGGCTGAAATTTGGTACATGTTGTTAGTATATGGTCTCTAAAAACCATGCCAAAATGGGTCCAAATCGGTTCATAATTATATATAGCCCCCATATAAACCGATCCCCAGATTTGACCTCCGGAGCCTTTTAGAGGAGCAAAATTCATCCGATCCGGTTGAAATTTGGTACGTGGTGTTAGTATATGGTCTCTATTAACCATGCCAAAATTGATCCATATCGGTCCATATCAGTCCATAATTATATATAGCCCCATATAAACCGATCCTCAGATTTGGTTTGCGGATCCTCTAAGAGAAGCAAATTTCATCCGATCCGGATGAAATTTGGTACGTGGTGTTAGTATATGGTCTCTAACAACCATGCAGAAATTGGTCCATATCGGTCTATAATTATATATAGCCCCCATATAAACCGATCCCCAGATTTGTCCTCTGGAGCCTCTTGGAGGAGCAAATTTCATCTGATCCGGCTGAAATTTGGTACGTGACGTTAGTATATGGTCTCTAATAACCATGCAAGAATTGGTCCATATCGGTCTATAATTATATATAGGCCCCATATAAATCAATCCACAATTTGTCCTCCGGAGCCTCTTGGAGGAGCAAAATTCATCCGATCCGGTTGAAATTTGGAACGTGGTGTTAGAATGTGGTCTCTAACAATCACGCAAGAATTGGTCCATATCGGTCCATAATTATATATAGGCCCCACCGTTCTCCAGATTTGATCTCCGGAGCCTTTTGGAGGAGCAAAATTCATCCGATCCGGTTGAAATTTGCAACGTGGTGTTAGTATAAGGCGCTAATAACCTTGCCAAAATTGGTCCATATCGGTCTATAGTTATATATATAGCCGATCCCCAATCACACAAAATTGGTCCATATCGGTTCATAATCATGGTTGCCACTCGAGCCAAAAATAATCTAACAAAATTTAATTTTTATAGAAAGTTTTGTCAAAATTTTATTTCTATAGAAAATATTGTTAAAATTTAATTTCTATAGAAAATTGTTTCCAAATTTTACTTATATAGAAAATGTTGTGAAAATTTTATTTTGTCAAAATATTATTTCTATAGAAACTTTAATTATATAAGTATTTAATCGTCCTTTTTTAGTTTAATATATACCAAGTATGGACTATATTACGGTGTTAGGAAGTTTTAAGATACCTTGCCATCGGCAAGTGTTACCGCAACCCAAGTAATTCGATTGTGGATGACAGTCTTCCGTAGAAGTTTCTATGCAATCCATGGTGGAGGGTACATAAGCTTCGGCCTGGCCGAACTTACGGCCGTATATACTTGTTCATTTTTTTTTTTTTTATCGTTGTTATCCAAAGCCAAGTAAGGCAATAAGATTAAATGCCCCAAAAAAATTTGCACCAAAACTCAAATGAAGTAGGACCCCGAAAATCTATGGAAAATAAACCCCAATATTTCAAAGGAAAAGGAAACCCAATTTGCTTTTTCACATCGCTTTCAAGTGGGGTCTAATTTCGCTTTCTGGTATTTGATAATGATGTCAACTATACATGCTTTTGTTGTTCGGAATAGCATTTTAACACATCAGAGTTGGTCAACACGTGGCCGGCTTCCGAGTTTTCGGACTCTCTCCTGGATATGCTACCGCGATTGCCAAGTTATTCATAGCCAGTAACACATATTTATTTTTTTTTTCTTTATATCTCATATTTTTATACCCACCACCATAGAATGGTGACGGGGGTATAATAAGTTTGTCATTCCGTTTGTAACGCATCGAAATATCGATTTCCGACTATATAAAGTATATATATTCTTGATCAGGGAGAAATTCTAAGACGATATAACGATGTCCGTCTGTCCGTCTGTCTGTCTGTCTGTCTGTCTGTCTGTCTGTTGTAATCACGCTACAGACTTCAATAATGAAGCAATCGTGCTGAAATTTTGCACAAGCTCGTCTTTTGTCTGCAGGCAGGTCAAGTTCGAAGATGGGCTATATCGGTCCAGGTTTTGATATAGTCCCCATATAAACCGATTTGGGGTCTTGGGCTTATAGAAGTCGTAGTTTTTTCCAATTTGCCTGAAATTTGAAATCTGGAGGTATTTTATGCCCATAAAGAGATGTGCCAAAAATGGTGAGTATCGGTCCACGTTTTGGTATAGGCCCCATATAGACCGATCTCCCGATTTTACTTCTTGGGCTTATAGAAACCGCAGTTTTTATTCAATTTACCTGAAATTTGAAATCTAGAGGTATTGTAGGACCACAAATACGTGTGCCAAAAATTGTGAGTATCGGTCCATATTTTGGTATAGCCCCCATATAGACCGATCTCCCGATTTTACTTCTTGGGCTTATAGAAAACGCAGTTTTTATTCAATTTACCTGAAATTGGAAATCTAGAGGTATTGTAGGACCACAAATACGTGTGCCAAAAATTGTGAGTATCGGTCCATATTTTGGTATAGCCCCCATATAGACCGATCTCCCGATTTTACTTCTTGGGCTTATAGAAAACGCAGTTTTTATTCAATTTACCTGAAATTGGAAATCTAGAGGTATTGTAGGACCACAAATACGTGTGCCAAAAATTGTGAGTATCGGTCCATATTTTGGTATAGCCCCCATATAGACCGATCTCCCGATTTTACTTCTTGGGTTTATAGAAACCGCAGTTTTTATTCAATTTATCTGAAATTGGAAATCTAGAAGTATTGTAGGACCACAAATATGTGTGCCAAAAATTGTGAGTATCGGTCCGTATTTTGGTATAGCCCCCATATAGACCGATCTCCCGATTTTACTTCTTGGGCTTATAGAAACCGCAGTTTTTATTCAATTTACCTGAAATTTGAAATCTAGAGGTATTGTAGGACCACAAATACGTGTGCCAAAAATTGTGAGTATCGGTCCATATTTTGGGAGAGCCCCCATATAGACCGATCTCCCGATTTGGGGTCTTGGGCTTATAGAAACCGTATTTTTTATCCAATTTGTCTGAAATTGGAAATCTAGAGGTATTTTAGGACCATAAAGAGATGTGCCGCAAATGGTGAGTATCGATCCATATTTTGGTATAGCCCCCATATAGACCGATTTCCCAATTTTACTTCTTGGGCTTCTAGAATCCGAAGTTTTTATCCTTTTTGCCTGAAATTGGAAATCTAGACGTATTTTCGGGTCACAAAGAGGTGTGCCAAAAATGGTGAGTATCGGTCCATATTTTAGTATAGCCCCCATAAGAACGATCTCCCGATTTAACTCCTTGGGTTTCTAGAAACCGTAGTTTTGATCTGATATGCCTGAAATTGTAAATATTCTGGTATTTTAGGCTCACAAAAACGTGTATCGGATTAAGTTTTTATCGGTCCATTTGGTAATGCCTCCATATAGACCGACTTCACTTCTTGAGGGTGTAGAAGGCGCACTGATCATGAAAATTGTTTGAAACTCAATGTAAAATTTCCAGATTTTACTTCTACAGATTTAAGATTTCAAATCAAGACGTTATTTTATAATTTTCTTGCACACTTACAAGAGATGTTAATGATTCCTCTAAACCTCAAACAAAAATGGTTCTTATAGATCCAGAATCTGATATAGTCCTCATAGGTGAAATCTTTAAATTTATCTTCGGGTTGTGTCCTCAAGTCCTCAAGCCCTCCTGAAATTTCAAAGGAAACCCTAATATTTGGTTCATGGTGGTGGGTATTTAAGATTCGGCCCGGCCGAACTTACTGCTGTATATACTTGTTAGAGTTCATTTTCACACGACTTTAAAATAATATGAAAATAAAACTCAATTTTATTTTGGAGTTTATTTTCATTGTTCAGTTATGAATCGTCACTCCACATTTGGGGTACTGTTCCACGTAGGTTTTGGAACTTATTTTCATGGTGCCTATTTTATATGAAAATATAAACCAATCAGAAGATGTCCAGTTTTGTAGTCGTCCGAATCTCGGATTAATGGGTTGAATCCTCAAACTATTGCAGCTCAGTGGGCAACAACTTCTCATAAAAAATTAGTTGGGGGAAAATAGGCCTATTGATCGATACGCGTCTTAGAATTGTGCATTTTTTCTGGTTTCACTACCAGAAAAACTATTTTCACTAGTTGGCAGATAATAAGTATTTCAACGGTTCCAAGAAGTAAATGAAAGATTACAACCAGAAATCCGGCATCATTCTCTGTTATGAATGTCAGCATGTTCGCAGATAGACCATCTGGAACAATTACTGTTGAGCTCTTGGTACCTTTAACGTCACTAGCACATGACAATAAAGAGCTGCCCGATTTAAGGGCATGACAGACTTGACATACTTCCACAATCTCCAGTATGAAGATTCTCGAAAATTTTCCTGCAGAATACATTTGCTGTACAATAATCATCATTCGTTGTTTACAAAAGCTACTTGGAGTCGAGATTAAACTCTTTCAGATACATGCGCCACTTTTTGACTTATTAAGCTGGTTGATTTATTGGGCGAATCTTTTGATCATAGCCCGTGATCTCTGTCCATCTCATTGGTGAAATTTGGATCATACAAATCATATGGTTCCCTCTCGCCGGAGCTGACTCCTACTCGCTGATATAGATGTCATACGTGATCTTGTACCTACATCCCTAAAGACTTCTCCTCCAGTCGACTCTGGCGTTGGTATTGCCCGCAATAAGCATTTGCAGATCGTAGTTTACCATCAAATGAAATGCAGTTCTTGTCTTTCTGTTAGGAATTTTGGAAACTACGAATCTTAGAACATAACATACTCACTTGCAATCGAGATCAGACTTTACTCGCTTATGTGCGACAGAAAGCTGATCGATTTCCTTTGTGAGACCTAGAATTCCAGTATATCCTCGGTTCTCTATCCGAGCGATCCTCTTGACGAGATTTTGTGACATACCGCGAGACTTAAAATTCCTGAATCGGCTGGGTTCTCTCCCCGATTGATCTCAATGGGAGGCCTTTGTATATTTGATTACTCTCTCTCTATCTATCTATCTTATCCCTCCCATCTTCCAACTTTGAAGACTTCATGGGAAAGTCACCAGTGATATTAAATTAAATTAAATTTCTTTTTCAAGTTCAATTAGTATAAAATTCAGGAAAAATATTCAGTTAGGCTTTCGCTTTTCCAAATCCGAATTGCCGGGCCTCACGCTTGACACCTGCCATCAGATTTTGTACAGCCACCTTGTCCACCTTCTTCGCCGCAGAAAGCCAGTTTGCCTTGAACTGCTGCTCGTCCTTAGCAGTTTTTTTGGACTTCTTTAGGTTCCGCTTGACAATAGCCCAGTATTTCTCAATTGGGCGGAGCTCTGGCGTGTTGGGAGGGTTCTTGTCCTTGGGAACCACCTGCACGTTGTTGGCGGCGTACCACTCCATGGCCTTTTTACCGTAATGGCAATATGCCAAATCCGGCCAAAACAGTACGGAACAACCGTGTTTCTTCAGGAAAGGCAGCAGACGTTTATTCAAACACTCTTTCACGTAAATTTCTTGGTTGACAGTCCCGGAAGCTATGAAAATGCTGCTTTTCAAGCCACAGGTACAGATGGCTTGCCAAACCAGATATTTCTTTGCGAACTTTGACAGTTTTATGTGCTTGAAAATATCTGCTACCTTTCCCTTTCCTTTTGCCGTATAAAACTCCTGTCCCGTTGTAGTCGGCTTTGACGTAGGTTTCGTCGTCCATTACCACGCAGTCAAACTTCGTCAGCATCGTCGTGTACAGCCTCCGGGATCGCGCTTTGGCCGTCGTATTTTGTTTATCATCGCGATTTGGAGTCACTACCTTCTTGTAAGTCGATAGTCCGGCTCGTTTTTTGGCTCGATGCACGGTTGTAGACGATACACCCAGCTTATTTGCGGCATCTCGGAGAGAGAGAGGTTAGGGTTTCGCTTGAAACTACCGGCAACTCTCTTTGTCGTCTCAGCGGCTTCCGGTTTTCGATTTCCCCCCGATCCAGACTTCCTGGCTGTCGACAAATGTTCCCCAAACACTTTAATTACATTTGTAACGGTTGATTTGGCAACTTTTAGCGATTTTGCCAGCTTTGCGTGCGAGTAGCTCGGATTTTCGCGATGCGCGAGCAAAATTTTGATACGCTGCTCTTCTTGCTTGGACGGCATTTTGACAACTGAAGAGTGAATTCCAAAATCAAAATAGGAGCAACATTCTACACACACACACCTTGGGTTTCTAGAAACCGTAGTTTTGATCTGATATGCCTGAAATTGTAAATATTCTGGTATTTTAGGCTCACAAAAACGTGTATCGGATTAAGTTTTTATCGGTCCATTTGGTAATGCCTCCATATAGACCGACTTCACTTCTTGAGGGTGTAGAAGGCGCACTGATCATGAAAATTGTTTGAAACTCAATGTAAAATTTCCAGATTTTACTTCTACAGATTTAAGATTTCAAATCAAGACGTTATTTTATAATTTTCTTGCACACTTACAAGAGATGTTAATGATTCCTCTAAACCTCAAACAAAAATGGTTCTTATAGATCCAGAATCTGATATAGTCCTCATAGGTGAAATCTTTAAATTTATCTTCGGGTTGTGTCCTCAAGTCCTCAAGCCCTCCTGAAATTTCAAAGGAAACCCTAATATTTGGTTCATGGTGGTGGGTATTTAAGATTCGGCCCGGCCGAACTTACTGCTGTATATACTTGTTAGAGTTCATTTTCACACGACTTTAAAATAATATGAAAATAAAACTCAATTTTATTTTGGAGTTTATTTTCATTGTTCAGTTATGAATCGTCACTCCACATTTGGGGTACTGTTCCACGTAGGTTTTGGAACTTATTTTCATGGTGCCTATTTTATATGAAAATATAAACCAATCAGAAGATGTCCAGTTTTGTAGTCGTCCGAATCTCGGATTAATGGGTTGAATCCTCAAACTATTGCAGCTCAGTGGGCAACAACTTCTCATAAAAAATTAGTTGGGGGAAAATAGGCCTATTGATCGATACGCGTCTTAGAATTGTGCATTTTTTCTGGTTTCACTACCAGAAAAACTATTTTCACTAGTTGGCAGATAATAAGTATTTCAACGGTTCCAAGAAGTAAATGAAAGATTACAACCAGAAATCCGGCATCATTCTCTGTTATGAATGTCAGCATGTTCGCAGATAGACCATCTGGAACAATTACTGTTGAGCTCTTGGTACCTTTAACGTCACTAGCACATGACAATAAAGAGCTGCCCGATTTAAGGGCATGACAGACTTGACATACTTCCACAATCTCCAGTATGAAGATTCTCGAAAATTTTCCTGCAGAATACATTTGCTGTACAATAATCATCATTCGTTGTTTACAAAAGCTACTTGGAGTCGAGATTAAACTCTTTCAGATACATGCGCCACTTTTTGACTTATTAAGCTGGTTGATTTATTGGGCGAATCTTTTGATCATAGCCCGTGATCTCTGTCCATCTCATTGGTGAAATTTGGATCATACAAATCATATGGTTCCCTCTCGCCGGAGCTGACTCCTACTCGCTGATATAGATGTCATACGTGATCTTGTACCTACATCCCTAAAGACTTCTCCTCCAGTCGACTCTGGCGTTGGTATTGCCCGCAATAAGCATTTGCAGATCGTAGTTTACCATCAAATGAAATGCAGTTCTTGTCTTTCTGTTAGGAATTTTGGAAACTACGAATCTTAGAACATAACATACTCACTTGCAATCGAGATCAGACTTTACTCGCTTATGTGCGACAGAAAGCTGATCGATTTCCTTTGTGAGACCTAGAATTCCAGTATATCCTCGGTTCTCTATCCGAGCGATCCTCTTGACGAGATTTTGTGACATACCGCGAGACTTAAAATTCCTGAATCGGCTGGGTTCTCTCCCCGATTGATCTCAATGGGAGGCCTTTGTATATTTGATTACTCTCTCTCTATCTATCTATCTTATCCCTCCCATCTTCCAACTTTGAAGACTTCATGGGAAAGTCACCAGTGATATTAAATTAAATTAAATTTCTTTTTCAAGTTCAATTAGTATAAAATTCAGGAAAAATATTCAGTTAGGCTTTCGCTTTTCCAAATCCGAATTGCCGGGCCTCACGCTTGACACCTGCCATCAGATTTTGTACAGCCACCTTGTCCACCTTCTTCGCCGCAGAAAGCCAGTTTGCCTTGAACTGCTGCTCGTCCTTAGCAGTTTTTTTGGACTTCTTTAGGTTCCGCTTGACAATAGCCCAGTATTTCTCAATTGGGCGGAGCTCTGGCGTGTTGGGAGGGTTCTTGTCCTTGGGAACCACCTGCACGTTGTTGGCGGCGTACCACTCCATGGCCTTTTTACCGTAATGGCAATATGCCAAATCCGGCCAAAACAGTACGGAACAACCGTGTTTCTTCAGGAAAGGCAGCAGACGTTTATTCAAACACTCTTTCACGTAAATTTCTTGGTTGACAGTCCCGGAAGCTATGAAAATGCTGCTTTTCAAGCCACAGGTACAGATGGCTTGCCAAACCAGATATTTCTTTGCGAACTTTGACAGTTTTATGTGCTTGAAAATATCTGCTACCTTTCCCTTTCCTTTTGCCGTATAAAACTCCTGTCCCGTTGTAGTCGGCTTTGACGTAGGTTTCGTCGTCCATTACCACGCAGTCAAACTTCGTCAGCATCGTCGTGTACAGCCTCCGGGATCGCGCTTTGGCCGTCGTATTTTGTTTATCATCGCGATTTGGAGTCACTACCTTCTTGTAAGTCGATAGTCCGGCTCGTTTTTTGGCTCGATGCACGGTTGTAGACGATACACCCAGCTTATTTGCGGCATCTCGGAGAGAGAGAGGTTAGGGTTTCGCTTGAAACTACCGGCAACTCTCTTTGTCGTCTCAGCGGCTTCCGGTTTTCGATTTCCCCCCGATCCAGACTTCCTGGCTGTCGACAAATGTTCCCCAAACACTTTAATTACATTTGTAACGGTTGATTTGGCAACTTTTAGCGATTTTGCCAGCTTTGCGTGCGAGTAGCTCGGATTTTCGCGATGCGCGAGCAAAATTTTGATACGCTGCTCTTCTTGCTTGGACGGCATTTTGACAACTGAAGAGTGAATTCCAAAATCAAAATAGGAGCAACATTCTACACACACACACCTTTAAAATGAGGGGTGTTCAGGTTTTTTAAATGCAAAATTGAAAGAAATACGTCAATTTTATATTGACCAAATTTTGACCGTATCACCCTTTATCGTATTATCATTTGGGTTTTGAGAGATTCCTAATTGTCGACTACGCTCGCTTGGGATCAGACTCTCCCATCACTTTATTCACTTATGTGTTACAAATCGATCGAACTTCTAGAATAGGCTAAGAATTCTATAGTCGGATGGATCCTCTCTCCGGTCGATCTCTTTGGCAAGACTTTGATATTAGCAAAAACGAATTCCGTGAGCTTTGATTGGTTGTATGGCGATGTCTAGATGACTTGTCATGAGACCGGTATGCTGGTCTGGTCGAGTCCATTTATAACACAGAAGTATGAATTGTCCACCTCCTTCCTTTAATGTCACATCCTAAGTCTGAAAACCAACAATAATGATATATATATCCTACTTTGCACATCAGGCTTGTATCAAACCTGTTAAACCGAATCGGAAGTGATATAGGTCTTAAATCTGCATATAACGCATATTTTTTATGGTGTGTAATGTCTTATGGGATCCGGCAATGAGACTACTCTACCTTACGATATAAACTATAATCCTAAAAATTTCATGTTGCATCGACTAGTATTGCTCCTTCCATCTTTAATCTACTATCTTTTATAATACTAATTATAATATTTAATCTTTCTTTTGAAATTAATTAATTTTTTTTCAAATTTATAATACTTCAAATGACAACATATTCATCACTGTTAGCCTCTATAGTCATTCTGCTCTAGTAATACGACAAATTAAAAAATCTCCTATCAATTCTATAGAGTGAAATTGCTTAACATTTTGGCCTGTTTGGTATCCCAATGCCAGACAGTCTGACGGGCATATTGTAAATGCAGATAACTAATAAATCATAATGTAGTCCAATGGTGTCTGATATGACCACAAAATACCGCACTACAACATGTTCAATATTCACCAACAGTCGTTGCTGGAATTTGGATAATTTGCATGTCACTCTCATACCTCATAGAATGTTATAGGGTAACACACTGTTCCACAGCGTGGTGAAGGGTATAATGAAATATAATAAATGACTAGGAAAGAGAGTGGTAGACTACATTGAAACCTCACAGAAGTGCACATCCGCGGTCGCTTATATGTTGTCCATACTTGAGTAGTGTCCACTCATGAGAGGTGAATTTAAATGTGATATTATAGCAAAGATCTCACGAAAGATGACCACTTTTGAGAGGTATCCGCTTTTCAGAGTAACCATGTTTAAGAGGTTCCACTCTATATAATATACGGGGCTGATTGTGTTATATACTTGTTTTAGAAGATTTAAGATGGACCTATATTAGGTTTGGATAGGTAGAATTGCACTCCGGCGCATAGATTATTCCATCTATTGTAATAGCATTGCTGATAGCTGAACTTCTCTCTTGTCAAAGAGTGCTAATTAGTTCCACCATAAGAGACCTCTGAACGGCGTTTCACATTACGGTGAAACCAGTTAGACAGCTTTGCAAACACTTTGAAATATAAACAGTATTACTGGGAGTATTACTCAGTTCCACAGAGTGGGTAAAGGTATAATGAATGACTAAGAAAGAGAGTGGTAGACTACATTGAAACCTCACAGAAGTGCACATCCACGGTCGCTTATATTTTATCCATACTTATATTTTATCCACTCAAGAGAGGTGAATTTAAATGTGATATTATCAAGGCCGTATTCAGGGGGGGATGAGGGGGTTGTTCTTTTTGTGAACATGACTCGCTTTGTTTGGCCATAGCAACAACAAGGAGACAGCCAAACACACATATGTAAATGAAATGGCGCAAAACCTGCGAAAAGAACCTGCCTAATTCAGCGATGGAAGCAATGAAGAGATATTTCCAAACGTGCATATTCTTTTAAAAATTTTGGTCACTTTGCCAGTAACTCAGGAATGAAAAATGCAATTTTTAAGAAAGTACAAAAAAGGTTTTTTTTGAGTGGAAAGGTACTTTTTACTAAATTTCAACAAAAATTTCACTGGAAGATTATTGTCAAGAGACTGAATTTTAAAGAAAATAAAATTTTGACAAAATATTCTATATAAATAAAATTTTGCTAAAATTTTCTATAGCCGGCTATCATACAAAAACCTTTTCTTCGGAAGGTTCAAGTGTGGTTCATTGTTGGGTTTAATGAACTGCCTGAATTTATTCTTATAATTGGTTGATAGTTTTGCTGCAAGTAGGGGATGCTGAGAAGGAATGTGGTAATTCCGAAACGTCTGTCCATTCAACCATCTTGCAGTCTATAGGGCTTTGCCCAAATAAATTTGACAAACATTCTTTTCCTCTGTTGGTTAAGCTACACTTGTAGTTTAGTCAATGTATGGTTTTAAGCTGCAATAAAAAAACAACAACAAAGCTTAAAGAACAAAACCAACAATAACAAAACAAAACGAAGGGAAATAAAATTTTGCAAAAATTTCCTATAGAAATAACATTTTTACAAAATTTTCAATTGAAATAAAATTTTAACAACATTATCTATATGCAAAAATTCTATATAGAAATAAAATTTAGACAATATTTTCTACCGAAATAAAAAAATTGATAATATAGAATCGCATTCTTTTTATACCCACCACCATAGGATGGGGGGTATATTATTATACCCACCACCATAGGATGGGGGGTATATTAACTTTGTCATTCCGTTTGTAACACATCGAAATATTGCTCTAAGACCCTATAAAGTATATATATTCTGGGTCGTGGTGAAATTCTGGGTCGATCTGAGCATGTCCGTCCGTCCGTCCGTCCGTCCGTCTGTTGAAATCACGCTAACTTCCGAACGGAACAAGCTATCGACTTGAAACTTGGCACAAGTAGTTGTTATTGATGTAGGTCGGATGGTATTGCAAATGGGCCATATCGGTCCACTTTTACGTATAGCCCCCATATAAACGGACCCCATATAAACGGACCCCATATAAACCGATCCCCAGATTTGACCTCCAGAGCCCCTTGGAAGAGCAAAATTCTTGCCATTCGGTTGAAATTTGGTACGTGAAATTTGGTATCCAACAACCATGCAGGAATTGGTTCCTATCAGTCCATAATTATATATAGCTCCCATATAAACCGATCCCCAGATTTGACCTCCGGTGCCTTTTGGAGAAGCGAAATTCATCCGATATGCTTGAAATTTGGTACGTGGTGGTAGTATATGATATTTAACAGCCATGCCAAAAGTGGTCCACATCAGTCCATAATCGTACATAGCCCCATATAAACCGATCCCGAGATTTGGTTTTGGAACCTCTTGGAAGAGCAAATTTCATCCGAGTGAGTTGAAATTTGGTACATTGTGCTAGTATATGGTCGTTAACAACCATGCCTAACTAGGTCCATATCGGTCTATAGTTATATATGGCCCTCAGATAAATCGATCCCCAATCACACAAAAATTGGTCCATATCAAGTTCATAATTGTATATAGCCCCCATATAAGCGACCCCCATATTTCAATTCTGGTTCTCTACGTACAAAAAGTCCATATCGATTCGTAATTATTTGTAGACTTAACTATACATAACTTTTTTGTCTATTATATACCATGTATGGACTAAATCACAGTCTGTTTTGCCATATTTGTAAAAGACTATTAGGAAATAAGGTTGATAAAGACTTTCTCAAAATATTAAAATATTTTGTCAAAGCTATTGTACCATAAATCTGATATCGACTCAAAAATGTCTACACAAAAGGTACTAAATCATTCGCGGGGGTACTACGGTACTGACCGGGGTGAAAAAGTATTGAAAAAAGTACTTTAGTACTGCATTTTCCATCCCTGCAGTTACTACGTGCTCATCCGAACGTTCATTTTCAAAAATGATGAGATTAAAGACGTATCTTAGAAATTCGACTGGCGAGAGTAGACTCAATGGATTGGCATTAACGTCGGTTCATCGCCGAATAAATGATCCGACTGAAGAAGTCATTGATTTATTTGCTGCCCAAAAAGCCCGTCGGCTCAATTTAATATTATAAAAATATTGTATACATACCTATGCATAAATAAAATTTTCTTCTTATGTGTAGAAAATTTTATTTATGCATTTATTTATATGAATATTTTTTTAAAGTTGAACCCCCCCCGAATTAAAATCCTGGCTACGGCCTTGGATATTATAGCCAAGGTCTCACGAAAGATGTCCACTCTTGAGAGGTATCCGCTTTTCAGAGTTACCATGTTTCAGAGGTTTCACTCTATATAATATAAGGGACTGATTGCCTATGGACCCATGTTAGGTTTGGATAGGTAGAATTGCACTCCGGTGCATAGATTATTCCGTCCATTGTGATAGCATTGCTGATAGCTGAACTTCTCTCTTATTAATGAGTGCTACTCGGTCCTATGTTTAGCTCCATGGTAAGAGACCTCCGAACATCGTTTCACATTATGGTGAAACCAGTTAGAGAAGTTTTGCAAACACTTAGAAATATGAACACCATTACTATGAGGGGATAAACCATCGCTAAAGATTTTTTGGTATTTCGTCGAAACTGGGATAGAACCCATGACCCCTAGTAAGCGAGACTAGCATGGTTATCATTCCACCACTGTAGTCCCGTTGTATTGCAAAACTATTTACTTCACCATCTCATAAAGATTACGTCCTCAATTCTCTATCCAATCGATCTCCATTGCGAGACTTTGTGATCGATCTCCTTCGCGACACTTAAAAATCCAGAATCGGCTCGATTTTCTCCTTATTTAGACTTTGGATATCTAGATTCTATGTTTCTCGATTTTATCCCTACCATCTTCCAACTTTCAAGACTCCATGGGGATGTCACAAGTGATATTGGCTCTCCGATTCTTTGCTTTTGTTAAGATATCCTTGAAGATTATTTTTCTAATGGGAACGTTGGCAATCTGGAAATTTACGTCAAGTTGTTTGCAATAAGTATTCGCTGAGAGGATATAATCTTTTGAAATTTGTCTCCCCGAAATGAACATGTTGTATTTTCAGTTAGGATTTGAGAGATTCCTAACTTTCAACTACGCTTGGAATCGAGATCAGACTCTCATATCACTTTATTCACTTATGTGCGTTTACATGCTGATAGAATTTCTTGGCGAGGCTTAGGATCCCACAGACGGCTGGATTATTTCACTGGTCGATCTTTATGGCGAGGCTTAGAATTCTATAGTCGATGTAATCATTTCTCCGATCGATCTCTATGGCGAAACTTTGAAATTAGCCAGCTTGTATTCCGGTAGCTTTGGATGATTATATGGAGGTGTATAGATGACATGACATGAGACAGTTATGGGTTATGTTAGGTTAGGTGGCAGCCCGATGTATCAGGCTCACTTAGACTATTCAGTCCATTGTGATACCACATTGGTGAACTTCTGTCTTATCACTGAGTGCTGCCCGATTCCATGTTAAGCTCAATGACAAGGGACCT
Source organism: Haematobia irritans (assembly GCF_050003625.1). Lineage (NCBI taxonomy): Eukaryota > Metazoa > Arthropoda > Insecta > Diptera > Muscidae > Haematobia > Haematobia irritans. The sequence continues at coordinate 32,451,044 of NC_134397.1, forward strand.
CCTTTTTATAGACGAGTCCGAACGGCGTTCCACATTGCAGTGAAACCACTTAGAGAAGCTTTGAAACCCTCAGAAATGTCACCAGCATTACTGAGGTGGGATAATCCACCGCTGATTCTTCCTCCCTACGATGGACCCTTCTAATGTTCTTACTATAAATACAAGAATTGCTAAATTTTTTTTGAAATAACTCATACGTTTGTATAGTATTGTTTACACACGGACGAAAAAGACTGTTTTTCATATGTTTGGGTGTAACAGTTATATGTTTGGAACTCAAATTTTTTAACACAATATTTTTAAGTGCAAGCGTATAATGATCATAAACTAGCATAACATGTTTGGGACATATATGTTAATATGTTACAACATATTATGTTTGGGACATAAAATGCTTGTAAATATAAAACGCTTGGATGCAAACATATATTAATTTACAAATAGCCTATAAACATATATGTGTTTAGAAATAGAGACCTAGAGAGTATCCTGCAAGCAAAATAATGGAAGTAACCAATTGGCGCCTTAAAAATATACCACACAAAGAAAATTTCATTAATTTTTTTTCTACCAGTGTATGCCCTAATGTGAAACATAATATGTTTAAACACTACAAACCATATTTTGTTTGGACCAATCCTGAAAATATATATGCCTAAAGCAAAATGTGTTTGGGGTATATGTTACAGAAGCGATTTCTTTTTTTTTTTTTTTTTTTGAGGGTTTACTAACAAAGAGAAATTGCACTTTTGACTCCGACACGCGACTCAGATACATTCATAGAAATCTACATCCATAGATGTTATGAAAACCATATGTGTGACTACATATTTTCTTTGCTTTTCTTCAAATAACTCACGCAACATGTGTGATAAAATAAAAGATATCATAATCTCAGAACGAAATAGAAATAAATCTCTACTTCATTACAATCGCACTATCACAGAACATTCCAACACAATAATAGCTAAAAATTATTTAAATAAAATTCTTCTTGAAGATGCAGTGTATAAAACAAAATTATGAACAAATGACCATCTGGTTATTATAAGTTAGTGCATATATACACTGTTAGAAAAATATGTTTTTCATATGTTCCGATATAAACAAAATGTGTTTCGGGCACGATTTTAAACCACAATATATTTAAGTGCGAACATGTAATTTTCCTAAACTAACACTAAATATTTGGGACATCTATGTTAATATGTTAGAATATATTATGTTTGGGGCATGAATGTTTCATAAAAATCATATGTGTGAATACAAACATATATAAATTTACAAATTTCAACTAAACATGCATATGTTGTGATATTTTATGCAAAGCGACAGAGAGAGTATAGAGAAATAAATAGAGATGGAAACCGGGAGAGTTGACGAAAGATATCAACATAACACAGCAAAAGAGTCAAAAGAGAACAATTTCTGTGAAACCGCTTGTATGTTGTTTCGGAAAACTGTTTTATGATAAGGCCAAAAATTTGATATGTTTAAGTCTAAATATTATTTAATTTGAATAAAGAGAATATACATTCTGAACCAAGAGAATAGACATTTGAAAAACAAACAGCTTATGTTTTCGCCTTGAGAGCAGCATTTTATGTATATGTGGACATGTGTTTTGTTTATCATTTTGGCATTATTTTTTTCTTGGTTCGTTAAAAGAAATATGGGGTCTTCATAAAAATAACGAAAGGGCACTATACTCTTTTTAGAGTTGGGACGGTAAAATGAAATAAGGAGGAAATAGTGAAAAATTACACAGTAAAATGTAAAAAAACAAAGTTTATTTTCTCTTTATTAAAAAGTAGTCCACGAGGAGTTGACGGACACCATCAAATATAAAAGCGGGCATTAAGTTCGACTTTTACAGCTAAAACAATTTAAAAAGTTTATTTTCTTTAAAATGAATTATTAAAGAAAAATAAAAAGAATTTTAGAGCGATGGTGTTAAATGCTAGTAAAAAACTGTTCACTCCTAAATAAATTTATGTTTATATTATAAAATTATGTATGTATGTTTATACTCGACTCCACGTTCTTCTTTTGTTAGTTTTTGAATTCCTTCCAAATTTTAAAGTTTTGTACAAAAACAGTTTTTTATTACAAGATTGTTATTTTTGCAATAAAAAATAATATTTTATCCAAAAATCATTCAATTTCGTTTATATCAAGCACTGTTACTGACTATAAATCTTTAATAACGCACATTTCGATGTTTCATTTAAAAAAATTAATATAGTATAAATATAAATGTGTAAATTAAAAAAAAAAAAACAAAAAAAATGTTCGGTCGGAGCAGGGATTGAACCCACGACCCTTTGCATGCAAGGCAGACATGCTAACCACTGCTCCACGTGGCAAACAAATGTATGTTTCTGTTAAATAATGTTATGTTTGCATGGGCTCGTGGGCGCTGCAAACTATGCTATATAAATGTAACTTAAAACGATAATTATCTACTGGTGACTATAACAGCTACGTAGCCCAGTGGATAGTGTGTTGGCTTACAAACTGTATGGTCCTCGGTTCGATTCTCCGTGCAGGCGAAAGGTAAAATTTAAAAAATTTATAAAAGTGAATAATTTCTTCAACATTATTTGTATTACAGAGAAAGGTGCCAATAACTAAAAAATTTCGTGGAAGTGAAAATTACGAGTATGTTAGGGAATGAGCACAATCGTGTTTGGGAAAAATTCTTCCAAGCATATAATATTTTTGGCTCAAAATGCTTCCAAACATATAATATGTTCACATAAAACAAACATATTAATGTTTCGGCAGTATGCAATAATATATGTGCTTCCTGCAAAATATGTTTGGAACATATGTTAAAGAAGCGATTTTTTTTTGAGGGTGTATGCAAAAACCAAATGGAGAAGATATTGACATAACAGGTTGGCTGATAAGTCCCCGGTCTGACACATAGATGGCGTCGCTAGCAGGGCTGTGGAGTCGGGTCAATTTTGCTCGACTCCGGCTCCGACTCCAGCATTTCTTATTAGCCTCGACTCCGACTCCGGAGTCGACTCCACGTGGTGTACCTAAATTTCATTTTAACAGTACTCCAATTGTAATTTTAAGGTGTAGTGTTCCAAAAATAGACCGATATAAGTACTCTATTTTGCCATATGTTTTTATATGTCCTAAACAACCCTAGTTTTAATTTTTTTTTTTTAAAATAAGATACAAGACTATATAACAGGGTTGATAAAGTTGAAACGTTTGTGCTTTTTTTTTGGTACATTTCGACTGCCAAAAGCACTGTGGCACGACCGCGAGCCATTTGGTACCTTTTCATAACAATTAACATACTCTATATAGAGTGATTCTACCCTAAATGTGAACGTTTCTCAGATATCAACTCAACTCCAAAAAATTATAAATAGCGGATATTGAAGAAATAAATATATTCCAAAATGAGGATATTTTTTATTACAAGATGTCTACATTTTTGAGAGGAATACCACATTCCTCCGCAAATGTGAAACTTGAAATGTGATTTTTTTTCGCCACACTGAGGAACAGAATATAATAAGATAGTGTATATGTTTGAAGCGACTAGAAGGAGACGAAATACACACATGGTGTCTTTAGCAATAATGCCAAGAGCTGGCCCCTAAGCAGGTTGGCATAGTAGGTAGACTTTTCTAAATAAAACTTTGTAAAAGTTGTCTATAGAAATAAAATGTTGACATTTTCCATAGGAATAAAATGTTTCCAAAATTTTTTATAGAAATAAAATTTTTACAAAATCTATATATATAAAATTCAATCTATGTTTGTTTATTTGTTTGTTTGTTTATTTGTATGTTCCGAGTTGGCTCCGAAACGGCTGAACCGATTTACTTGAAACTTTCAGAGATCGCAGGGGGCGTTCATGTGGTGAAAAAAGGGGGCGTTCATGTGGTGAAAAGGTCGGACTTTTTGAAAATTGGACCAAAGTTGACCGATTTGCTTGAAATTTTCATTGAAGATTGGGGTTGGCATCTAGACAAAGATCCGCTACTTTTTCTTTCGATATTTGGTGGCGGAGGGGGGCCTCCCCTTTGTTTGACTTTTTTTTAAGTACAGTGAAAAAACTAAAATTCTCTAAATTATCTGAGATTTACAAAGAACATGTGGTGAGGTTACGGAATTAATATGGGGTACCCGATGATTTGATATGTGGATGGGGACGGGGACCTCCCCCTTGCCCTACTTTTTGAAACTTGGAACAAAATTATGCGATTTGCTTGAAATTTTCATTGAATGTTGGGGTTGGCATCTAGACAAAAATCCGCTACATTATTTTTCCATATTTGGTCGGGGAGGGGGACCACCCCTTTGCCCGACTTTTTTTAAAGTACAGTGGAAACAAAACTAAACTCCCCCGACTGAAATTTTACGGAACAAATGGGTGAGGTTATGAAATTTATATCAGGTTCCTGATTTTTTAATAAAAATAAAAGGGCATAGGGAGACATCCGCTTCTCTTAAGTACATACAGGGAAACAATTAAACGTTACCGAGGTACTTGAAATTTACAGAGGACTGGGAAGAGGTTACGATATTAATATTTGATACCTGATTTTGTGATATTTGGACGGAAGAGAGGCCGCCCATTAGGCTTATAATTTGCTTGACATATTCTGGGACGTTTACAAAAGATACGCTACATCACTTTCCGATATGTGGTCGGGGAGGAGGCTTCTTCTAAAACTGTAAAAAAAATCTTAAGTTTTCTTGAAATTTACAAAGGCAGAGGGGGAAGGTTATGAACGAAGAGGCAACCTTCCTTGCCCCACACTTGAAGGAAAGCTTCAAGAATTTTCAGGGAAGTTTAGGGGTGCTATTTACTACAGTGTTTGTCGATATCGTATCGGAGAGCAAAATTTAAACATTTCCGATCTACCTGAAATTTACAGGGAACGTGGGAGGAGGTGATTAAATTTATACATGATTTTTAAATTAGTATATGATTTTTCGATATCTGATTGGGGAAGGGGAAAATTGAAATAAACTTTGTCGATTTACTTCGATAGAATTTATAGGGACCATTGAGTAGTTGTGAAATTAATATAAGGTAAGTTTTTACTACTTTTGCTTTTTCCGATTTATTGGATGAGAAACAGTAATTCTTTGTATGTTATTATATGTTAATATAGTGCTTAATTTTCAGATATGTTGAGGAGAAGGATACCTTTCCTTGACAAACCACACTTAAAATTCACAAGAAATATTGAAGATTGTCCAACTACTTGAATACAGAACATTATTTAAAAAATTTGGAGGAAAGGGTACACCCTCTCCCCGACATTTTTTAAGACGAACCGTTTTACATATGCATATCCGCCGTATTTGTACCTGTAAACGAAAAAGCAAGTAGTCCGATTTGTTTGAAAGAATTTAAATCTTTTCGAATTTGTTTTCAGCACGAAGGATATGGTTGACTAAGTTAACGCAAAATTTTCCTACAAATACGTTTCGGAAGGCGCAGCGAAGCGGGCCGGGTTACGCTAGTTTGCTATAAAAATAAAATGTTGACAAAATTTTCAATAGAAATAAAATTTTGACAAAATTTTCAATAGAAATAAAATTTTGACAAAATTTACTATAGAAAAAAAATGTTGATAAAATTTTCTCTAGAAGTAAAATGTTGACATTTTCTATAGAAATTAAATTTTGACATTTTCTATAGAAATAATATAGAAATAATTCTATAGAAAATTTTGACAAAATTTTATTTCTTTAGAAAATTTTGTCAAAATTTTCTATAAAAATAAAACTTTGTAAAATAAGATTTTTTCAGAAAATCTAAAACAAAAAAATTCCAAATTGTTTGTTTCGCCGGAGTCGGAGTCGAGCAAAATTTCTACGACTCCGGCTCCGACTCCGGATCCGACTCCACAGCCACAGTATTAAATGCATATTATTTTTATATAGTACCAACCTTCAAATGATTCGTCTCAAAATTTGACGTCTGTAAGTCAATTCGTTTGTGAGATAGAGCGTCTTTTGTGAAACAAATTTTGTTATTGTGAAAAAAATGGAAAAAAAGGAATTTCGTGTTTTGATAAAAAACTGTTTTGTGAAGGGTAAAAATATGGTGGAAGCAAAAACTTGGCTTGATAATCAGTTGCCGGACTCTGCCCCAGGGAAGTCAACAATACTTGATTGGTATGCAAAATTCAAGTGTGGTGAAATGAGCACGGAGGACGGTGAACGCAGTGGACGCCCGAAAGAGGTGGTTACCGACGAAAACATCAAAAAAATCCACAAAATGATTTTGAATGACCGTAAAATTAATTTGATCGAGATAGCAGAGGCTTTAAAGATATCAAAGGAACGTGTTGGTCATATCATTCACCAATATTTGGATATGCGGAAGCTCACATTTGACCAAAACCAAGAACGTGTTGATGATTCTGAGCGGTGTTTGCAGCTGTTAACTCGTAATACACCCGAGTTTTTCCATCGATATGTGACAATGGATAAAACATGGCTCCATCACTACACTCCTGAGTCCAATCGACAGTCGGCTGAGTGGACAGCGACCGGTGAACCGTTCCAAAAGCGTGGAAAGACTCAAAATCCGCTGGCAAAGCAATGGCCTCTGTTTTTGGGATGCGCATGGAATAATTTTTATCGGTTTTCTTGAGAAGGGAAAAATCATCAACAGTGACTATTATATGGCGTTATTGGAGCGTTTGAAGGTTGAAATCGCGGCAAAACGGCCTCATATGTAGAAGAAACAAGTATATACAGCAGTAAGTTCGGCCGGGCCGAATCTTAAATACCCACCACCATGAACCAAATATTAGGGTTTCCTTTGAAATTTCAGGAGGGCTTGAGGACTTGAGGACACAACCCGAAGATAAATTTAAAGATTTCACCTATGAGGACTATATCAGATTCTGGATTTATAAGAACCATTTTTGTTTGAGGTTTAGAGGAATCATTAACATCTCTTGTAAGTGTGCAAGAAAATTATAAAATAACGTCTTGATTTGAAATCTTAAATCTGTAGAAGTAAAATCTGGAAATTTTACATTGAGTTTCAAACAATTTTCATGATCAGTGCGCCTTCTACACCCTCAAGAAGTGAAGTCGGTCTATATGGAGGCATTACCAAATGGACCGATAAAAACTTAATCCGATACACGTTTTTGTGAGCCTAAAATACCAGAATATTTACAATTTCAGGCATATCAGATCAAAACTACGGTTTCTAGAAACCCAAGGAGTTAAATCGGGAGATCGTTCTTATGGGGGCTATACTAAAATATGGACCGATACTCACCATTTTTGGCACACCTCTTTGTGACCCGAAAATACGTCTAGATTTCCAATTTCAGGCAAAAAGGATAAAAACTTCGGATTCTAGAAGCCCAAGAAGTAAAATTGGGAAATCGGTCTATATGGGGGCTATACCAAAATATGGATCGATACTCACCATTTGCGGCACATCTCTTTATGGTCCTAAAATACCTCTAGATTTCCAATTTCAGACAAATTGGATAAAAAATACGGTTTCTATAAGCCCAAGACCCCAAATCGGGAGATCGGTCTATATGGGGGCTCTCCCAAAATATGGACCGATACTCACAATTTTTGGCACACGTATTTGTGGTCCTACAATACCTCTAGATTTCAAATTTCAGGTAAATTGAATAAAAACTGCGGTTTCTATAAGCCCAAGAAGTAAAATCGGGAGATCGGTCTATATGGGGGCTATACCAAAATACGGACCGATACTCACAATTTTTGGCACACATATTTGTGGTCCTACAATACTTCTAGATTTCCAATTTCAGATAAATTGAATAAAAACTGCGTTTTCTATAAGCCCAAGAAGTAAAATCGGGAGATCGGTCTATATGGGGGCTATACCAAAATATGGACCGATACTCACAATTTTTGGCACACGTATTTGTGGTCCTACAATACCTCTAGATTTCCAATTTCAGGTAAATTGAATAAAAACTGCGTTTTCTATAAGCCCAAGAAGTAAAATCGGGAGATCGGTCTATATGGGGGCTATACCAAAATATGGACCGATACTCACAATTTTTGGCACACGTATTTGTGGTCCTACAATACCTCTAGATTTCCAATTTCAGGTAAATTGAATAAAAACTGCGTTTTCTATAACCCAAGAAGTAAAATCGGGAGATCGGTCTATATGGGGGCTATACCAAAATATGGACCGATACTCACAATTTTTGGCACACGTATTTGTGGTCCTACAATACCTCTAGATTTCAAATTTCAGGTAAATTGAATAAAAACTGCGGTTTCTATAAGCCCAAGAAGTAAAATCGGGAGATCGGTCTATATGGGGCCTATACCAAAACGTGGACCGATACTCACCATTTTTGGCACATCTCTTTATGGGCATAAAATACCTCCAGATTTCAAATTTCAGGCAAATTGGATAAAAACTACGACTTCTATAAGCCCAAGACCCCAAATCGGGAGGTCGGTTTATATGGGGACTATATCAAAACCTGGACCGATATAGCCCATCTTCGAACTTGACCTGCCTGCAGACAAAAGACGAGCTTGTGCAAAATTTCAGCACGATTGCTTCATTATTGAAGTCTGTAGCGTGATTACAACAGACAGACAGACAGACAGACAGACAGACAGACAGACAGACAGACGGACAGACGGACATCGTTATATCGTCTTAGAATTTCTCCCTGATCAAGAATATATATACTTTATATAGTCGGAAATCGATATTTCGATGCGTTACAAACGGAATGACAAACTTATTATACCCCCGTCACCATTCTATGGTGGTGGGTATAAAAAGTGTTGTTCCACCAAGACGACGCACCGTGCCACAAGTCATTGACAACGATGGCAAAAATTCATGAATTGGGCTTCGAATTGCTTCCCCACCCACCGTATTCTACAGATCTGGCCCCCAGCGACTTTTCCTTGTTCTCAGACCTGAAAAGGATGCTTGCAGGGAAAAAATTTGGCTGCAATGAAGAGGTGATCGCCGAAACTGAGGCCTATTTTGAGGCAAAACCGAAAGAGTACTACCAAAATGGTATCAAAAAATTGGAAGGTTGTTATAATAGTTGTATCGCTCTTGAAGGGAACTATGTTGAATAATATAAAACGAATTTTGACAAAAAAAATGTGTTTTTTTGTTGGACCGGGGACTTATCAGCCAACCTGTTATACCAAATTTACAACTGCTATATATGGACTTAAAATAACTTTAGATTTCAAATTTAAACAAATCGTATGAAGTGTTGCTGCTTCGATAACGTCAAAATGTCAAATCGGGAGATCGGTCTATATGGGGAGCTATTTTAAAACCTATGGACCGCTATAGTCCATTTTCAAACTTTACCAGGTTGTTGAGAAAAAACGAGTCTTTGTTAAATTTCTAAATAATAGCCAACAATAGACAAACGTAGTTAGATCATCTTAGAATTTCAGCCTAATCAAAAATATTTATACTTTATATGGTTGGAAAACATATTTTGACGTGTTACAAGCGGAATGATATACTATGATGAGTACAAACAGAGAAAGAGCTGAGAATTGAATGAATTAATACAACAATACTGCCAGCTTGAATTGAAAAAACATTTTCTATTTACTAGTCGATGGTATAAAAAATCTGCATCCACCCATGACAGTTATAGTGCTACTCTAACATTACAGTTGCAACAAATGATCTTAATACGAACTCGAAAAAATATTTCTCTACTTTTTTCGCTCTCATTCACAAATTGAATTACATTTTGTTTGTTGATTGCTACCATAATAAATTCCATTCGCATTTTTGTGTAAAATGCTACAATAAAATCTCCAAATTGAAACACTTTCAAATGACATTTATCATAGCAGAAATTCTAACTAGTTTTATTTTCATTTTGTTTAGTTTTTTTTTGGGGATTCTTTCTAACGCACAGTTCTCTGGAAAAGCTTGCCAAAGTTGCAATAAAACTATTGCAACTAAGCTATACAAAGTAAGCAGTAAAATGCAGCATACAAAACAAAAAAACAAAGAACCTTTCACATGAAAAAAGTAGCAATTGCGGAAGCATACTCCACACCACAACAACGGAAACAAAAAGCAAAAACTGGAGAAGACTTGATTTTTGGGACATGATGGCGTATACGTGACTTTAATTAATTGCTTGCACTTAATTACGAAAATAAACAACAAACGCACAAAGTCAGTTACATCTTTTCAATGATTTTCTCAGAAATTTCCTCAAAACAAAACAAACAAAAAAACGCACTTATCTTTCAAAGGGAATGAGTATAGTGACTGTATTAATGGAAATATAAGAGAAACGACGTGAATAAAATGTTACACAGAATTTCGCCACAAAAAAACAAAATCTTCATAACAAAGCGTGTATTTTTCATCAGGTGTAGAGTATTCTTATACTTGTATATCTTAGTAAAGGGTGATTCTTTTGAGGTTAGGATTTTCATGCATTAGTATTTGACAGATCACGTGGGATTTCAGACATGGTGTCAAAGAGAAAGATGCTCAGTATGCTTTGACATTTCATCATGAATAGACTTACGATCTGCCACAACGTCGAATTTTCAGTGAATGGGCCCTAGAAAAGTTGGCAGAAAATCCGCTTTTTTATCGACAAATTTTGTTCAGCGATGAGGCTCATTTCTGGTTGAATGGCTACGTAAATAAGCAAAATTGCCGCATTTGGAGTGAAGAGCAACCAGAAGCCGTTCAAGAACTGCCCATGCATCCCGAAAAATGCACTGTTTGGTGTGGTTTGTACGCTGGTGGAATCATTGGACCGTATTTTTTCAAAGATGCTGTTGGACGCAACGTTACGGTGAATGGCGATCGCTATCGTTCGATGCTAACAAACTTTTTGTTGCCAAAAATGGAAGAACTGAACTTGGTTGACATGTGGTTTCAACAAGATGGCGCTACATGCCACACAGCTCGCGATTCTATGGCCATTTTGAGGGAAAACTTCGGAGAACAATTCATCTCAAGAAATGGACCGGTAAGTTGGCCACCAAGATCATGCGATTTGACGCCTTTAGACTATTTTTTGTGGGGCTACGTCAAGTCTAAAGTCTACAGAAATAAGCCAGCAACTATTCCAGCTTTGGAAGACAACATTTCCGAAGAAATTCGGGCTATTCCGGCCGAAATGCTCGAAAAAGTTGCCCAAAATTGGACTTTCCGAATGGACCACCTAAGACGCAGCCGCGGTCAACATTTAAATGAAATTATCTTCAAAAAGTAAATGTCATGGACCAATCTAACGTTTCAAATAAAGAACCGATGAGATTTTGCAAATTTTATGCGTTTTTTTTTTAAAAAAAGTTATCAAGCTCTTAACAAATCACCCTTTATAAAGGAAGTGAGATGGAATTAAAGTCGGATAGAACGCGTTTAATTATCATCTACACCAACCACGATTGAAGAACATTAAAAAATTTACTTTATCAAAAAAAAAACTTATTTTGTATTTTTGATCAAATGTTTGTGATTATTATCAAAAAACAAGTATATAAGGCCGTAAATTCGGCCAGGCCGAATCTTATGTACCCTCCACCATGGATTGCATAGAAACTTGTAATAAAGACTGTCACCCACAATCGAATTACTTGGGTTGCGGTAACACTTGCCGATGGCAAGGTATCTTAAAACTTCTTAACACCGTGCTCTCAATTGTAAGTTAGTCCATACGGGCTATATATTAAACAAACAACACTAAGTTCGGCCGGGCCGAATCTTAAATACCCACCACCATGAACCAAATATTAGGGTTTCCTTTGAAATTTCAGGAGGGCTTGAGGGCTTGAGGACTTGAGGACACTTCCCGAAGATAAATTTAAAGATTTCACCTATGAGGACTATATCAGATTCTGGATTTATAAGAACAGTTTTTGTTTGAGTTTTAGAGGAATCATTAACATCTCTTGTAAGTGTGCAAGAAAATTATAAAATAACGTCTTGATTTGAAATCTTAAATCTGTAGAAGTAAAATCTGGAAATTTTACATTGAGTTTCAAACAATTTTCATGATCAGTGCGCCTTCTACACCCTCAAGAAGTGAAGTCGGTCTATATGGAGCATTACCAAATGGACCGATAAAAACTTAATCCGATACACGTTTTTGTGAGCCTAAAATACCAGAATATTTACAATTTCAGGCAAATCTGATAAAAACTACGGTTTCTAGAAACCCAAGGAGTCAAATCGGGAGATCGTTCTTATGGGAGCTATACTAAAATATTGACCGATACTCACCGTTTTCGGCATGGACCGATACTCACAATTTTTGGCACACGTATTTGTGGTCCTACAATACCTCTAGATTTCCAATTTCAGGTAAATTGAATAAAAACTGTGGTTTCTATAAGCCCAAGAAGTAAAATCGGGAGATCGGTCTATATGGGATCTATACCAAAATATATACCGATACTCACAATTTTTGGCACACGTATTTGTGGTCCTACAATACCTCTAGATTTCCAATTTAAGGTAAATTGAATAAAAACTGTGGTTTCTATAAGCCCAAGAAGTAAAATCGGGAGATCGGTCTATATGCGGGCTATACTAAAACATGGACCGATACTCACCATTTTTGGCACACCTTTTTATGGTCATAAAATACCTCTAGATTTAAAATTTCAGGCAAATTGGATAAAAACTACGATTTCTATAAGCCCAAGACCCCAAATCGGGAGGTCGGTTAATATGGGGACTATATCAAAACCTGGACCGATATAGCCCTTCTTCGAACTTGATCTGCCTGCAAATAAAAGACGAATCTGTGCCAAATTTCAGGACGATTACTTCATTATTAAAGACTGTAGCGTGATTACAACAGACAGATAGACGGACAGACGGACATCGTTATATCGTCTTAGAATTTCTCCCTGATCAAGAATATATATATACTTTATATAGTCGGAAATCGATATTTCGATGTGTTACAAACGGAATGACAAACCTATTATACCCCGTCACCATTTTATGGTGGTGGGTATAAAAAAGCTGATCAAATACGTAAATAATTCAGTTTGACAAAATTTTCTATAGAAATAAAATTTTGACAAAATTTTCTATAGAAATAAAATCTTGACAAAATTTTATATACTAATAAAATTTTGACAAAATTTTCTATAGAAACAAAATTTTGGTAGATTCTTTTTGGGGATGGAATATATATAACTATAGACCGATATGGACCAATTTTGCCATGGTTGTTAGCGGTCATATTCTTGTGCAATGTACCAAATTTCACCACGTACCAAATTTCAACCGGGTCGGATGAATTTTGCTCCTCCAATAGCTCCGGAGGTCAGATCTGGGGATCAGTTTAAATGGGGGTTATATATAATTAAGACCGGTATGGACCAATATTTGCATGTTTGTTAGAGACCATATACTAACACCACGTACCAAATTTCAACCGGACCGGGTGAATTTTGCTCTTCCAAGGGGGTCCGGAGGTCAAATCTGGGGATCGGTTTATATGGGGGCTATATATAATTATTGACCGATGTGATCCAATTTTTGTATGGTTTTAAGAGACCATATACTAACACCATGTACCAAATTTCAGGCGGATCCGATGAAATTTGCTCCTCTTAGAGGCAACGCAAGCCAAATCGGGGGATCGGTTTATATGGGGGCTATATATAATTATGGACCGATGTGGACCAATTTTTGCACAGTTGTTAGATACCATATACTTACACCATGTACCAAATTTCAGCCGGATCGCATGAAATTTGGTTCTCTTAGGCGCAATCCAAATTTGGGGATCGATTTATATGGGGGCTATATTAATTATGGACCGAGGTGGACCAATTTTTGCATGTTTATTAAAGACCATATACTAGCACCATGTACCAAATTTCAACCGGATCGGATGAATTTTGCTCCTACAAAAGGCTCCGCAAGCCAAATCTGAACGTCGGTTTATATGGGGGCTATACGTAAAAGTTACCCGATATGGCCCATTTTCAATACCATCCGACCTACATTAATAATAACAACTTGTGCCAAGTTTCAAGTCGATAGCTTATTTCGTTCGGACGTGATTTCAACAGACGGACGGACGGGCTTGCTTAGATCGACTCAGAATTTCACCACGACCCAGAATATATATACTTTATTGGGTCTTAGAGCAATATTTTGATGTGTTACAAACGGAATGACAAAGTTAATATACCCCCATCCTATGGTGGAGGTTATAAAAAAATTTCTTCCACATAAATGTTTTATTATTTTATTTTTGAAGTTTATTTATTATTTTCTCCTAAAATCGAAAAATTTTTAAAGTGCATAAATATCCCTTGAATTTCAAATGTGTCGAAGTTTTAAATATTTTTGGCCTGCACCAACAAGGAAAACTACTACTTCTACACAAAGGGATAACTTACCAACAATGTACTTTGATAGTATGACCTAAAACGAAAATTTAATTTCTTAAAGATATGGACTTTATAGAAAATGTAGTTAACATTGTATTGAAAAATATTCCAAATTTTATTTCTATAGAACATTTTCTTTTCTACAGATTTTGTTTTTTCATTTTTTGCTACTGAAAATTTTGCCAAAATTTTATTTCTATTGAAAATTTTGTAAAATTATTTCTCTAGGGAAAATTTTGTCAAAATTTTATTTCTATAGACAATTTTGTCAAAATTTTATTTATATAAAAATTTCGTCAAAATTTTACTTCTATAGAAAAATTTTTCATAATTTTACTTCTATAGAAAAATTTTCATAATTTTATTTCTATAAAAAATTTTGTCAAAATTTTATTTCTATAGAAAGTTTTGTTAAAATAGTATTTCTGTATAAGATTTTGTCAAAAATTTCTAAATAAATTAAATAAAAATAATAAATAATAAAAAATAAATTTGACGAGCCTACCTTTCTTCTGTTGGTTAAGCTACACCCAGAGAAGGAATATGATCACCTCAAACATCTTTTAAGAGCAAAATGTTATTTTTGGGTGGTGACCAAGTAACATGGTTTTCGCAACCATGTTATTTCCTCGGAAATCATGTATCTGATTTCGTCAAACAGGTTATATTTGACGAGAAAATTACATTTTAGTGACAAACATGTTACATGGTCACCATACAAAAATAACATTTTGCTCTTGAAACATGTTTGAGGTGATCATATTCCTTCTCTGCGTGTACACTTGTAGTTTAGTCAATGCATGGTTTTAAGCTGGAATCAAAAACAACAATAATGATTGAAGAGAAACCAACAATAACAAACAAAACGAATGAAGATAGATAAAGCACGCTCAAAAACAAACCCAGCCAACTACATTCAAATCGATGATTTGAGTTTGGCAAAGGAAAAGAGATATGAGATATGGCAAATTTGTTTAGGCAGTAGCCGACTATCAAACCTTTTTTCGAAAGGTTCAAGCGTAGTTCACTTTGGGTTGAGTGAATTACCCGAATTTGTTCTGATAATTGGTTGATAGTTTTGCTGCGAGTAGAGGATGCTGATGAGGAATGTGGTAATTCCGAAACAGCTGTACACCCAATCATCTTGCAGTCCATAGGGCTTTGCCCAAATAAATTAAACAAGCATACTTTTCCTCTGTTAGTGAAGCTACACTTGTAGTTTAGTCAATGCTTGGTTTTAAGCTGAAATCCAAAACAACAATAATGATTGAAGAGAAACCAGCAATGACAAACAAAACGAAAGAATTTATTGACGTAAAACGTTTCTGAAAATTTTATTTCCATAGAAAATTTTGTAAAAGTTTTATTTCTACAGAAATGTTTGCCAAATTTTTGTTTTATGTAAAAATTTTCAGAATTTTTCTACTATAAACATTTTTCTCAACATTTTATTTCTATAGAAATTTTTCTTAAGATTTTATTTCCGTATAAAGTTTTCGCAAAATATTATAGAATATTTAGTCAAAATTTTACTTCTATAGAAAATTTTGTCAAAATTTTATTCATGTATTTAAGATTCGGCCCGGCCGAACTTGCTGCTTTATCTATTTGTTTTTTATACCCTAAACCACATAGTGGTCAAGGTATAATAAGTTTGATCGGCCAAAAAATGTGCCTACCGGAAATATTGATTTTAGACTCCATAAAATATATACCGATCGACTCAGAATCACCTCCTGAGTCGATCTAGCGCTTGGTGTCCGTCCATCCGTCCGTCCGTCTGCCCAAGTATTTGTTGTTCACAGGATTCCGGTCGCAATTATTAACCGATTTTGATGAAATTTGGTACAGGGAGTTTTTTGGGCACAAGGACGAACAATATTGAATTTGGAAGAAATCGGATCAAATTTAGATATAGCTCCCATATATATATGTATCGCCCGATTTCGACAAATGGGGTCACGTTGCGCTTTTTTTCAAACGGATCGTCACCAAATTTGGCAAAAGGTATTTTTTTCCATTGCCCTTCAAGTCTGCAAAATTTCATCCAAATCGGTTCAAATTTAGATATAGCTCTCATATATACGTATCGCCCGATTTTCCAACATTTGGCCACAAAACCTTTATTTATCAACCGATCTTACTCAAAGTTGGCTAAATATAATCTTTGTAGCACTAACTATATGTGCAAAAAATCATCGAAATCGGTTCAGATTTGGCTATAGCTCCCATGTATATGTACCGCCCGATTTTTCTAAATTTGGCCATAAAACCCTTATTTATCAACCGATCTTACTCAAATTTGGCTAAATGTAGTCTTCTATAGCACTAACTATATGTGCAAAAAATCATCAGATTTAGATATAGCTCCCATATATATGTATAGCCCGATTTTCCCAAATTTGGCCATAGAACCCTTATTTATTAACCGATCTTACTAAAAGTTGGCTAGATCCAGTCCTCTATAGTACTAACTATATGTGCAAAATGTCATCGAAATCGGTTCAGATGTAGATATAGCTCCCATATATGTATCACCCGATTTTGAAAAATTCGCCCCTAATAACCTTATGTTTGACCATACAGTCCTCATTTCTTAACTGATCTTACTCAAATCTTGCACAAGGTAACCTTTTGTGGTATTAATCAAACACGCAAAATATTATGCAAATTGGTTCAGATTTAGATATAGCTTCCATATATATGCATCGCTCGATTTTACCAAATTTGGTCATAGTACTCTTATCTATTAACCAATGTTACTCAAATTTCAAATCATACCGATCGTACTTATACGTACTTGTAGCTCTTACATAAGAATATTGGTCGATTTTTACAAATTTGTATTTATTACCCACACTAATTTAACGATTTTCTCTTTTTTAATAATGGGCTCAATATTAGTGGCATACTAACTCCGTAGGTGCAATATCAACACAACCAGTGTTGCTAGAAGTAGAGGAAATTCCCTATATGTAGGGTTTTTCTAATATTTAGCGTCTTGTAGGGACGTAGGGCCACAATGTAGGACATTTTCACTCAACACAATTTGTAATCATTTTTACATTTTGGTGGCTCTAGAGGAGGAAATTAGAAGCCGGCAAGGCTTCATCTTTAACAATGTGTGGTAAACTGTATTCCTGTAGAAAATTTTGTCAACATTTTATTTCTATAGAACATTTTGTCAAAATTGTATTTCTGTAGAGATTTTTTTCAAAATATTATTTCTATAAAAAATTTTCTCAAAATTTTATTTCTGTGGAATTTTTTCTCAAAATTTTATTTCTATAGAATTTATTGTCAAAATTTTATTTCTATAGAAAAATTTCTCACAAAAATTTGTTTATAGAAACTTTTTCCAAAATTTTATTTTTATAGAGATTTAACAAAAAAGATTACTAATTTCGGTAGAATTCTACCAACTGTGGCAACCGTGGTGATAATACAAATTTATATTCTAAGTTATAAACGTTGCATATTCATGTTTTAAGATAATAAAGTACTTAGAACCATTTTTGTTTTGTAAATTTTTTTTAAATTTAACGAAAAATATAGTAGGGGAAATTGTTTGGGAATATATGGGAAAATAGGGAACTTTTTTTGTCCTTGTAGGGTAAACCGAACATTTTCCCTGGCAACATTGACTACGAGCAATAGTCAGATTGACACAAAGCACCCATAGACATGTACCCCTTAATTTTCTTAAATATGCAACTGCGGTTTATCTCCCAGACCTATATGTTACCCAACAAATGCTTATGATTACTAATTCTGTAATGGTGGTTTAGGGTATGATATAGTCGGCCCCGCCCGACTTTCTACTTTACTTACTTGTTTTTTACTTTATTTAGATACCTGTTCAGTGTCCATGAATATCTCTGTGTCCATAGTTCTAATAGCTACCCAGGATTTAAAGCCATCAAAACGTAAACATTTCAGCTTCCTTTCATATTTCTAACTAAAAGATATTCCATAATTATAATAGATAACTTTTATGACAAGAAAAAACTTGAGAACGTTGCCATTTAAATCGTTGCGTTATTTTTCTCAATAAAATCTATCAATAGGTCATCCATACGGTAGTAATTGCTCTATAAGTGTCATTACTTTGCATTTCAACCATTCAATTAATAAATAAATAAACGTTTCACAATAATTATAGTGTTATTGCTGTTTCTGAAAGAAATTAGAATAAATTATTATTGAAATTCTATATAAACAATTATCCATCCAAGGGATTGTGGTGGAAAAGAGCATCACATTAAAATCACACAAAGGATTGCATGAGGACAATGAAGAAGGGAACAAGCAGAGGGGGATTTAAGAAGGAGAAGTGCTCTTCTTGGGTAAGAAATAACCTCAAAGCTATTTCTATTATTTCATTACATTGCCATCATAACAATGTCTCTGTCTTGAAGCCATGTCCCATGCTGAAGTAAAGCTCAAAACATCTTTCTCCATTTTTCACTTCAGTCTCTTGCAGCCTTGAACGACAATGAGATTGTGAAGAAGCATTCAACTTTCAATTCCATTGTCGCATTCATTGTAACAAGAACAACATCAGTAACATTCTCCTTTTAGCATTATCATCATGATGTTGAGGAATATCAACAGTCCTTGCAGTCCTTATGCGAACTCTGTGTGGCATATGGGCTACCGCTCTCATTCATTCAAATAAGCCCATCTCTAGCTACTCCAAATGACTCAGTAAGTCTGAGTGCCTGGCTGACTCCTTGATTTGTATACACTCTCCACCCCCATCCATGGGGGGTCCTTATGTCTCTGTTTGTTGGTGGTATTCCAAAGGGAATCAAGCTGAATGAGAGTTTGACATAGAAAGAATAATAGTTGTCCTTACGGAACAATGCACAACTTAAATACGCCACTACAGTACAAAATGCTAAATGCAATTTGCGAACACTTAACAGTCGCAAACATTAGAAACGGCGACGAAGATGAGGACGACAACGGCAACAGCAATGCATTATGCAACCAGACCAACAACATAACTTCAGCTTCCTCTAGGTACTCTCTCCCCCCGTCTCGTTATATTTTGCGCTGCATATTCTGGCCCCTTAGAGATACGCATATGATATGCAAAGGCAACAGAGCTTGCAAGAACGCTTAGAGCTCAAAGAGCACTTGAAGTAGGTGGAATAAGCAAAGCTTTTGCTAATTAATTCGCATTTAATGCTTCAGTTCGTCCAGCAATAAAAATTTAAACAAGCAACAATTATTAACTAAATGCAAACGATGAAAGTACTATTTAAATGAAATAATTGAGTAAAATTTAATATCCATACAACAAATGGGGAGTTTGGCTAGACTGAGAAAAAAACATGATCACAGCCACAAAGATGCCATGTCCTTAAAATACAAATATGTCATTTGTGTACACACAAAAAAATTTTTTTGATTAAATCACGAAATTAATTGATCCAATTAATTTTTTAATTGAAATGACTTCAATCACAGAAATGATAGTATCAATTACAAAAATAATTGAAAGTCGATTAAAAAATTTACTAATCCAATTAAAAAATTAATTGCTACTATTAATTTTGGTAATTGATTTTTGTTTCAATTAAAAAAAATTGTCGAGTCAATTAAATTTTTAATGGAATTTTTTTGAAACTCCATTCAAATTCAATTGGACAAATGTTCGTGAAGTATTTTTCTGTGTAGTATACATTCAAAAAGTTCATTTGCATCAAAAGATTTTGGACTTTGCTTAAGGATTGTGCCATTGATTGCGATCCAAAGAAATTGCTTGCTTACTGATTAAAAAATTAATTAATTTCATGAACAAATGTCAATTAATTTTTTAATTGATTCAATCAAAAATTTAATTGATTGCAAAATTTAAAAATTTTTATACCCACCACCATAGAATGGTGATGGGGATATAATAAGTTTGTCATTCCGTTTGTAACACATCGAAATATCGATTTTCGACTATATAAAGTATATATATTATTGATCAGGGAGAAATTGTAAGACGATATAGGCATGTCAGTCTGTCTGTTGTAATCACGATAAAGCCTTCAATAATGGCGCTATCGTCCTGAAATTTGGCACAGATTCGTTTTTTGTTTGGCAGGCAGGTCAATTTCGAAGATGGGCTAAAGGGTGATACGGTCAAAATTTGGTCAATATAAACTTGACGTATTTCTTTCAATTTTGCATTTTTTGTTTGGCAGGCATGTCAAGTTCGAAGATGGGCTAAAGATGCTACGGTCAAAATTTGGTCAATATAAACTTGACGTATTTCTTTCAATTTTGCATTTAAAAAACCTGAACACCCCTTATTTTGAAGGTGTGTGTATGTAGAATGTTGCTCCTATTTTGATTTTGGAATTCACTCTTCAGTTGTCAAAATGCCGTCCAAGCAAGAAGAGCAGCGTATCAAAATTTTGCTCGTGCGTCGCGAAAATCCGAGCTACTCGCACGCAACGCTGTAATTAAAGTGTTTGGGGAACGTTTGTCGACAGGCAGGAAGTCTGGATCGGGGGGAAATCGAAAACCGGAAGCCGCTGAGACGACAAAGAGAGTTGCCGGTAGTTTCAAGCGAAACCCTAACCTCTCTCTCCGAGATGCCGCAAATAAGCTGGGTGTATCGTGTACAACCATGCATCGAGCCAAAAAACGAGCCGGACTATCGACTAACAAGAAGGTAGTGACTCCAAATCGCGATGCTAAACAAAATACGACGGCCAAAGCGCGATCCCGGAGGCTGTACACGACGATGCTGACAAAGTTTGACTGCGTGGTAATGGACGATGAAACCTACGTCAAAGCCGACTACAAGCAGCTTCCGAGACAGGAGTTTTATACGACAAAAGCAAGGGGAAAGGTAGCAGATATTTTCAAGCATATAAAACTATCAAAGTTCGCAAAGAAATATCTGGTTTGGCAAGCCATCTGTACCTGTGGCTTGAAAAGCAGCATTTTCATAGCTTCCGGGACTGTCAACCAAGAAATTTACGTGAAAGAGTGTTTG
Organism: Haematobia irritans; assembly: GCF_050003625.1. Lineage (NCBI taxonomy): Eukaryota > Metazoa > Arthropoda > Insecta > Diptera > Muscidae > Haematobia > Haematobia irritans. The sequence continues at coordinate 32,472,438 of NC_134397.1, forward strand.
AGTAAACGTCTGCGGCCTTTCCTGAAGAAACACGGTTGTTCCGTACCGTTTTGGCCGGATTTGGCATCTTGCCGTTACGGTAAAAAGGCCATGGAGTGGTATGCCGCCAACAACGTGCAGGTGGTTCCCAAGGACAAGAACCGTCCCAACACGCCAGAGCTCCGCCCAATTAAGAAATACTGGGCTATTGTCAAGCGGAACCTAAAGAAGACCAAAAAAACTGCTAAGGACGAGCAGCAGTTCAAGGCAAACTGGCTTTCTGCGGCGAAGAAGGTGGACAAGGTGGCTGTACAAAATCTAATGGCAGGTGTGAGGCCCTGCAATTCGGATTTGGAAAAGCGAAAGCCTAACTGAATATTTTTCCTGAATTTTATACTAATTGAACTTGAAAAAGAAATTTAATTTGATTTTTTAAATAAAAGATTTCACCGATTTACGCGCGTTTTCCCTTGACCAAATTTTGAATTATCACCCTTTAGTCCCCATATAAACCGATTCCCCGATTTAGTGTCTTGGGCTTATAAAAACCGTAGTTTTTATCCAATTTGCCTGAAATTGGAAATCTAGAGGTATTCTAGGACCATAAAGAGGTGAGCCGAAAATGGTGATTATCGGATCATGTTTTGATATAGCCCCCATATAGGCCGATCTCCAGATTTCACTTCTTGGGCTTCTAGAACCCGTAGTTTTTATCCAATTTGCCTGAAATTGGAGGTACTCTAGGGCCATAAAGAGGTGAGCCAAAAATGGTGATTATCGGTATATGTTTTGATATAGCCCCCATATAGACCGACTACCGATTTTACTTCTTGGTCTTCTAGAATCCGTAGTTTTTATCCAATTTGCTTAAATTTGAAATCTAGAGGTACTCTAGGACCGTAAAGAGGTGTTTGCCGGAAATGGTGAGTATCGGTCCATGTTTTGGTATAGCCCCCATATAGCCAGATCTCCCGAGTTTACTTCTTGGTCTTCTAGAATCCGTAGTTTTTACCCAATTTGCCTGATATTGGAAATCTAGAGGTATTCCAGGACCATAAAGAGGTGAGCCGAAAATGGTGATTATCGGATCATGTTTTGATAACCCCCATATACGCCGATCTCCAGATTTTACTTCTTGGGCTTCTAGAACCTGTAGTTTTTATCCAATTTGCCTGAAATTGGAGGTACTCTAGGGCCATAAAGAGGTGTGCCAAAAATGGTGATTATCGGTCTATGTTTTGATATAGCCCCCATATAGACCGATCTCCCGTGTTTACTTTTTGGTCTTGTAGAATCCGTAGTTTTTACCCAATTTGCCTGATATTGGAAATCTAGAGGTATTCTAGGACCATAAATTTTCGGCGTGTGCCAAAAATGGTGAGTACAGACCCATGGTTTGGTATAGCCCCCATATAGACCGATTTCCCGATTTGACTTCTTGGGCTTCTAGAATCCGTAGTTTTTACCCAATTTGGCTGAAATTGGAAATCTAGAGGTATTCTATGACCATAAAGAGGTGTGCCGAATATATTGTGTATCGGTACAGTTTTTGATATAGTCCCCTTATAAATCAGCTCTCCGATTTGGGGTCTAAATTCTAGAACTACAATTAGATGTGCTGAATGTTGTGTGTATCCATGTTTTTGGCATAGCCCCCATTAGACCGATCTCCCGATTTAACTCCTAGGTTTTCTAGAAATTGTAGTTTTTATCCGATTTGCCACAAATTGAAAATATACTGGCTTTTTAGACCCACCAAAAAAGTGTATAAACATATACCATATATAATAGTATTTGGTAAGGGTCCATATAGACCGATTTCAGGTCTTGAGGGTACAGAAGGTGAACTGATCTTGAATGAAAGTGAAATATAAAATTTCCAGATTTTACTTCTCGCAATCATTTAAGTAATGGGGGTAAATATCTACAAATTTTACATTTCAAATAAAGACGTTATTTCATAATTTTCCCGGCCGAACGTACTGCTGTATATACTTGGTTTAATTAAAAATGTAACTATTTTCAATTACTTTCTTAACTGACTTTGTGTTTTTAGTTTGATTAAAAGATTCATTGTTTAAAATAAATTTTTAATTAAAAATCAATTAATTTTTTAACTAAATAGAGATAAATAAACATAACAAAAAACTCGCATGTACTCAATTTTGCACTGTTCTATACCGATGTCAGTTGGAATATTTTCTAGTGCTTGGTTCATAATCCTTTACTTTTTAATACCATATTTATACGTTTTGGCATACTTTCAACCAATTCCAGTATAATTTCATCTGGTATATTCTGCCATTCAAGCTGTACTCGTTCCCACAGGTCTTCTAATTTTCATTGAGCTGATTTTTACAATCCAGACGGCTGGGATTGTACAAATCAGTTCAATCAAAATCCCACGATTGACCATACATTCTCAATCGGGTTGGGGTCGGGGTTTTACGCTGGCCAATTTATCACTTGAAATTTTTGCTCACTAATTTTTTAACTATTTTTGCACTAAAGGGTGAAACGGTCAACATTTGGTCAAGGGAAACGCGTGTAAATCGGTGAAATCGTTTATTTAAAAAATCAAATTAAATTTCTTTTTCAAGTTCAATTAGTATAAAATTCAGGAAAAATATTCAGTTAGGCTTTCGCTTTTCCAAATCCGAATTGCCGGGCCTCACACCTGCCATCAGGTGTCCACCTTCTTCGCCGCAGAAAGCCAGTTTGCCTTGAACTGCTGCTCGTCCTTAACAGTTTTTTTGGTCTTCTTTAGGTTCCGCTAGACAATAGCCCAGTATTTCTCAATTGGGCGGAGCTCTGGCGTGTTGGGAGGGTTCTTGTCCTTGGGAACTACCTGCACGTTGTTGGCGGCGTACCACTCCATGGCCTTTTTACCGTAATGGCAAGATGCCAAATCCGGCCAAAACAGTACGGAACAACCGTGTTTCTTCAGGAAAGGCAGCAGACGTTTATTCAAAAACTCTTTCACGCAGTTTTTCTTGGTTGACAGTCCCGGAAGCTATGAAAATGCTGCTTTTCAAGCCACAGGTACAGATGGCTTGCCAAACCAGATAATTCTTTGCGAACTTTGACAGTTTTATATGCTTGAAAATATCTGCTACGTTTCCCCTTGCTTTTGCCGTATAAAACTCCTGTCCCGGAAGCTGCTTGTAGTCTGCTTTGACGTAGGTTTCGTCGTCCATTACCACGCAGTCAAACTTCGTCAGCATCGTCGTGTACAGCCTCCGGGATCGCGCTTTGGCCGTCGTATTTTGTTTATCATTGCGATTTGGAGTCACTACATTCTTGTAAGTCGATAGTCCGGCTCGATGCACGGTACACCCAGCTCATTTGCGGCATCTCGGAGAGAGAGGTTAGAGTTTCGCTTGAAACTACCGGCAACTCTCTTTGTCGTCTCAGCGGCTTCCGGTTTTCGATTTCCCCCCGATCCAGACTTCCTGGCTGTCGACAAACGTTCTCCAAACACTTTAATTACATTTGTAACGGTTGATTTGCGAGTAGCTCGGATTTTCGCTATGCGCGAGCAAAATTTTAATACGCTGCTCTTCTTTCTTGGACGGCATTTTGACAACTGAAGAGTGAATTCTAAAATCAAAATAGGAGCAACATTCTACACATACACATCTTCAAAATGAGGGGTGTTCAGGTTTTTTAAATGCAAAATTGAAAGAAATACGTCGAATTTATATTAACCAAATTTTGACCGTATCACCCTTTATGCTTCGGATCATCGTCCTGTTGAAATACGACTTCATCTTCAGGAAAGGCACTCTTGTCAACAAATTCGGGAAAATGAATCTGCAATATGGCGAGGTAGCCTTCCCTCACCATTATATCATCAATTTTCTGCAATGGCCCAATGTGCCACCAAGTGAAGCAGCCCCAAACCATTATGTTTCCACCACCATACTTCACAGTTTGTTTAACATGGTGGCGTTAGACGACGCCAGCAATATTGTTTACAGTCCGATTGGAAACGTTTAAATTTTGATTAATCTGACCAGATAACACGTTTCCAGTCATATGTCGTCCAATTTTTATGCTCTCTTGCAAACTTCATTCGCGTCTTTTGATTCTTTTCGGACAATCCAGGTTTATATTTTTACAGCTGAAACATAAACAATGTTGTGGAGCGCTCGTCTTGCTGTCCATTCACTAACTTACTTATTTTTGGCAACAGTAGTATTTTTCGGCGTTAAGGACTTGTTCTGTCTCTTTTCTTCCATCATAAGGCGAGCGTCCACTTCGGTCAACACCTTTCGGCGACCTCTGGTTTGCTTTTTGGGGGTAGTATTTCGTCTTTTTTGGACATGAATGACCACATACTGGCTTATATTTAGTTCCTTGGTTATTTTCCGCGATGAAGACCCATTATTTGTTAAGGAAATTATACTGTCCTCCACATCGTGCGATAACTTTTTCATTTTAATTTTTACTTGATATTATTGCAGTACACTTCGAATCCTAATTTTAATTTTATCGATCCTACATTTAAAGTCATATAGGTCAATAAAATGTTTTTTTTTTTTTTTTGTAAAGCCGCATCTTTGATTCGTAATCAATACCAAAATCCTTAAGGGAAGGTAATAATCTTTGAATCCAAATAAACCTTTTGTTATCCTCCGAAGGAGACTTATAGTCTACTAATCGTTACATTTATAAAATAGCACTAATATTTCTACATCTCCGAATGTTGTCTTCAAAGAAGCTATAAGGAAATATCTTTTTCTTATTCCAAGAATATTTAATTATTTTTATTACTATGCAAATTGATAATAAGCACAATGTATAACCATATCTCTATGAGCAGTTCCATAATGTCAACAAATTTTCAAGAATAGGAATGCAACGAATCACATCCTTATGTAGGTGGCATTTCAGTGATAATGCATGACTGTGTTATTCCACATGCTTTCACTTTTCACCACTATCCCAAGGCATGACAATATTTGAAGAAAATTTCTATTTACGTCATTGCCATTTCTCGTAATTTGTTGTATTTAAAATGCAAGGAGTATTTGTACTGAAAATACATGCATGCATGCTCATTCAAAGAAATGTATAATGAAATTTAAAATATGGATTGGTATACAAAAATATTTGTAAACTTCCGAAGAAAATGGTCTGTATGGCACTGAAGATAGATAGACAATTCTACTTGATGGTTTTGCTCGTGGAATGTCTACAGCAACTTTAATTAATCAATTTTTTGTATACTTGAACTAGTTTTTAAGTAGGTTTATTTACTGATGATATTGTTAGAGTAAGCCATATCTAAGAAATTTAATAATTGTAACGAACTTTAAAAATGGCAATAAAATTGAAAAAAAAAAAAAGATAGACAATTCAAAAACAAGAACACCAACATTGAAAATGTAGACACGTAGCTTCTTGAATATCACTTCTGCATATACGGTATGTATTAAATAGTAGATGTACAAAGCAATTCAGATCTACTATTTTAATTTAGTAATATCATAATAAATTTAAAATATTATAATAACATAACAAGTACAAACGGCCATAAGTTCGGCCAGGCCGAATCTTATGTACCCTCCACCATGGATTGCGTAGAAACTTCTACTAAAGACTGTCATACACAATCGAATTACTTGGGTTGTGGTATCTTAAATCGTTTTCTAAATTGTGAGTTAGTCCATACGTGGTATATATTAGACAAAAAGGTATGTAAGTCTACAAATAATTACGAATCGATATGGACTTTTGCACGGTACGTAGGGAGCCAGAATTAAAATATAGGGGTCGCTTATATGGGGGCTATTTACCTGAGGGGATCGATTTACCTGAGGGCTATATATAACTATAGACCGATATGGACCTAGTTAGGCATGGTTGTTAACGGCCATATACTAGCACAATGTTCCAAATTTCAAATGACTGGGATGAAATTTGCTCGTCCAAGAGGCTCCAAAACCAAATCTCGGGATCGGTTTATATGGGGGCTATATATGATTATGGACTGATATGGACCACTTTGGCATGGTTGTTAAATATCATATACTACCACCACGTACAAAATGTCAACCAGATCGGATGAATTTTGCTTCTCCAAAAGGCACCGGAGGTCAAATCTGGGGATCGGTTTATATGGGTGCTATATATATTTATGGACCGATATGTACCAATTCTTGCATGGTTGTTAGAGACCATATACTAACACCATGTACCAAATTTCAGCCGGATCGGATGACATTTGCTTCTCTTAGAGGCTCCGCAACCAAATCGGGGGATCGGTTTATATGGGGGCTATATATAATTATAGACCGATGTGGACCAATTTTTGCATGGTTGTTAGAGACCATATACCAAATTTCAGCCGGATCGGATGAAATTTGCTTCTCTTAGAGGCTCCGAAAGCAAAATCGGGGGATCGGTTTATATGGGGGCTATATATAATTATGGACCGATGAGGACCAATTTTAGCATGGTTGTTAGAGACCATATACCAACACCATGTACCAAATTTCAGCCGGATCGGATGACATTTGCTTCTCTTAGAGGCTCCGCAACCAAATCGGGGGATCGGTTTATATGGGGGCTATATATAATTATAGACCGATGTGGACCAATTTTTGCATGGCTGTTAGAGACCATATACTAACACCATGTACCAAATTTCAGCCGGATCGGATGAAATTTGCTTCTCTTAGAGGCCTCGCAAGCCAAATCGGGGGATCGGTTTATATAGGGGCTATATATAATTATGGGCCGATGTGGACCAATTTTTGCATGGTTATTAGAGACCATATACTAACACCATGTACCAAATTTCAGCCGGATCGGACGAAACTTTCTTCTCTTAGAGGCTCCGCAAGCCAAATCTGGGGATCGGTTTATATGGTGGCTATATATAATTATGGACCGATGTGGACCAATTTTTGCATGGTTGTTAGAGACTATATACCAACACCATGTACCAAATTTCAGCCGCATCGGATGAAATTTGCTTCTCTTAGAGGCTCCGCAAGCCAAATCTGGGGATCGGTTTATATGGGGGCTATGCGTAAAAGTGGACCTATATGGCCCATTTGCAATACTATCCGACCCACATCATAAACAACTACTTGTGCTAAGTTTCAAGTCGATAGCTCGTTTTGTTCGGAAGTTAGCGTGATTTCAACAGACGGACGGACGGACATTCTTAGATTGACTAAAAATTTCTCCACGACCCAGAATATACATACTTTTTGAGGTCCTAGAGCAATATTTCGATGTGTTATAAACGGAATGACAAAGTAAATATACCCCCCATCCCATGGTGAAAAGTATAAAAAATTAGTTAAAAGAACTTCCTGTTGTAGGAGTCGTGGGGTTCCACGAATCCTAATGGAGTTTTTCGTAGAGAAAATATTTAGTATTTTATTGCTTGAAATTTAACGTGACAGACTAAAAGTCTAGGAACGTTTTAATTTCTTTTTATTTTTATTGAAGAGGGTCAAAACAGACTAAGAAGTCCAGTAATGTCCACTCTTTAATTGTAATTTATAAATTTAATTTAAATTTATCCAAAGAAAAAAAAGTCGTGCGCTTTTCTTTGTTTGAAGTTTATTCAGCGGCTTCAACATACAGAATGACAAAATTTTGTAAGTGACATGAATTTAAATACAATTTGATGAGAGAAAGAGAATATCACTAGGCATATGCAAAAATAATTATGAGTGCTAAATCATTTAAACAAAAACAATTTCCAATATAAACTAGTTTATCACTCAACTCTTCTCCTAATAATTGAGCGTTGTTTATGACAATATAAAAGGTATCACTCATAACATTATTTACGTTACATCAACAATTATAACAAACATCACTCATTTGAAATGAAACTATATCGATATACACTAGCAAACAAATTACAGTTCAAATCATATTAATTCAAACAAACAAACAAAATTAAAAAAGCACATTAACGGCCATTTTCATGTAGCTCAGTTAGGCTTTAACTGCCAGTTAACAGAAAGAAAAATGGAAATATCTTTTCTCCGGTTAACTTTAACTGAAAAATTTTCAGCAGTTAAGTTTCTAACTGGCATATGGAATATATACGCAAGATGACAGATATGTAGATATCACGGTTTAAAAGTTCGTTAGCTAACGTAGCACTAACGGAGCATCATGATAATGGGGGTAATTAACATAAGCATAATTCTTAAATAATTTGATTTAATGTTATCAATAATTAATAATAATTCAAATCTCATTCAAATAATTATGAAATATAAATAAATGGGTAAATTCATAGGGATGCAGATGCTACACTGTGTAGTTAAAATAAAGAGGAAATTTTTGGAAGTGCTTTTAAAGTTCTGCCTTTGGAAGAACTTCCAATTTTTTTTTTTTTGGCTGGGTACCTTTTCCAAATGCTACATATGTCCTGTTTCACATTTATTCACAATACACATACATTGGACTCACTGTACAAAAGGATTTCACAATATGCCACATGGCAAACTATTGTCGTATTACGCTCAACTCATATGCATTGTTGGCAAAATGTTGCACTGCAACTGTAATGTAACAACCATCGTTGGAGGCATAAAAAACCAAGGAATATAAAGAAAAATATTCACAAAAAATATATGGAATAGAATAAAACCAAAATTTTTTGTTAAAAAAAGGATAGAATCCCGCAAATGCAACCAAAAGTATGTTATTCTAACTAAAACTAAACAAACAGCAAAAATAAACGAGCAACCTCAGTGTTGAAAGTCGGACAATAAAGGAAAGATGAAATTTTTTGAACTCATAGATCATGTGCTGACAGGAGTATACACGGATGAAAAAGACTGTTTTTCATATGTTTGGCTATAAACATTATATGTTTGGAACACAAATTTTTAAACACAATATTTTTGAGTGCAAGCATATAATGTTCATAAACTAGCATAACATGTTTGGGACATATATGTTAATATGTTAGAACATATTATGTTTGGGACATAAAATGTTTGTAAATATAATATGCTTGGATGCAAACATATGTTAATTTAGAAATAGCCTATAAACATATATGTGTTTAGTTGCTTGGAGCGCTATTTAACAGGGAGCGATATTGAATTAAGTTGGTGGTTGTTGCTTGTTATTACAAAATTAACATTTTATTTTTCCTTGGGCAATTGATCAGCTACTTCTTTGCTGTTCGAATCCCCGTCCGGCATAAGGTAAAATTAAAATAAAAAAAGTCATAAAATTCAATAATTTCTTCTACAATGTTTGTATTACAGAAAAAGGTGCTAAGAATCTCGTGGAAGTGAGAAAGATGTCGGGGAATATACAATTGGGCAGAAACAAAATTTTGAGCATTCAGGCCGAAACCTATGTTGTTAGCACCTATATTACCTGTTTATTTTCATAATTCATTATGATTGTAAGTATATAAATAAATAAATAAAATTTTGAGCACAATATTGTTTGGGAGAAATTTTTTTAAGCATATAATATTTTTGGGTGCAAAATGCTTCCAAACATATTATATGGTCACATAATAACATATTGTTTTTTGGAAGACAACATTATTGAATTTGGATGCAAAAATACAAAATGTTTGGAACTTAGACTACCCAAACATATATTGTTTAGACCAATATGCTTTCAAACATATTATATATTGGAAGATATCAAACATATAAATGTTTGGGCAATACCCAAAAATGTATATGCTTGAAGCAAAATATGTTTGGGAGTATATGTTACAGAAGCGATTTTTTGTGAGGGTGTAAGTAACTTCTGCATGATCTCCATCTACTGAAATCGGAAAATTTCAAGTTTAAGACAATTTAGAATAAATTTTGTTTCTTATACACCCTTATAAAGTCAAATCAGGAGACCGGCTTACAATTCCATACTATGTACTGTAATTGATACAGATCTTTAAATTCATGTTGCGGGGAAAAAATGCAGCTTTTATATATAAAAGCTGCATTTGAGTATATATACTCAATAAATCAAACCAGGATTTGGGACTATATGGGAGATATACACGGACGAAAACGACTGTTTTTCATATGTTTCGGTGTAAAAATTATAGGTTTAAAACTCAAAATTTTTAACACAATATTTTTAGGTGCAAGCATATAATGTTCATAAACTAGCATAACATGTTTGGGACATAAAATTTTTGTGGCCATATCGGACGAAAGATATATATGGAAGCTGTATTTAAATGTGAACCGATTTTAACCAAATTTGGCACACTTTATGATACTATTAAACGTACTCCTTTTGCAAAATTTGAAGCAAATCAAGGCAAAAAAACTATGGCTTTTGAAGCCATATAAGTCCAAACCGGACGAAAGATATATATGGGAGTTATATCTAAATCGGAACCGATTTTAACCAAGTTTGGCACACTGAACGATAATATTAAAATAACTTCTTGCGCGAAATTTACAGCAAATCAAGGCAAATCTCTGGCTTTTGAGGCCATAAAAAAGCAAATCGGACGAAACATATATATGGGAGCTATATCTAAATCTGAACCGATTTGGCTGATATTTTGCACATTTTACGAGAGCCTCAAAACATTTGGCTGTCCGAAATTTGATAAATACGTCATTTATGATGCGTTGATAAATACGTCATTTATGACCAGATCGGTGATAAATATATATGGCAACTATATCTAAATCTGAACCGATTTTTTTTTTTCAAAATCAATAGCGATTGTCTTTGAGCCAAAGTAAAATCATGTGTCAAATTTTAGAACGATCGGACTTAAACTGCGAGCTGTACTTTGCACACAAAATTAATTATACAGACGGACACCGCTAAATCGACTCAGAATGTAATTCTAAGACGATCGGTTTACTAAACGATGGGTCTTAGACTTTTCCTTCTTGGCGTTACATACAAATGCACAAAGTTGTTATACCCTGTACCCAAGGCCGTATTCAGGGGGGGGGGGGGGATGAGGGGGATCAAACCCCCCCCCGAAATGAATGAATATTTTTATATTAATAAAAATTTATTTTTAGCTGCATAGAAAAATCTTATCGAAGATGTTGAAGAAAAGCTGGAGGTTTTATTTTGAAAAACGCTTCCCAATAAAACTTGCACAAATCATAGAATACTAGTTGAAAAGCCCGTCACACGACGGTCGAAAAAAAAAAACAAATTATTTTTGTTCTCGCACCACAAATTTCATTTTTGGAAAATGTATTTCTGCTTTTTATGTGTGTTTGTTGTTCTTTTTGTGAACATGACTCGCTTTGTTTGGCCATAGCAACAACAACGAAACAGCCAAACACACATGTGTAAATGAAATGGCGCAAAACCTGCGAAAAGAACCTGCCTAATTCAGCGATGGAAGCAATAAAGAGATTTTTCCAAACGTGCATATTCTTTTAAAAATTTTGGTCACTTTGCCAGTTACTCAGGGATGGAAAATACAATTTTTAAGAAAGTACAAAAAAGGTATTTTTTGAGCGGAAAGGTACTTTTTACTAAATTTCAACAAAAATTTCACTGGAAGATTATTGTCAAGAGACTAAATTTTAAAGAAAATAAAATTTTGGCAAAATTTTCTATAGAAATAAAATTTTGCAAAAATTTCCTATAGAAATAAAATTTTTACAAAATTTTCAATTGAAATAAAATTTTGACAAAATTTTCTATAAAAATAAAATTTTGCAAAAATTCTATATAGAAATAAAATGTTGACAACTATTTCTAGCGAAATAAAAAATCGATAATATAGTCTCGCATTCTTTTTTCGACTAAAACTTTCTTGAATTTCAATAAAATCCTGTTTTTGACTATGTCTTTTACCTACATGTCTTTTACCCACATGAACATGTCTGTTTTGCCATATTTGTAAAAGACTATTAGCAAATAAGGTTGATAAAGACTTTCTCAAAATATTAAAATATTTTGTCAAAGCTATTGTACCATAAATCTGATATCGACTCGCGGGGGTACTACGGTATTGACCGGGGTGAAAAAGGTTTGAAAAAGTACTATAGTACTGCATTTTCCATCCCTGCAGTCATCCGAACGTTCATTTTCAACAATGAAGAGATTGAAAACGTATCTTAGAAATTCGACTAGCGAGAGTAGACTCAAAGGATTGGCATTAATGTCGGTTCATCGCCGAATAAATGTGTCGACTGAAGAAGTCATTGATTTATTTGCTGCCCAAAAAGCCCGTCGGCTCAATTTAATATTATAACAAGTATATACAGCACTAAGTACGGCCGGGCCGAATCTTAAATACCCACCACCATGAACCAAATATTAGGGTTTCCTTTGAAATTTCAGGAGGGCTTGAGGACTTGAGGATATTCCCGAAGATAAATTTAAAGATTTCACCTATGAGGACTATATCAGATTCTGGATTTATAAGAAACATTTTTGTTTGAGTTTTAAAGGAATCATTAACATCTCTTCTAAGTGTGCAAGAAAATTATAAAATAAAGTCTTGATTTGAAATCTTAAATCTGTAGAAGTAAAATCTGGAAATTTTACATTGAGTTTCAAGCAATTTTCATGATCAGTGCGCCTTCTACACCCTCAAGAAGTGAAGTCGGTCTATATGGAGGCATTACCAAATGGATCGATAAAAACTTAATCCGATACACGTTTTTGTGAGCCTAAAATACCAGAATATTTACAATTTCAGGCAAATCAGATAAAAACTACGGTTTCTAGAAACCCAAGGAGTTAAATCGGGAGATCGTTCTTATGGGGGCTATACTAAAATATGGACCGATACTCACCGTTTTCGGCACACCTCTTTATGACCCGAAAATACCTCTAGATTTCCAATTTCAGGCAAATAGGATAAAAACTTCGGATTCTAGAAGCCCAAGAAGTAAAATCTTGAAATCGGTCTATATGGGGGCTATATCAAAATATGGACCAATACTCACCATTTTCGGCACACCTCTTTATGGTCCTAAAATACCTCTAGATTTCCAATTTCAGACAAATTGGATAAAAACTACGGTTTCTATAAGCCCAAGACCCTAAATCGTGAGGTCGCTTTATATAGGGACCATACCAAAACATGGACCGATACTCACAATTTTTGGCACACGTATTTGTGGTCCTACAATACCTCTAAATTTCCAATTTCAGGTAAATTGAATAAAAACTGCGGTTTCTATAAGCCCATGAAGTAAAATCGGGAGATCGGTTTATATGGGGGCTATACCAAAATATGGATCGATACTCACAATTTTTGGCACACGTATTTGTGGTCCTACAATACCTCTAAATTTCCAATTTCAGGTAAATTGAATAAAAACTGCGGTTTCTATAAGCCCAAGAAGTAAAATCGGGAGATCGGTCTATATGGGGGCTATACCACAACATGGACCGATAATCACCATTTTTGGCACACCTCTTTATGGTCATAAAATACCTCTAGGTTTCAAATTTCAGGCAAATTGGATAAAAACTACGATTTCTATAAGCCCAAGACCCCAAATCGGGAGGTCGGTTTATATGGGGACTATATCAAAACCTGGACCGATATAGCCCATCTTCGAACTTGACCTGCCTGCAGACAAAAGACTAGTTTGTGCAAAATTTCAGTACGATTGCTTCATTATTGAAGACTGTAGCGTGATTACAACAGACGGACAGACAGACGGACATCGTTATATCGTCTTAGAACTTCTCCCTGATCAAGAATATATATACATTATATAGTCGGAAATCGATATTTCGATGTGTTACAACCGGAATGACAAACTTATTATACCCCCGTCACCATTCTATGGTGGTGGGTACAAAAAATATTGTATACATACCTATGCATAAATAAAATTTTCTACACATGGAATTATATGAATATTTTTTTTTTAAAGTTGAACCCCCCCCCCCCCCCCCCCCCCCGAATTAAAATCCTGGCTACGGCCTTGCCTGTACCACAGGGTATAAAAAGGATATAAAAACGTAAACGAAACGTAACATCAGGGTTTACTGACAAATTCGCGAGGTATAAATGGAATAAAAAACGTCAATAATGACGACGCATTTTGCCTCTGTGATTTCGAAAACCGATATTTCACAATTTCCTTTAAATAAAGTATGAATAATTTTGTTTATAGCTCCTAAATCCCCGAGGTGCATTACATTTGGAGGAAGTCGAAATCTGCGCTGAACATTTTGTGCAACTTAGTAGAGCCTATACACCCAGGGAAGGAATATGATCATCTCAAACATGTTTCAAGAGCAAAATATTATTTTTGGATGATGACCATGTAACATTTTTGTCGCAACCATGTTATTTTCTCGGAAATTATGTATCTGTTTACGGAAAACATGTTATATTTGGCGAGAAAACAACATTTTTGCGATAAACATGTTACATGGTCACCATCCAAAAATAACATTTTGCTCTTGAAACATGTTTGAGGTGATCATATTCCTTCTCTGTGTGTAGAATGGATATATGACACTATAGATAGTGCCTCCAATTTTATAATTATTTTTTGCTGGCTACCGAAGCATATAGACAGTTAAAATACCTCTGGATTTCTAATTTCAAAATACTCGTATAAAAATTCCGAGGGGATGCTATATCAAAACATGGCTCAACACAGCCTATTTTTATGCCCACCACCATAGAATGGTGAAGGGGGTATAATAAGTTTGTCATTCCGTTTGTAACACATCGAAATATCGATTTCCGACTATATAAAGTATATATGTTCTTGATCAGGGAGAAATTCTAAGACGATATAAGCATGTCCGTCTGTCTGTCTATTGTAATCACGCTACAGCCTTCAATAATGGCGCTATCGTCCTGCAATTTGGCACAGATTCGTCTTTTGTTTGCAGGCAGGTCAAGTTCGAAGATGGGCTATATCGGTCCAAGGTTTGATATAGTCCCCATATAAACCGACCTCCCGATTTGGGGTCTAGGGCTTATTATAACTGTAGTTGTTATCCAATTTGCCTGAAATTGGAAATCTAGAGGTATTTTAGGACCATCAAAAAGTGTACCGAAAATGGTGCCTATCGGTCCATGGTTTGGTATAGCCCCCATATGGACCGATTTCCCGATTTTCTTCTTGGGCATCTAAAAAGTGTAGTTTCTATCCGATTTGCCAGAAATTGGAAATCTAGAGGTATTCTAGGTCCATAAAGAGGTGTGCCGAAAATGGGATGAATAGGTCCATGTTTTGATATAGCCCCCATGCAGACCGATCTCCCGATTTTATATCTTGGGTTTCTAGAATCCGTAGTTTTTACCCAATTTGCCTGAAATTGGAAATCTAGAGGAACTCTGGGACCTTAAGGAGGTGTGCTGAAAATTGTGAGTATCGGTCCATGTTTTGATATAGCCTCCAAATAGACCGATCTCCCGATGTTACTCCTTGGGCTTCTAGAATCCGTAGTTTTATCCAATTTGCCTGAAATTTTAAATCTAGAGGTATTCTAGGTCCATAAAGACGTGTGTCGAAAATGGTGAGTAGCGGTCCATGTTCTCGAGGTATTCTAGGACCATAAAGACGTGTGTCGAAAATAGTGAGTATCGGCCCATGTTTCGATATAGCCCCTATATAGACCGATCTCCCGATTTTACTACTTGGGCTTCTAGAATCCGTAGTTTTTACCCAATTTGCCCGAAATTGGAAATCTAGATGTATTCTAGAAAAATAAAGAGATGTGCCGAAAATGCTGATTATCGGACCATGTTTTGATATAACCCCCATATAGACCGAAAATATACTGGCATTTTAGACCCACAAAAAGGTGTATATGATTCAGTTTTTATCGGTCCATTTGGTAAGCCTACATATAGACCGATTTCAGATCTTAAGGGTACAAAAGTTGCACTGATCATGAAAATTGCTTGAAACTGAATGTAAAATTTCCACATTTTTCTTCTTGTAATCATTTAAATAGTAGGGATAAAAATCTACAGATTTTAGATTTTAAGGAATTATTTCATCATTTTCTTGCACGCTTACAAGAGATGTTTATAATTCCTCTAAAATTCAAACAAAAAATAGTTCTTATAAATTCAGAATCTGATCTAATCTTCATAGGTAAATTCTTTACATTTATCTGTAGGAAGCGTACTGGTTGAACTGATCTGCTTGGGAAAATATCTGTCATCAAACCCCCCTGAAATTTTCAAAGGAAACTATTACGTTTGATTCATGGTGGTGGGTATTTAAGATTCAGCCCGGCCGAACTTACTACCGTATATACTTGTTGAACTTTAAAAGTTTATTACAAATGCTCATGTAGTAAAATTGTGTGGTGGATCAATATGAAGGTTAACCATCTTCATTATTTCTATATTTATGGGAAATATTTTCCAAATCAGTGAGGAAAACTGATGAGGGGCATCATTTGATCCCGAGTCCTCCCGAAATGAGTTCATAATTGTGTAAAATTATAAATTAGCGCTTGGGACCACAAAATAAAATTTTGTGTCCCCTTTTAGATCAAATGCTCCATTTTAAACCAAATGCTCCTATGCGGTGGAATAAATAGGAGAGCAGTTTTATTTTCTAAATTTTGACGATTCGATGTGCTTCTTTATTGATAATGAAGAAATAAAACGAATTTCATGTAAACCTAATTGAATTGAATAGAGAAACTCCCAACCAAATCTCCTAGTCACAAACTCAAACAATTCGAACTTTTTATTCGATGTCCACCCTACGTTCCCTACAATTTTCAAGCAAATTGGGGAACGTAAATTGATTTTTTAAGAAGTCGGAAATGGCAGAGGCCTTTGTGGGAAGGGAGCCCTTAACTGAAAATCCTTATGGAAGTTGTTGACTTTTCTTATTACATAAATCTGTATTTTACCATGATAGTGTATGACCATCTGTACTAATTAGTACAGGAAGTGATTAAACATCTTAATTGAGATCATAAAAAAAAACAGATTTATACATGAATAAAAGCCAAAAAGTCCACAAGGACATTAGCCACATATCCTAGACGAGTTTATTAAAACACCTCTCCGTCGCCAAAGTGCACCATCAAAACTCAATCATTCGAAATGCATTACCTCAGCACTTCAACAAATGTTTTAAACAAAACATGATGCAGCATTAAACTCACTACTGCTTTACGATTCCAGTACATTATGAAACAAAAAACCCTACACACATAGGGAGTAAAGACTCCAGGGAAAAATACATTTCGAGTATAGGACCATTGTTTAGTTTGTAACCAAGCAATGATGTGATGGTGGTACTGCTGATGCTCCTCTAACATAGCTGATGCTTGCGCTTTCTATGGGCATATTTTCAAAAGACACAACAATTGCAATAATTTTTGGTAACAAAATGTAGTTAAGCCATTTTTGGTGTTTTTTTGTTGTCATCCATTCGTCCGTCCTTCCTTCCTTTCTTGTATCCTTCCCATACATCCTTCGTTGCATGCATCTATCCATATGAACATACATGTATCCTTTTGCATTCTTGTATACCACTCTTGTATTCTTTAGTATATTTGTGCTCTTATGATTTTTGTTGTTTGAAAAGTATTTGAATTTACATTGTTATGATGCTTATATTCTTTCGTATGTGTATCGTATTTTTTTTTTATTATTTTCTCCTCTATGTTTGTTGTGTTTTTATTCGTTTGCAGTCTTTTTGCAAGAATACAAGTATTTTTGTTAAACAAATTTCTTGTTTCCAAAGAAATTATGAAAGTAAAATATGAGTAAATAGTGCTTGCATGCAATTGGGGATATGCAGGTGAGAAATTTAGTTAAGGCCATATGACAGAGGCTCTTTGACATATTTGAGAATTTAGTCCGAATAAATTTCTAATAGACTGATCAATCAAAGTATTGCCCATCTCTAGGCACTACTTTTTCCTACCGTTCTGGTAATATACGGATACCGCAACGATCAAATGAATCACCTTTTTACTCAATTCGCGAATCGACCAAATGTTTGGTATCATCATAATAACGAAAATGCTGTTCATCCAGGTCATACGTCATCGATCGGAACAAGTGGTTATCAGAAGCAAAAATGTCTGAGCTCTACGGCGGGTGGGGTAGGACTTTCCATTTGAGTGTTCGCCCCAATTAGGCAGCGACCCATTATAGCAGATATCAGGAGAGATATCTGAGTCTTGAAAACACTAACATATCTAGTATGCTGTTTAAGTTTAGATGGGGCCATATTTGCTGGGTGTCTTTGCAACCCTTTCAATTCTCCCATCGGACATTCGCCATCATAACATCCTTCTCACGCAGTATGAACATGCAGGTAGCCAAAGGCATACCAACAGATTCTAGTTCCCCTGGAATATGTAGGGTAGTTCCTTGCCTTGCTAACTCATCCCTTGGGTGTTCCCTGGTATGTTCCTGTGGCCATGTACCCATATTAGGTGAATATTCTACTGCTCAGAATTGCGGCAGTTGATTGCCGTTTTCGAGTTGAGCAACACAGAGTCAAAGGATTTTATTGCAGGTTGACTGTCTGAATTCTCCGCCAATTTGCCACCTATTTTGCAGCAGCTCATAGTACACCACTCTCAGATGGATGGTAAAGTTGAGGATTACATCCAACGTTCATCACCAGTAACGAAACGAAAGCTATGGAATGAGTTTATGACATATATAGTTTCAGTATTTTCTGATGCGTAAATTCTGATCTGTTGTCAATCCCACATAACTAACGTTACAGTTACACTGGGCAAATATTTGACAGAACTAAAAGAAAATCATAGCCACATTTTTTATTCATATTGGTTGTATGACATCACTATAAAAGTGTTTTCCTAAAACGGCCATGCCCTAGGTTAGGTTAGGTGGCAGCCCGATGTACCAGGCTCACTTAGACTATTCAGTCCATTGTGATACCACTTCTCTCTTATCACTGAGTGCTGCCCGATTCCATGTTAAGCTCGATGATAAGGGACCTCCTTTTTATAGCCGAGTCCGAACGGTGTTCCCAATGCAGTGAAACCACTTAGAGAAGCTTTGAAACCCTCAGAAATGTCACCAGCATTACTGAGGTGGGATAATCCACCGCTGAAAAAATTTTTAGTGCTCGGTCGAAGCAGGAATCGAACCCATGACTTTGTGTATGCAAGGCGGGCATGCTAACCATTGCACCACGGTGGCTCTCTCGATCGGTCTATATTAAGGCTATATCAAAAAAAGGCCGATGTGCAAAATTTGGCGTAACTCCTTGTGGGACTAAAATGCTTAGGTTAGGTTAGGTGGCAGCCCGATGTATCAGGCTCACTTAGACTATTCAGTCCATTGTGATACCACATTGGTGAACTTCTCTCTTATCACAAGGGACCTACTTTTTATAGCCGAGTCCGAACGGCGTTTCACATTGCAGTGAAACCACTTAGAGAAGCTTTGAACCTCTCAGAAATGTCACCAGCATTACTGAGGTGGGATAATCTACCGCTGAAAAACTTGTTGGTGTTAGGTCGAAGCAGGAATCAAACCCACTACCTTGTGTATGCAAGGCGGACATGCTAACCATTGCACCACGGTGGCTCGGTGCGTATCTATTACGGTGGCACGGTGCGTATCTAATATACACATTCTTCACCAAAACAAAAAAAAATCTAAGACGATCTGTCTGTCTATTCTAAGCACGCCATAGCCTTCACTAATGGAGCTATCGTTCTGAAATTTGGCACAGATTTAGACCATTTTCTCTGCAAACAAGTCAAGTTAGAAGAAGAAAGTCTAGACTCCGAACTGTTTATCCAAATTGCTCTAATTTAAAAACCCATATTTAAAGCTCCGAATATTTATCGGTCCATTATTTGTCATAGCCCCATATTGAACGAAGCATGTAGAATGAATGAAAAGAAAAGTTCACAATTCACTTAAAGTCTATGTGAGCTTAAATTAACGGATTACCTTAATGCCTCAAAAAAAGAGCATGGATATATTCACTGATAGCCGAGACGTGCTCAAAACGTTCTGCTTATTCTTGTTTCTCCCAAAAAAGGCCCTTCGTAGGCATCCCTCAAACATCTAACTTTTGTATTATTAAAAATACACTAAAGACAATATCAAAATAAGTCCACTTGTATGCAAGAGAGCAAAAATAAAAGAACAATTCCAAAATAATATAGAAAAGAATTTTTCATGCACAAATTTAGGACAGAAAAGAAATTGTTTCAAGAGTAGATATAGGAATAAATGTAAGATAAAAATTCCCAAATAAAATTAAATAATATTTTAGGAATTGTCAACAATAATGAAGAGCATCCAAGAGGGAGATTTATTTTCTTTTTTTTTTTGGTATTAGTTAACATAATTTGTTTACTTGACTAAATGTAGAAATGAAGTTTATATTCCGAACTATTTAAGTAATAAACAAGTATATACGGCCGTAAGTTCGGCCAGGCCGAAGCTTATGTACCCTCCATCATGGATTGCTTAGAAACTTCTTCTAAACACTGCCATCCACAATCGAATGACCTAAGTTGCGGTAACGCTTGCCGATGGCAAGGTATCTTAAAACCTCCTAACACCATCTTCTAAATTGTATCTAAGTCCATACGTGGTATATATTAAATCAAAAAAGATCGATCCAATACGTAAATAATTCAGTTTGAAAAAGTAGAAATAAAATTTTAACAAAATTTTCTATAGAAATAAAATTTTCACAAAATTTTCTATAGAAATAAAAATTTTGACAAAATTTTCTATAGAAATAAAATTTTGACAAAAATTTCTACAGAAATAAAATTTTAAAAAAATTTTCTATAGAAATAAAATCTTGGTAGATTATTTTTGGCTCGAGTGGCAACCATGATTATGAACCGAATAAAATTTGAACAAAATTTTCTATAGAAATAAAATTTTGACAAAATTTTCTATAGAAATAACATTCTGACAATGATGAAAATTTTATTATGAACCGAATAAAATTTTAACAAAATTTTCTCTTGAAATAAAATTTTGACAAAATTTTCTATACAAATAACATTTTGGTAGATTATTTTTGGCTCTAGTGGCAACCATGATTATGAACCGATATGGACCAATTTTTGTGTGATTGGACCAATTTTGGTATGGTTGTTAGCGACCATATACTAACACCACGTTCCTAATTTGACCCGGATCGGATGAATTTTGCTCCTCCAAGAGGCTCCGGAGGTCAAATCTGGAAAACGTTTTATATGGGGGCTATATATAATTATGGACCGATATGGACCAATTCTGCCACGGTTGTTAAAGATCATATACTAACACCATGTTCCAAATTACAACCGGATCGGATGAAATTGGCTTCTCTTTGAGGCTCCGCAACCCAAATCTGGGGATCGGTTTATATGGGCGCTATATATAATTATGGACCGATGTGGACCAACTTTAGCATGGTTGTTAGAGACCATATACCAACATCATGTACCAAATTTCAGCCGGATCAGATGAAATTTGCTTCTCTTTGAGGCTCCGCAAGCCAAATCTGGGGATCGGTTTATATGAGGGCTATATATAATTAAGGACCGATATGGACCAATTTTTGCACGGTTGTTCGCGACCATATACCAACACCATGTACCAAATTTCAGCCGGATCGGATGAAATTTGCTTCTCTTTTAGGCTCCGCAAGCCAAATCTGGGGATCGGTTTATATGGGGGCTATATATAATTATGGACCGATGTGGACCAATTTTTGCATGATTGTTAGATACCATATACCAACACCATGTACCAAATTTCAGCCGGATCGGATGAAATATGCTTCTCTTAGAGGCTCCACAAGCCAAATCTGGGGATCGGTTTATATGAGGGCTATATATAATTAAGGACCGATATGGACCAATTTTTGCACGGTTGTTCGCGACCATATACCAACACCATGTACCAAATTTCAGCCGGATCGGATGAAATTTGCTTCTCTTTTAGGCTCCGCAAGCCAAATCTGGGGATCGGTTTATATGGGGGCTATATATAATTATGGACCGATGTGGACCAATTTTTGCATGGTTGTTAGAGACCATATACCAACACCGTATACAAAATTTCAGCCGGATCGGATGAAATATGCTTCTTTTAGAGGCTCCACAAGCCAAATCTGATGGTCCCTTTATATGGGGGCTATACGTAAAAGTGGACCGATATGGCCCATTTTCAATACCATCCGACCTACATCGATAACAACTACTTGTGCCAAGTTTCAAGTCGATAGCTTGTTTCGTTCGGAAGTTAGCGTGATTTCAACAGACGGACGGACGGACGGACGGACATGCATAGATCGACTCAGAATTTCACCACGACCCAGAATATATATACTTTATGGGGTCTTAGAGCAGTATTTCGATGTGTTACAAACGGAATGACAAAGTTAATATACCCCCATCCTATGATGGAGGGTATAAAAAGAATTAAATATTTTTACGCTAACCATAAAGAATAAAGTGACCCAATATATCAATTCACACAAGTATATACGGCCGCAAGTTCGGCCAGGCCGAAACTTATGTACCCTCCACCATGGATTGCGTAGAAACTTCTACTAAAGACTATTATCCACAATCGAATTACTTGGGTTGCGGTAACACTTGCCAATGGTACGGTCTCTCAAAACTTCCTAACACCGTCTTCTAAATTGTAAGTTAGTCCGTACGTGGTATATATTACACAAAAAAAAGTATATATAGGTAAGTCTGCAAATAATTACGAACCGATATGGACTTTTGCGCGGTAGTAAGACAGCCAGAATCGAAATATGGGGATCGCTTTATATGGGGGCTATATATAATTATGGACCGATATGGACCTAGTTTGGCATGGTTGTTAGCGTCCTTATACTAGCACAATGTGCCAAATTTCAACCAGATCGGATGAATGTTGCATCTCCAAAAGGCACCGGAGGTCAAATCTGGGGATCGCTTTATATGGGGTCTATATATAATTATGGACCGATATGGGCCAATGCCCCCATTTCGAGTCTACCGCTCTTTTCCAAGTGCCCGTCATCTATAAACCTTCTAAGATAGATGTGAGAATTATATATTGAAGTGATCGCTCCTTTAAGGTTGAGTTACATACCATGCGTTAATGCGTCCGTTGATTGAAGAGTTGAATTTTCTTTTTGAAAGCAACAGTTTTGTTAGAGTGCTTCAAACTGAAAAATATCAACCCTTCCATCAACGCACAGATTAACTCATGATATGTAACTCAACCTTTATGCTTCGTTTTTCAATAGGAACTAGTTGACGTGGAACTGTGGAGCATAACGAACGAAAGAGCTGGAACTAGTCCACGCTATTCCTTAAAGTGGGACGTGGATTATATCTGCCTAAAATAATCGCTCTTTTATGTTCCGTTTCTCAATGGGACTAATTCATGTGAAACTTAAAGAATGATCTAGTCCTCACAGTTCCTTAAAGTAACTAATTTCATTGAAATAAAATATATGTCATTTGATTTAAGAATGCATCATATATATTGTCCACAAACCAATATGGACAGATTGCACATGGACAAAGATCTGTCGGTCTGTCTCTAATCTGTAGAATAAATTTTCAGATTCAGATTTCATTAGCTTGGAATGTTGGACTGACCAATCGAACCCCATCGACATCATGGCTTAGTAAAGTACCCCTTCTACACTGAAAAAAATATTTATGTGGCATTAAAGTTTACGCAACCTAAATTTTAGGACTCGCAATTTACACAATATTAAGGACAAATTTAATTAAAATAAATAACAAAATTGTAATCAAAAGAACGTTTGTAATGTTATGAATGTTTTTTTTTTATTATTATATTCGATCTGTTTTTTGACTTTTCCTATTAAGATTTATCAAAAATTATGAATTGGAACGTTTGTAATCTTTACTTCAAAATTTGTTAACCCTTATCCTGTACTAGTGGGTCACAATTGCCCAAACCATTTCTATATGAGTATATTTGTTTCTTTTTGTGTCATCACACTGTGGAACAGGGTATTATAAGTTAGTTCATATGTTTGCAACACCCAGAAGAAGACGAGATAGACACATGGTGTCCTTGGCAAAAATGCTCAGGGTGGGCTCCTGAGTCGATATAGCCATGTCCGTCTGTCGGTGAACACATTTTTGTGATCAAAGTCTAGGTCGCAGTTTTACTCCAATCGATTTCAAAGTTGGCACAAGTATGCGTTTTCGCCCAGAATAGAACCCTATTGATTTTGGAAGAAATCGGTTCAGATTTAGATATAGCTCCCATATATATCTTTCGCCCGATATGGACTAATATGGTCCCAGAAGCCAGAGTTTTACCCTAATTTGCTTAAAATTTTTCACAAGAAGAACAATTAGTACTATAGTCAATTATGCCAAATTTTATTGAAATCGGTTCAGATTTAGATATAGCTCCCATATATATCTTTCGCCCGATATGGACTAATACGGGCCCAGAAGCCAGAGTTTTACCCCAATTTGGTTGAAATTTTGCACTAGGAATACAATTAGTAGTGTAGTCAAGTGTGCCAAATTTTATTGAAATCGGTTTAGATTTAGATATATCTCCCATATATATCGTTCGCCCGATTTACACTCATATGACCACAGTGGCCAATCTTTTACTCCGATTTAATTGAAATTTTGCACAGGGAGTAAAATTAGCATTGTAGCTATGTATGCCAAATTTGGTTAAAATCGGTTCAGATTTAGATATAGCTCCGATATATATGTTTTTCTGATTTCGACTAAACTGTCAAAATACCAACTTTTTCCTTGTAAAATCGCCTCTGCTTAGTCGAAAAGTTGTAAAAATGACTCTAATTTTCCTAAACTTCTAATACCCTGCAAAAAAAATTGGAAGTTGTTCCACAAACATTTCTTTTAAAGCCCATCCCAGAATCCCCCATCGAGATTTTTCAACTTCCGATGCAGTCCTTTTGGACAAGTCCACAAACATTTCTTCTAAAGCGCATCTTGGGATCCCCCAATGATTTTTTTCTACTTCCGATGCAGTCCTTGTGGACAAGTATTAGAAAGAACGCAATCAGGCTATTTTAGGTGCAAATTTTGTACAATGAAATTTTACAAAAAAATAGAAAACTAATAAAAAATAGAAATTAATAAAGAAGTAAAAAAAATAATAAAAAAAAATAAAAATAAATTTCATCCCCGCTGGGATTTGAACATGTGCCGTTTGACTTTTTCGCTTCCATGGAAGTTCTTTTGAGAAGGTTTTGCAAATTACGAGAATTTTTAATTTTTTTGCTGATTTTTAATGGAAAAAATATATTTATACGAAATTATATGCCGAAAATAAAAAATAAAAACGATGCATGACACAAAAAAATAATTTTTTAGAAAACTATTTGATTAAAAAAACTGCCGCTGGTGAGATTTGAACCTGCGTTTCTTATTTTTTCGTTCATACTAATAAAGAAGATCTCGAGAAGCAATTAAAATGTTATTCCTTGGTGTCATATTACGATCATATCACAAACACTTGAATTGACCTTTCGACGCTTTATGTTCAATGGCGTTTGTGGCTGAGTGTGCTAAGGCGTTCTGTTATGGTGCCACCAAACCCAGGTTCAACCCCTGGTCGGAGCGAAAAAGTTTTTCAAATTGTAAAAAATAGATAATAGGAAAATAATTGTGTAATAAAACATATGGATGAAAAAAGTGAAATTGGTTGAAAAAACTTTTTTTTCGCTTTTTAAATTTCTTCATTCAAATTAACTTCCAGGGCACAACTTCTAAAGCAATGCAAAGGATCCAAAAAGGGAGTACTTCCGTCCTATGACAAGCCCATGTAACATTCATTGGAGATGATCCAAGTTTGCACTACTTCCGGATCACAGATTGGGGATCCAAACTACTTTTTTGGAAGCTCTTTTTTTGGTGGGTACATATATATCGAGCAATAAATCAAAAATAAACTTTTGCGAAGTTTCCTTAAAATTGTTTCAGATTTAAATGTCTCCCATATTTTTTACTAACATTGTGTTCCACCCTAATGCATTAGCCGACTTAAATTTTGAGTCTATAGATTTTGTAGAAGTCTATGAAATTCTGTCCAGATCGAGTGATATTTAACTGTATGTATTTGGGTCAAACCGTTATATATAGCCCCCAACACATTTGACGGATGAGATATGGTATCGAAAATTTAGATCTACAAAGTGGTGCAGGGTATAATATAGTCGGCCCCGCCCGACTTTAGACTTTCCTTACTTGTTGTTTTACTAACATTGTGTTCCAAGTCCATTAAATTCTGTCCAGATCGAGTGATATTTAAATGTATGTATTTGGAACAAACCTTTATATATAGCGCCCAACACATTTGACGGATGTGATATGGTATCGAAAATTTAAATCTACAAAGTGGTGCAGGGTATAATATAGTCGGCCCCGCCCGACTTTAGACTTTCCTTAAATACAGGATAAGGGTTAAATTTATGGCCATAATGTTTGGAAAACTTCTTCCTCCGTCTTTGAACTAAGTAAAATTTTAGATTTTATTTTTTTAATTAGAGTTATATTTAAGATTCACATATAGACTAGGTTAGGTTAGGTTATGTGGCAGCCCGATGTATCAGGCTCACTTAGACTATTCAGTCCATTGTGATACCACAGTGGTGAACTTCTCTCTTATCACTGAGTGCTGCCCGATTCCATGTTAAGCTCAATGACAAGGGACCTCCTTTTTATAGCCGAGTCCGAACGGCGTTCCACATTCCAGTGAAACCACTTAGAGAAGCTATGAAACCCTCAGAAATGTCACCAGCATTACTGAGGTGGGATAATCCACCGCTGAAAAACTTTTTGGTGTTCGGTCGTAGCAGGAATCGAACCCACGACCTTGTGTATGCAAGGCGGGCATGCTAACCATTGCACCACGGCGGCTCCCACATATAGACTAAGGCTTATTTTGAAGATGTTTTAAAGTTTGTTTTTTGGAATTAAGAATATTATTACTTTGAAGTACCTATTATAATTTGTTTTTTTGAACTGGCATTTGTTGGTACGTGAATAGTTTTATTAATAAAATGCAAAAAGAGAATAAAAAGTAAATAAATCAAATCTCTACGCTAAATTTAAATTATATTGTTACTAGATTTAAAGCTATCATTGGCTAGCAATCAATACCAAAATCCTTAATTCAAAATCTTTGGACCCATGCAAATAAATACTAGAAATAACCATGAACACTTCAGTATCTTCATGACATTAACACATATTTAGTAAACCACCAATTAAGATTCTTTCTTTCTACCAATCCCATCTAGCACAGAATGCATTTAAAAGGATATTATAAAATACTTAGCATTTTAATACTCCATTTAACTATTTTTGTTCCTTACCACCTTTTTATCCATTTGGTTTTGAGTGGCATCATTAAATTTCGAATAAAGTGCTTCATTGTCAACAGGATCAGTTATTCTTAAATGCATGGCATACATGTATGCAAGGATACTTACACATGTATATGGGTATTTGTATTTGATTCTCATCAAAACTTTTCTTTTTCGCAGTTAAACTATACAAATACATGTGATTATGTATATATGTGTGGGAATTTTACATTTAATATGCCCGTAGTATTTGTTTGTGTGCATGTGACGAAGATACTTACACACACACACATGAAATTCCCATAAAGCCATTGGCATAGAAAAAAATTTCCCCAACCATTGTGGCATGTAAGAAAAAAAAGGTTTTATAAGTGAAAATGAAAATATAAAAATCCTTTTAGGACGCAAACCTCCCCTTACAAAAAGAAAATAAAAAAGCTCAAACAAACTACAGGACGAATTCAAATGTGTTCAGACAATTTAGGCAATGCACATTGTGGAAGCAATTCAACTGCATTTGCAATTCCTATCGTATATATGAGAGTTTCCTACGAGTGTGTGTATGTGTGTGAATATAGTTTTTTGTTTGTCCCAAGGAAAATAAATTTACGGCTCACTTTAAAATGGAAATGTGATTACATTGAATAAAATTTGAAAATTGCATTTTTTTTCCTTCTTAACTTAAAGATATTAAAATATTTTGGACAATCTTATTTAAACACTTTCCTATGCAGAATGAATTTGAAAAATGTAGAAAATTAAGTCACTGCTGAGATTGACTTGTTAACAAGGCATATAAGGAAGCCTTTTGCTGACATTGAGTTGAAAATTAAACTTAGATATTTGATTTTCTATTCTTCGAAGATTTAATACAATATAATATGACAGACAGATGAAACCCCAACTTTTGGGCTATTAAAATATTAAAAAGTAAGGAAAATTTAAAGACAGGTGGATCGACTATAATATACCCTTCGCCATTCTGTAGACAACAATTTCGAATGCCATCTAAAGCCATTCAAATTTATTTGGAGCTTAGGTTGGATTAGGTTAGGTATAGTGGCAGCCCGATGTTTCAGGCTCACTTAAACTATTCAGTCTATTGTGATACCACTATTGTGAGCTTATATTCTCATATAACAATGTTGGACCCGATATGGACACAATTTTTTACACATAACATAAATAGTTTTTAGAAAAGCGCTAAGAAAATTAATTGCTTGTAGTGAAATACGTGCAGGGATATAAGTATATGAGGTTTGGGATCATATTTTATCATATTATATAATCTAAACCTTAAACAATTCCATGGAAAATATGTCAATAAAAAGTCTAGAATATAACTGCAATATGGAGAATCATCGTTAAGATTATGTGCAAAACTTGAGTATTCGAACTCTATTTGCCTCCACCGGACGAACATATATATAGGGCCTATATTTAAATCTGAACCGATTTGAACCCAATTACACTTAAGTAGAATCTTAAATCTGCTCACTGTATAAACATCAAGTCAATTGGAGTAAAACCCGGTTGCAAATATGTGTAAAATATGAAATTTTCAACAATATTTCTCCGAATCGGGTGTATATAGTGTGTGTATACATATGGGAGCTATATCTAAATCTTAACTGAACCAAATTTGGAACACTGTAAATTAGAATGAGACTTTGGCCTACAGTGCTCATATTTGTCTAAGATTCGGCGATCAGGAGCTATATTTGAATCTGAACCGATTTCAACAAAATTTAACAAGTTAGGTTAGGTTAGGTTATGTGGCAGCCCGATGTATCAGGCTCACTTAGACTATTCAGTCCATTGTGATACCACAGTGGTGAACTTCTCTCTTATCACTGAGTGCTGCCCGATTCCCTGTTAAGCTCAATGACAAGGGACCTCCTTTTTATAGCCGAGTCCGAACGGCGTTCCACATTCCAGTGAAACCACTTAGAGAAGCTTTGAAACCCTCAGAAATGTCACCAGCATTACTTAGGTGGGATAATCCACCGCTGAAAAACTTTTTGGTGTTCGGTCATAGCAGGAATCGAACCCACGACCTTGTATATGCAAGGCGGGCATGCTAACCATTGCACCACGGTGGCTCCCTAAAAAATTTAACAAGTTAGACGATACTACAAATTATACACGTTGTATAAAATTTAGAAACAAAACAAGTAAGGAAAGTATAAAGTCGGGCGGGGCCGACTATATTATACCCTGCACCACTTTGTAGATCTAAATTTTCGATACCATATCACATCCGTTGGGTGCTATATATAAAGGTTTGTCCCAAATACATACATTTAAATATCACTCGATTTGGACAGAATTTTATAGACTTTTACAAAATCTATAGACTCAAAATTTAAGTTAGCTAATGCACTAGGGTGGAACACAATTTTAGTAAAAAAATGTGGGAAACATTTAAATCTGAAGCAATTTTAAGGAAACTTCGCAAAAGTTTATTTATGATTTATCGCTCGATATATATGTATTAGAAGTTTAGGAATATTAGAGTCATTTTTACAACTTTTCGACTAAGCAGTGGCGATTTAACAAGGAAAATGTTGGTATTTTGACCACTTTTGTCGAAATCAGAAAAACATATATATGGGGGCTATATCTAAATCTGAACCGATGTCAACCAAATTTGGCACGCATAGCTACAATGCTAATTCTACTCCCTGTGCAAAATTTCAACTAAATCGGAGTTAAAAATTGGCCTCTGTGGTCATATGAGTGTAAATCGGGCGAAAGCTATATATGGGAGATATATTCAAATCTGAACCGATTTCAACCAAATTTTGCACACTTAACTGCACTACTTATTGTACCCCTAGTGCAAAATTTTAACCAAATTGGGCCAAAACTCTGGCTTTTAGTACCATATTAGTCCATATCGGGCGACAGATATATATGGGAGCTATATCTAAATCTGAACCGATTTCAATCAAATTTTGCGCACTTGACTTTACAATTAAGTGTAATGTTTGTACAAAATTTCAAGCAAATCGATATAAAACTCTGGCTGCTGGGTTCATATTAGTGCATATCGGGCGAAAGATATATATGGGAGCTATATCTAAATTTGAACCGATTTCAATCAAATTTACCAAGCATTGATAGAATGTCAATTCTACCCTCTCTGCAAAATTTCACGAAGATCGGTAGTAAACTTTGGCCTCTGTGGTCATATGAGTCTAAATCGGACGAAAGATATATATGGGAGCTATATCTAAATCTGAACCGATTTGGCTGATATTTTGCAAGATTTTCGAGAATCATAAAATATTTGGATGTACGGTATTTCAAGAATATCGGTTAATAAACACTCTAACTATGACCACATCGGGGATAAATATATATGGCAGCTATATCTAAATCTGAACCGATTTTTTCCAAAACCAATAGCGATTGTCTCTGTCCCAAGAAATGTCCCTATGCCAAATTTGAGGACGATCGGACTTAAATTGCGAGCTGTACTTTGTGCACAAAATTACATATACAGACAGACGGACGGACAGACAGACAGACGGACATCGCTAAATCGACTCAGAATTTAATTATAAGCCGATCAGTATACTAAAAGATGGGTCTATGACCACTATTTCTTGGCGCTACATACAAATGCACAAACTTATTATACCCTGTACCACAGTAGTGGTGAAGGGTATAATTAATGTAAATATCTTGCCTCTGGGCCAATATCTACAGGGACGACGAAAAAACTGTTTTATATACAGTTTGTCAATAAAATGTTTGCAAAATATAAAAATTTGTGAAACTAATGACATAAACGTCTTTTTCCATAATTTAATAAACTTTTTGTTGGAATTTTTAATAATTTTATTACATTCATATGGTCATTGTCCAATACTATCAAAAAGTTTTCTATTACAATGAAATGTGGCAGCATAGGACAAAATAATTCATAAGCATTTTGTTTGACTGCTGTCAATAAATTCTTTGTAAAACCAGATCCCAAAACAAAATCTCGTTAGATTTTCGCGCTATATGTTTTTGTTGTTTTGTTTTGGTATTGCTTTCATTCAGTGGACAGGACTTTTGCACGGTATTAAGGGAGCCAGAATTGAAATATGGCGGTCGCTTATATGGGGGCTATATACAATTATTGATATGGACTAATTTTTGTGTGATTGGGGATCGATTTATCTGAGGGCTATATATAACTATAGACCGATGTGGACCTAGTTAGGCATGGTTGTTAACGGCCATATACTAGCACAATGTACCAAATTTCAACTGACTCGGATGAAATTTGCTCTTCCAAGAAGCTCCAAAACCAAATCTCGGGATCGGTTTGTATGGGGGCTATATATAATTATCGACTGATATGGACCAATTGCTGCATGGTTGTTAGAGACCATATACTAACATCACGTACTAAATTTCAATTAGATGGGATGAAATTTGCTTCTCCAAAAGGCACCGGAGGTCAAATCTTGGGATCGGTTTATACGGGGGCTATATATAATTATGGACCGATATGGACCAATTCCTGCATGGTTGTTAAAGACCATATACTAACATCACGTACCAAATTTCAACCGAATCGGATGAATTTTGCTCTTCCAAGGGACTTCGGTGGTCAAATCTGGGGATCGGTGGACCAATTTTTGTATGGTTGTTGGACACCATATATTAACACCATGTACCAAATTTCAACCGGATCGGATGAAATTTCCTTCTCTTAGAGGCTCTCGGAATCGGTTTATATGGGGGCTATATATAATTATGGACCGATGTGGACCAATTTTTGCATGGTTGTTAGAGACCATATATTAACACCATGTACCAAATTTGAAATTTGCTTATTTTAGAGGATCCGCAAGCCAAATCTGGGGGTCCGTTTATATGGGGACTATACGTAAAAGTGGACCGATATGGCCCATTTGCAATACCATCCGACCTACATGAATAACATTTACTTATGCCATGTTTCAAGTCGATAGCTTGTTTCGTTCGGAATATAGTAATTTCAACAGACGGACGGACGGACGGACATGCTCAGATCGACTCAAAATTTCACCATAACCCAGAATATATATACTTTATGGGGTCTTAGCGCAATATTTCGATGTGTTACAAACGGAATGACAAGGTTAATATAAAAATAAAAATTCACAATGTGTTTTGAGCTATGACCATGCAAAAAATAGAATAGAATTGCAAAAACGTAAGGCAACCAATCTAGCAAAATCCATAAATTACTTTTCTCTTGATTTTTTATTTGGAGTCAAAAATCGTCACTGTGTAATTAAGCGGAAATTAGGAGTTGCAGCAGCGATGAAATGGAGCTACGCACATGTTGTGATATAGGACAAGTCCATGTTAAATTCACCACCTAAGAATATGTAAATGTTATTATAGGGTTTCTTAACCCACACTTCACTTCAATACAGACTAACAGCAGTCCAGATTTATTTGGACGAACTGTAAAGGGTGATACGGTCAAAATTTGGTCAAGGGAAAACGCGTGTAAATCGGTGAAATCGTTTATTTAAAAAATCAAATTAAATTTCTTTTTCAAGTTCAATTAGTATAAAATTCAGGAAAAATATTCAGTTAGGCTTTCGCTTTTCCAAAGCTCACGCTTGACACCTGCCATCAGGTTTTGTACAGCCACCTTGTCCACCTTCTTCGCCGCAGAAAGTCAGTTTGTCTTGAACTGCTGCTCGTCCTTAGCAGTTTTTTTGGTTTTCTTTAGGTTCCGCTTGACAATAGCCCAGTATTTCTCAATTGGGCGGAGCTCTGGCGTATTGGGAGGGTTCTTGTCCTTGGGAACCACCTAAATTTCTTGGTTGACAGTCCCGGAAGCTATGAAAATGCTGCTTTTCAAGCCACAGGTACAGATGGCTTGCCAAACCAGATATTTCTTTGCGAACTTGGACAGTTTTATGTGCTTGAAAATATCTGCTACCTTTCCCCTTCCTTTTGCCGTATAAAACTCCTGTCCCGGAAGCTGCTTGTAGTCGGCTTTGACGTAGGTTTCGTCGTCCATTACCACGCAGTCAAACTTCGTCAGCATCGTCGTGTACAGCCTCCGGGATCGCGCTTTGGCCGTCGTATTTTGTTTATCATTGCGATTTGGAGTCACTACCTCCTTGTAAGTCGATAGTCCGGCTCGTTTTTTGGCTCGATGCACGGTTGTAGACGATACACCCAGCTTATTTGCGGCATCTCGGGTTTTCGCTATGCGCGAGCAAAATTTTGATACGCTGCTCTTCTTGCTTGGACGGCATTTTGACAACTGAAGAGTGAATTCCAATATCAAAATAGGAGCAACATTCTACACACACACACCTTCAAAATGAGGGGTGTTCAGGTTTTTTAAATGCAAAATTGAAAGAAATACGTCAAGTTTATATTGACCAAATTTTGACCGTATCACCCTGTAGATGAATCATGTTTCTCAACCATCTTCACATCAGTCTCATCGAGTACCTCTTCCAAGGCGTCATGCTCACAGAGCCCTACTGATTCCTCAATAGTCTTTGGTTCATTAGAATGTGACCTAATTTCAAGGAATTGTATTGCTTACATTTCTATCAATCACTAGGAAAAACTTTCTCTTCAACGTGAATTACAAATAAACGAATTTTCCTTATAATAGAAAAATATCTAAACCACAACTACTATGTATTTACGTAAACGATAACCTATACTTAAACTATCTATACACATCTCAAGGAAATAGTTTCTGAAATAAACTAACTACTCCCACACACACACAAGGTACACGAAGGAAATAATATCTCAAATAAACTTCTCTTTCATACGAATGACCAATGCATAATTTTATTGACCATAGAAAATAATTAAAAACCCATATTTTTCCCAAGATGAAAGAAGCACCCACGCATACACAAGAATCCTTTTAGTATGTAAGTGTGTGTGTAAGGAACTTTACAAATCGTTATCAATTTTATATTATTGAAGAATTCCAAATAATGTCATACCAAATGAATGGAATGAAACAATAAAAATCTTTTCTGGACCCACAACGACAATATGTTGGGTGAACCAGTCAAATGCTATTTTATGGATGCTTTTGTGGCATGGTGGCGAATGGTAGTAGGTGGATGGACGTGGACAACTGGACTGGTATTGTCTCTGCGGGTGTGTATATCCATCAGTAAGATACTCTTGAATATGTGAGAAAATTTCAGTTGCTGTCGTCGTAAATGTCAATGAAGTAATAAAGTCACGTATTTTATTTAAAGAATTGAACACACAACACAAAGCAAAAAAACAGAGCAAAAATAGTAAGAAAACCAAACAAAGGGTAAGAAAAAGTGTAATCCGTATTGAAATATTATGCACAGTGAGAGGAAACAGCAAGTGAATCGGGGAAGATGATTCGAATGGACCATATCTTATATCTGGTACACCCAGAGAAGGAATATGATCACCTCAACCATGTTTCGAGAGCAAAATGTTATTTTTGGACGGAGAACATGTAACATGTTTGCGGCAACCATGTTATTTTCTCAAAAAGCATATGTCTGACTTCGGCAACCATGTATATGTTTGCCGAGAAAACACAATTTTTGCGGCAAAAATGTTCCATGGTCACCGTCCAAAAATAACATTTTGCTCTCGAAACATGGTTGAGGTGATCATATTCCTTCTCTGCGTGTACTCTCAATCATGGAAACAACCACGCTCAAAAAATCAGTGGACCCATCAAAAAGGAAAATTTTGGTTAATTTTGAAAAATTTAGTGCAATCTCAGAAAATTCAGGCTAAGTTTAGAAAAATTTAACTAAACCTTTTGGAAAAATTCAGTAAAGGAAACTTAGTTAGTATAGCCCACCCAAATGATACACCCTCAATCCGATGGTGGTGTCATTAAAATTGAGCAATGTTATTTTTTCATTGACATAACGAGAATTTTTTTATGAAATTCTTCATTAATACTATGAAACTTTTCATTATTGATAGAAAAAATCATAAAAATACCGAAAATTTCAATTTTTGTTTTTATACCCACCACCATAGAATGGTGACGGGGGTATAATAAGTTTGTCATTCCGTTTGTAACACATCGAAATATCGATTTCCGACTATATAAAGTATATATATTCTTGATCAGGGAGAAATGCTAAGACGATATAACGATGTCCGTCTGTCTGTCTGTCTGTCTGTCCGTCTGTCCGTCTGTCTGTCTGTCCGTCTGTCTGTCCGTCTGTCTGTCTGTTGTAATCACGCTACAGTCTTCAATAATGAAGCAATCGTGCTGAAATTTTGCACAAACTCGTATTTTGTCTGCAGGCAGGTCAAGTTCGAAGATGGGCTATATCGGTCCAGGTTTTGATATAGTCCCCATATAAACCGACCTCCCGATTTGGGGTCTTGGGCTTATAGAAATCGAAGTTTTTATCCAATTTGCCTAAAATTTGAAATCTAGAGGTATTTTATGACCATAAAGAGGTGTGCCAAAAATGGTGAGTATCGGTCCATGTTTTGGTATAGCCCCCATATAGGCCGATCTCCCGATTTTACTTCTTGGGCTTATAGAAACCGCAGTTTTTATTCAATTTACCTGAAATTGGAAATCTAGAGGTACTGTAGGACCACAAATACGTGTGCCAAAAATTGTGAGCATCGGTCCATGTTTTGGTATGGTCCCCATATAAAACGACCTCCCGATTTGGGGTCTTGGGCTTATAGAAACCGTAGTTTTTATCCAATTTGTCTGAAATTGGAAATCTAGAGGTATTTTATGACCATAAAGAGGTGTGCCAAAAATGGTGAGTATCGGTCCATGTTTTGGTATAGCCCCCATATAGACCGATCTCCCGATTTTACTTCTTGGGCTTGTAGAAACCGCAGTTTGTATTCAATTTACCTGAAATTGGAAATCTAGAGGTATTTTAGGACAACAAATACGTGTCCCAAAAATTGTGAGTATCGGTCCATGTTTTGGTATGGTCCCCATATAAAACGACCTCCCGATTTGGGGTCTTGGGCTTATAGAAATCGAAGTTTTTATCCAATTTGCCTAAAATTTGAAATCTAGAGGTATTTTATGACCATAAAGAGGTGTGCCAAAAATGGTGAGTATCGGTCCATGTTTTGGTATAGCCCCCATATAGGCCGATCTCCCGATTTTACTTCTTGGGCTTATAGAAACCGCAGTTTTTATTCAATTTACCTGAAATTGGAAATCTAGAGGTACTGTAGGACCACAAATACGTGTGCCAAAAATTGTGAGCATCGGTCCATGTTTTGGTATGGTCCCCATATAAAACGACCTCCCGATTTGGGGTCTTGGGCTTATAGAAACCGTAGTTTTTATCCAATTTGTCTGAAATTGGAAATCTAGAGGTATTTTATGACCATAAAGAGGTGTGCCAAAAATGGTGAGTATCGGTCCATGTTTTGGTATAGCCCCCATATAGGCCGATCTCCCGATTTTACTTCTTGGGCTTATAGAAACCGCAGTTTTTATTCAATTTACCTGAAATTGGAAATCTAGAGGTACTGTAGGACCACAAATACGTGTGCCAAAAATTGTGAGCATCGGTCCATGTTTTGGTATGGTCCCCATATAAAACGACCTCCCGATTTGGGGTCTTGGGCTTATAGAAATCGAAGTTTTTATCCAATTTGCCTAAAATTTGAAATCTAGAGGTATTTTATGACCATAAAGAGGTGTGCCAAAAATGGTGAGTATCGGTCCATGTTTTGGTATAGCCCCCATATAGGCCGATCTCCCGATTTTACTTCTTGGGCTTATAGAAACCGCAGTTTTTATTCAATTTACCTGAAATTGGAAATCTAGAGGTACTGTAGGACCACAAATACGTGTGCCAAAAATTGTGAGCATCGGTCCATGTTTTGGTATGGTCCCCATATAAAACGACCTCCCGATTTGGGGTCTTGGGCTTATAGAAACCGTAGTTTTTATCCAATTTGTCTGAAATTTGAAATCTAGAGGTATTTTATGACCATAAATAGGTGTGCCCAAAATGTTGAGTATCGGTCCATATTTTGGTATAGCCCCATATAGATCGATTTCCCGATTTTACTTCTTGGGCTTCTAGAGTCCGAAGATTTTATCATATTTGCCTGAAATTGGAAATCTAGGAGTATTTTCGGGTCATAAAGAGGTGTGCCGAAAACGGTGAGTATCGGTCCAAATTTTAGTATAGCCCCCATAAGAACGATCTCCCGATCTAACTCCTTGGGTTTCTAGAAGCCGTAGGTTTTATCTGATTTGCCTGAAATTGTAAATATTCTAGTATTTTAGGCTCACAAAAACGTGTATCGGATTAAGTTTTTATCGGTCCATTTGGTAATGCCACCATATAGACCGACTTCACTTCTTGAGGGTGTAGAAGGCGCACTGATCATGAAAATTGCTTGAAACTCAAGGTAAATTTTCCAGATTTCCCACATAGTATACAGGGAGGATGACATATATTGCAACCAACTTCAGGTTGCTATCATTTCTAAACCGCTCGTCTAACAGCTGACAAATTTGTTCCAGTGACTATTAAATTAAATTAAATACCACAGATGGTATCACGACTCAGGGGTAGTAAACTTACTCGTGAGCTGAACGTACAGTGCCACACATAAGTATTAGCACAGCACCCTAAACCACATAGTATCTCTGAGTATCTACGAAAAAATGAGTCTCCCAGAAGTATTTATTTTAAGCTCCATAAAATATTACTGATCGACTCAGAATAGCATTCTGAGTCGTTTAAGCTTATGGTGTCCATCCGCCTGACCACGTATTTGTTGTTCGCAGTATCCAGGCCACTATTATTAACCGATTTTCATGAAATTTGGTACAGCGTTCTGTTGTAATCACGCTGCAGCCTTCAATAATGGCGCTATCGTCCTGAAATTTGGCACTGATTCGTTTTTTGTTTGCAGGCAGGTCAAGTTCGAAGATGGGCCATATCGGTCCAAGTTTTCATATAAACCGACCTTCCGATTTGGGGTCTTGGGCTTAACATATAAAAACCGTAGTTTTTATCCAATTTGCCTGAAAGTGGAAATCAAGAGTTATTTTAGGACCATAAAAAGGTGTGCCGAAAATGGTGCCTATCGGTCCATATTTCGATATAGTCGCCATATAGACCGATCTCCCGATTTTACTTCTTGGGCGTCTAGAAACAGTATTTACTATTCCATTTGCCTGAAATTGAAAATCTAGAGGTATTTTGGGACCACAAATAGGTGCGTCGCAAATGGGGTGTATCGGTCGATGTTTTGGTGTAGCCCCCATATAGACCGATCTCCCGACTTTACATCTTGAGCTTCTAAAATCCGTAGTTTTTATCCTATTTGCCTGAAATTGGAACCCCATCAAAAGGTGTGCCAAAAATGGTGCTTATTGGTCCATGTTTGGCTATAGCCCCCATATAGAGTGATCTCTCGACTATACTTTTTGGGTTACTAGAATTCGTAGTTTTTACCCAATTTGTCTGAAATTTGAATTCTAGAGGTATTTGAGGACCATTAAGAGGTGTATCGAAAATGGTTAGTATTGGTCCGTGTTTTGGTATAGCCTCCATATAGACCTACCTCCCAAATTTATTTCTTGGGCTGCTAGAATATGTAGTTTTTAGCCACTTTGCCTGAAATTGGAAACCTAGATGTATTTTAGGACCACAAATATGTCAACCGAATATGGTGTGTATCGAGCCATGTTTTGGTATAGCCCCGATCTCCCGATTTACCTCATTGGGTTTCTAGAAACCATAGTTTTTATCCAATTTGCCCGAAAATGTATCATAGACCCTCACAAATTTGTCTCGCATGTATTTTTACCGGTCTATTTGGTAAGGCAACGATATATACCGATTTCACTTGTTGAAGGTATATCAGGCGCACTGATCATAAAAATTGCATGCAACTGAAAGTTCCAGATTTTACTCCTCGTAACCATTTAAGTAATGGCGGTAAAAATCTACAAATTTAAGATTTTAAATCAAGGCTTTCTTTCATCAATTAGACGATATGTTTATGTTTTCTCTAAAACTCAAACAAAATTGATTCTTATAAATCCAGAATCTGGTCTAGTCTTTATATGTTAGGTAGAATCTTTAAATTTATCTTCGGGAAGCGTACTGGTTGAACTTATCTGCTTGGGAGAATATGTGTCATCAAATCCCCTGAAATTCTATATATTATCGAGTAAGCCGCCACTACTAAGCGTTTTCAAAGTAAACTATTATATTTGATTCATGGTAGTGGGTATTTAAGATTCGGCCCGGCCGAACTTACTACTATATATACTTGTTTATAATAATTATTTGTTTATAATTTCACCATTTCAAATTGAGCAGTTTGTGAACAAACAAAAAGATTAGGTTTACTGCCAAAGAGATCAGCTGAAAAGTTGCACCATCGAAAGGCCAACAGAACTCAAGCGCCGCCGATGGTAGTGGTGTGGGCCGCCGTAACGGCCGACGTTTTATTTCTACCATTCAATGGCTACCAAAATCTACAGATATCAATCTTTTGGACTTTTGCGCCTGGGGCATTTTAAAGAGTAAAATACCAAATTGTCTATCTTCTTAGGACGACACCACGACGGAAATGGCATAAAATACCGCAGAATTATTTTCCTGCAGCGTACACGCAGAGAAGGAATATGATCACCTCAACCATGTTTCGAGAGCAAAATGTTATTATAATGGAACATTTTTGTCGCAAAAATCTTGTTTTCTCGGCAAACATATACGTGATTGCCGAAGTCAGACATATGCTTTTTGAGAAACTAACATGGTTGCCGCAAACATGTTACATGTTCTCCGTCCAAAAATAACATTTTGCTCTCGAAACATGGTTGAAGTGATCATATTCCTTCTCTGGGTGTATGATGGCTTTGTCGCCGGTTGAAAGCGAATAATTTGTGCCAATAGTAGGCTGTATTGAAGCCCCGGGCAGATAAACATTTCGGGCGCATTAACTTTCCAAAGGTCTTTTGAGCCTGTGGCATTTTGGAGAAGCACCAAACAATACTCAAGTGTCGATCTTGTCAAAACGGTGTTTCGCCGGAAATGGTCCAAAATGCCCCACAGCTATCTTTATGCAGCATTTGACGGCTGACAAACATTTCGGTCGTAGACCCGGGACATGCCAGAATTCATCGTCATAGCAGGCGTAAATAAGCACGCGTAAATAAGAATGGCTTAAAAAAGAAGATCCTCGCTTCATTTCTACAACTAAAATTTCAGTATATCAGTTCGTTGGTCTTTTGAGCTTTAGGCATATTGGAGAATAAGGTTGGCACTAAAAAATACGCAAGTGTTTATCATCTCAAGTCAGCGCTACACCGAAAATAAGCTAAAATACATCAGAGCTACGTGTGATGATTTTTTCGGCCGTGTGAAGATTATAATTTGTGCCAGATGTTATAGCCAATTCGAACAAATTTAAACTGTTTCTAAAATTTGATGTTATTTCCGAAATTTAATGCTGTTGAAGAATAAAATTAAAAATATATAGCGATTTGCTCCCCCCTTTAAATATCTGCCAAGCTGTATAATTTCTGTGTAATGTCTGCCCCTCCGTAGAGCAGTGGATATTGCAATTGGGTCATATCGGTCCACATTTACGTATTACCCCGTATATAAACCGATGTCCAGATTTGACTTCCAGAGCCTCCTGGAAGATAAAAATTTATACACAACGGTTAACATTTGGTACGGGATCTTAGTATACGACTTATAAAAATCGTCCAATTGGTCTAAAATGGTTCATAGTTATAGATAACCCCGTAGCCACTGTGGTGCAATGGTTACCATGCTCACCTTGCAGGATCGTGGGTTCAAACCATAAACCAAATAACTTATCCCCCCGCCTCCCATCCCAACATTGCATTGCAATGTAGAAAGCCGTTCGGACTCGGTTATATATTAAACAGTAGGTCCCTTGTCATTGAGCTTAACACAGAATCGGGCAACACTCAGTGATAAGAGAGAAGTTAACCACTGCGATATCACAATGGACTGAATAGTCTAATTGAGCGTGAAATATCATATAACAGGTTGGCTGATAAGTCCCCGGTCTGACACATAGATGGCGTCGCTACACCCTCAAAAAAAAAATCGCTTCTTTAACATATGTTCCAAACATATTTTGCAGGAAGCACATATATTATTGCATACTGCCGAAACATTAATATGTTTGTTTTATGTGAACATATTATATGTTTGGAAGCATTTTGAGCCAAAAATATTATATGCTTGGAAGAATTTTTCCCAAACACGATTGTGCTCATTCCCTAACATACTCGTAATTTTCACTTCCACGAAATTTTTTAGTTATTGGCACCTTTCTCTGTAATACAAATAATGTTGAAGAAATTATTCACTTTTATAAATTTTTTAAATTTTACCTTTCGCCTGCACGGAGAATCGAACCGAGGACCATACAGTTTGTAAGCCAACACACTATCCACTGGGCTACGTAGCTGTTATAGTCACCAGTAGATAATTATCGTTTTAAGTTACATTTATATAGCATAGTTTGCAGCGCCCACGAGCCCATGCAAACATAACATTATTTAACAGAAACATACATTTGTTTGCCACGTGGAGCAGTGGTTAGCATGTCTGCCTTGCATGCAAAGGGTCGTGGGTTCAATCCCTGCTCCGACCGAACATTTTTTTTTTTTTGTTTTTTTTTTTTTTTTTTTTTAATTTACACATTTATATTTATACTATATTAATTTTTTTAAATGAAACATCGAAATGTGCGTTATTAAAGATTTATAGTCAGTAACAGTGCTTGATATAAACGAAATTGAATGATTTTGGGATAAAATATTATTTTTTATTGCAAAAATAACAATCTTGTAATAAAAAACTGTTTTTGTACAAAACTTTAAAATTTGGAAGGAATTCAAAAACTAACAAAAGAAGAACGTGGAGTCGAGTATAAACATACATACATAATTTTATAATATAAACATAAATTTATTTAGGAGTGAACAGTTTTTTACTAGCATTTAACACCATCGCTCTAAAATTCCTTTTATTTTTCTTTAATAATTCATTTTAAAGAAAATAAACTTTTTAAATTGTTTTAGCTGTAAAAGTCGAACTTAATGCCCGCTTTTATATTTGATGGTGTC
Source organism: Haematobia irritans (assembly GCF_050003625.1). NCBI lineage: Eukaryota > Metazoa > Arthropoda > Insecta > Diptera > Muscidae > Haematobia > Haematobia irritans. The sequence continues at coordinate 32,514,789 of NC_134397.1, forward strand.
CGTCAACTCCTCGTGGACTACTTTTTAATAAAGAGAAACTAAACTTTGTTTTTTTACATTTTACTGTGTAATTTTTCACTATTTCCTCCTTATTTCATTTTACCGTCCCAACTCTAAAAAGAGTATAGTGCCCTTTCGTTATTTTTATGAAGACCCCTGATTTCTTTTAACGAACCAAGAAAAAAATAATGCCAAAATGATAAACAAAACACATGTCCACACATACATAAAATGCTGCTCTCAAGGCGAAAACATAAGCTGTTTGTTTTTCAAATGTCTATTCTCTTGGTTCAGAATGTATATTCTCTTTATTCAAATTAAATAATATTTAGACTTAAACATATCAAATTTTTGGCCTTATCATAAAACAGTTTTCCGAAACAACATACAAGCGGTTTCACAGAAATTGTTCTCTTTTGACTCTTTTGCTGTGTTATATTGATATCTTTCGTCAACTCTCCCGGTTTCCATCTCTATTTCTCTCTATACTCTCTCTGTCGCTTTGAATAAAATATCACAACATATGTATGTTTAGTTGAAATTTGTAAATTTATATATGTTTGTATTCACACATATGATTTTTATGAAACATTCATGCCCCAAACATAATATATTCTAACATATTAACATAGATGTCCCAAACATTTAGTGTTAGTTTAGGAAAATTACATGTTCGCACTTAAATATATTGTGGTTTAAAATCGTGCCCGAAACACATTTTGTTTATATCGGAACATATGAAAAACATATTTTTCTAACAGTGTAGTATTAAATGCATATTATTTTTATATAGTACCAACCTTCAAATGATTCGTGTCAAAATTTGACGTCTGTAAGTCAATTAGTTTGTGAGATAGAGCGTCTTTTGTGAAGCAACTTTGGTTATTGTGAAAAAAATGGAAAAAAAGGAATTTCGTGTTTTGATAAAATACTGTTTTCTGAAGGGGGAAAATACGGTGGAAGCAAAAACTTGGCTAGATAATGAGTTTCCGGACTCTGCCACAGGGAAATAAAAAATAATTGATTGGTATGCAAAATTCAAGCGTGGTGAAATGAGCACGGAGGACGGTGAACGCAGTGGACGCCCGAAAGAGGTGGTTACCGAAGAAAACATCAACAAAATCCACAAAATGATTTTGAATGACCGTAAAATGAAGTTTATCGAGATAGCAGAGGCTTTAAAGATATCAAAGGAACGTGTTGGTCATATCATTCATCAATATTTGGATATGCGGAAGCTCTGTGCAAAATGGGTACCGCGCGAGCTCACATTTGACCAAAAACAACAACGTGTTGATGATTCTGAGCGGTGTTTGCAGCTGTTAACTCGTAATACACCCGAGTTTTTCCGTCGCTATGTGACAATGGATGAAACATGGATCCATCACTACACTCCTGAGTCCAATCGAGAGTCGGCTGAGTGCACAGCGACCGGTGAACCGTCTCCGAAGCGTGGAAAGACGAAAGTCCGCTGGCAAAGTAATGGCCTCTGTTTTTAGGGATACGCATGGAATAATTTTTATTGATTATCTTGAGAAGGGAAAAACCATCCACGGTGACTATTATATGGCGTTATTGGAGCGTTTGAAGATCGAAATCGCGGCAAAACGGCTCCATATGAAGAAGAAAAAAGTCTTGTTCCACCAAGACAACGCACACTGTGTCCGCTGCGGCAATAAATCATTTTGGACCTGCTCTCCGATTTTGATGATTTTTGCACAGTTGGTTAAACTATATTACAAAGGTCATGTGTGTAAAATTTTATGCAAATATCTCCATTGGTTTTCTGTTCCGAGCAGCGCAAAGTTGACATATGTGAACAAGTCTCAAATAGGTTAGTTTTCTATGTCATATTTAAAACATTGTTACTTATAAACTATACACCGAGTGTACCTTATAGAAATTTTTTTCACTTTAAATAGGCATCAAGCATTATGTAAATTAAAAAAAATAAAAATTGAAAAAAACAAATTATTTTTTTTTATTTTGGGCCAAAAAGATAAACATTTATGATTTTCCGTTAAACTTTTAGTTGTGTGCGAAGCAGTGCGAAACATGGAGTCCTATACCAAATTAAAGCTGAGGGTCTCAGCTAACAGATTCAAAAAAAAATGTGCCCAAATTTGCCCGCGACCAAAAAAACAATGGAAAACCAAAAAATTACAGTAAAAAATATGCGTTATGCGTTATTTTACGAGTGCATCAACAACTGTGCACTCTTTCTTTCGTTACTGCTTGTTGTTGTTTTGCCTGTGTGCATGTCTATTACTATAAATAGTATATTTGTAAGATAATTGTGTATAAAGTGCTCGTACACTGAAATTCAAATCATATCAGTTATTATTTTTTTAAAAATAAATTTTTACATACCATAATGAAAACTTGAGCATGAGTTGGGCTCGAACTCCAGATGTTCGCACACCAGCCGCCAACTCTATCCACTGAGCTATTAAAGACGTTGGGATTGAATGAATAATAACGTCACTTATTATTACACGCAATGTGTAGAGTCTTTTAAAATTGTAGCAGTTCTTATAGTCTAAATATAAAAATAGAACCTATGTTGATGTGCATTTTATTTTTGCAAAATTAAAAAAAATATAACGCTATATTTCTTACAACAACAACAATCATTGATCATTGGTGGCATCGTTTGTTGATATCCTCCGACCCATACATCAATTCATTAAGAACGAAATTGAAGCTTAAAAAATTAGATTATCACGAAGATGCGAAAATGTTGTTAATAAATTAAATAGAGTGAACTGTACAATTTTTTGTATGGTGGTTGTATGGGGGACGGGTGTTACAGTGGGCTGATTTTCTTCATATTTTCAAAACAGCATTTAATAGATGCTGTATGCATTTTTGCGAAAAATAAACATTCTAGTTATAAATTTACAGAAGATATGGCATTTTTGAAATATCATTTGTATGGGAGGTGGGCGATGGGCGTGGTCAATGTTTAAGAAATAATTTTTTTTAAAAGGTGTTGCATAGATATGTTCTTCCAGCAATTTTCAGGAAATTTGTAGCAATAGTTAATTTTTAACAGCCAAAAATGATTTTAGTTTGTATGGGCGGTGGGCGATGGGCGTGGTCAATTTTGTCGATACTTTGAAATTTTCTTAATTCTATTATATTAGGAACTCGTGCCAAATTTCATTACTCTCGTACAACTCCTTCTATTTTTGGCCATCGAATGTATGGGAAGGACACACTGTGCAACGTACCGTCATTGAGAACGATGGCAAAAATGCATGTAATGGATTTTGAATTGCTTCCCCACCAACCGTATTCTCCAAATCTGGCCCCCAGCGAATTTTTCTTGTTCTCTGACCTCAAAAGGATGCTCGCAGGGAAAACATTTGGCTGGAATGAAGAGGTGATCGCCGAAACTCAGGCCTATTTTGAGGCAAAACCGAAGGAGTACTACCAAACTGGTATCAAAACAATGGATGGTCGTTATAATCATTGTATCGCTCTTGAAGGGAAATATGTTGAATAATAAAAACGAATTTTGACAAAAAAATGTGTTTTTCTTTGTTAGACCGGGGACTTATCAGCCAACCTGTTAAACCGATTCTCAAATTATGAGGCTCAAGAAACTTCATCCTCCTCTCCAATATCGGTTCATAATTATATAGCCTCCAAATAATCCGACCTCGAGATTTCACTTCCGCGGGCTCCAAGTGGAACAAACTTCATATGAACCAGTTGAAATTTTATTAATAATTACATGTTGGCCCCATATAAACCCGACTTCATTGAAAAATTTCATCCGATGCGATTTATACTTTATTCTACCAGGCCATCTAAACTCTTTATTATACCCTTCACCACTACTGTGGTACAGGGTATAATAAGTTTGTGCATTTGTATGTAACGCCAAGAAGGAGTAATCATAGACCAACCTTTTAGTATACGGATCGGCTTAGAATTAAATTCTGAGTCGATTTAGCGATGTCCGTCTGTCTGTCTGTCCGTCTGTCTGTCCGTCTGTCTGTCTGTCTGTCTGTCTGTTGATGTATTTTTGTGTGCAAAGTACAGCTCGCAGTTTTAGTCCGATTGTCCTAAAATTTGGTATAGGGTCCTGTTTCGGCTCAAAGACGATCCCTATTGATTTTGTAAAAAATCGGTTCAGATTTAGATATAGCTGCCATATATATATTTCGCCGATCTGGTCATAATTTGCGTGTATATCAACCGATCTTCCTCAAATTCCGTACATCCGAATATTTTATGGGTCTCGAAAAACTTGCAAAATACCAGCCAAATCGGTACAGACTTAGATATAGCTTTCGCCCGATTTACACTCATTTGCCCAAAGAGGCCAATTTTTAACTCCGATTTGGTTGAAATTTTGCACAGGGAGTAGAATTGGCATTGTAACTATGCGTGCCAAATTTGGTTGACATCGGTTCAGATTTGGATATATCTCCCATATATAGCTTTCGCCCGATTTACACTCATATGACCACAGAGGCCAATTTTTAACTCCGATTTAGTTGAAATTTTGCACAGGGAGTAGAATTAGCATTGAAACTATGCGTGCCAAATTTGGTTGAAATCGGTTCAGATTTGGATATATCTCCCATATATAGCTTTCGCCCGATTTACACTCATATGACCACAGAGGCCAATTTTTTGCTCCGATTTAGTTGAAATTATGCACAGAGAGTATAATTAGCATTGTTGCTATGCGTGCCAAATTTGGTTGGAATCGGTTGAGATTTAGATATAGCTCCCATATATATGTTTTTCTGATTTCGACAAAAATGGTCAAAATACCAACAATTTCCTTGTAAAATGGTCACTGCTTAGTCGCAAAGTTGTAAAAATGACTCTAATTTTCCTAAACTTCTAATACATATATATCGAGCGATAAATCATAAATAAACTTTTGCAAAGTTTCCTTAAAATTGCTTCAGATGGGAAACATTTAATCCCATATTTATACTCTTCACCACTACTGTGGTACAGGGGGTAATAAGTTTGTGCATTTGTATGTAACGCCAAGAAATAGTGGTCATAAACCCATCTTTTAGTATACCGATCGGCTTAGAATTAAATTCTGAGTCGATTTAGCGATGTCCGTCTGTCTGTCTGTCTGTCTGTCCGTCTGTCTGTCTGTCTGTTGATGTATTTTTGTGTGCAAAGTACAGCTCGCAGTTTTAGTCCGATTGTGCTAAAATTTGGTATAGGGTTCTGTTTCGGCTCAAAGACGATCCCTGTTGATTTTGGAAAAAATCGGTTCAGATTTAGATATAGCTGCCATATATATTTTTTACCGATCTAGTCATAATTGGCGTGTATATCAACCGATCTTCCTCAAATTCCGTACATCCGAATATTTTATGGGTCTCGAAAAACTTGCAAAATATCAGCCAAATCGGTTCAGATTTAGATATAGCTCCCATATGTAGCTTTCGCCCGATTTACACTCAGTTGCCCACAGAGGCCAATTTTGTGCTCCGATTTAGTTGAAATTTTGCGCAGGTAGTAGTATTAGCATTGTAACTATGCGTGCCAAATTTGGTTGAAATCGTTTCAGATTTGGATATATCTCCCATATATAGCTTTCGCCCGATTTACACTCATATGACCACAGAGGCCAATTTTTTGCTCCGATTTAGTTGAAATTATGCACAGAGAGTATAATTAGCATTGTTGCTATGCGTGTCAAATTTGGTTGAAATCGGTTCAGATTTAGATATATCTCCCATATACACAGTCTTACACAAGTTTACATACGGTTTAAGAAATTGTATTTTCTTTAATTATTAAAATATAATAAAATATGCATATATATGCTTTTGATTTTGTAAATTAATTTGAAAAACAAAGTATTTGTCCATTTTCAAGAAGATGTTTTTAGTCTGGATTATAAACAACAACAAGAAACATGTTTAGTTATAAGGTAAAAACCTCAAGGGTATGTAAACTTATGTGAGACTGTGTATATGTTTTTCTGATTTCGACAAAAATGGTCAAAATACCAACATTTTCCTTGTAAAATCGCCACTGCTTAGTCGACAAGTTGTAAAAATGACTCTAATTTTCCTAAACTTTTAATACATATATACCGAGCGATAAATCATAAATAAACTTTTGCGAAGTTTCCTTAAATTTGCTTCAGATTTAAATGTTTCCCATATTTTTTTACTAACATTGTGTTCCAACCTAGTGCACTAGCCGACTTAAATTTTGAGTCTATAGATTTGTAGAAGTCTATCAAATTCTGTCCAAATCGAGTGATATTTAAATGTATGTATTTGGGACAAACCTTTATATATAGCACCCAACACATTTGACGGATGTGATATGGTTTCGATAATTTAGATCTACAAAGTGGTGCAGGGTATAATATAGTCGGCCCCGCCCGACTTTAGACTTTCCTTACTTGTTTTTCATATCTATTTTGAAAAGCATGAATTCTGTACTATCGGCACTATTACTGATAAACCTCTACTCTATTTGGCTTATTTTCATTCACAACCTCTCATATTATGTTAACATTGAAGTACTGTGTCCCAAAGAAATGTCCTGCATACATTTATTCATGTACAATCGCTTGGGTATACACTTGTCAGTCGATTGTTCTTTTCTATATGTTTATTTGATCCCTCATGTTTTAAATCCAAAAATTTCGTATCTTTACAAAATGCTGATATATTTTGCTTATGTGTCCATTTCTCTCTCTTGTATGGCCTGGTGGTGGTAGAAGGAGTGGGGTACTATTTTGGCTGTCGTTGTCATTTGCAGAAGTATTACTGTTTCACAACATATGTCTGATTGTCAGTTTGTGTGTCAATAGCTTCAATATAAAATGGTTTTTATGGATATTTTTATTTTACCTTTTATTGGTTGAAGTGTTTGTGATATTTATGTGTGTGTATGTATTTTAGTCAATGATGGTACTCGTATTACTTTAAAGGGTCTCAGTAAGGATTTATAAAATAGGGGCCTTAAATGTGGAGTTTTGTAAAAAAATAAATATCTCGAAGTCTCTCGCAGTCTTCCTTAGGGCTTGCTCAACCCAAGATTCTACATTTTTGGCCAAAGAGAATAAAAATTACTGTGCAAGAAATAAAAGCGGAATATAGAGTTATAAAGGAGCTATATCAAAGAGTATACATGGTACATCATCTATCAAAAGTGAACTTAAACTCAAGTATGTTTGCAATAAATTAGTTTGGTAAACCTGTGACTGGTCGTCTCTCTAAATTTGATACAAATTTGTATATTTCCCCAACTTGAATTCTGTTAAACAAAAATTTTACTAAACATTTCTTTCTGGAATATTTAAATCAATAGAGGACAAAAACTTATATATAACATACGTATTGATATTCATGAATTAATACTTGCCCAGTTTTTTTGGAAGATTATCTAATAGAGTTTTTCCAATTGCACTGATATTGAGAATAGGGGATGAGTTGGCAAATCCTCGTCAAGGGTGGTTAGAAGTTCCCATTAACCTTTACCAGAGCTTAAAAAATTTCAATCTCCAGAAGTTCTCTGCAATTAAATCCATATCGAATTGAAATCTGGAACAACATCAAAATCGAAGCTACGAACTTTTCATAATCGCATCTGATGAGTTTCCTGCACCTGACTGATTAATCTGATTAATTTAAGCGTAATAGTTTGATTGTTTTATAATTGGCTGGAAAACTACAGGCGGCTACCGCTATAGACCTCCAGCATTCAAATGCCCAGCATAGTTTCAATTAAAAAGTTAATTGAAACTAAAAACTTGTTAAAAAATTTATTGATGCAATTAACTTTTTACTCAAACATCAAAATAATTAATTCAATAATTGAAAATTTTTAAATTTTTAATTAAAAAAATAATTGATACAATTACCATTTTAATCAAACTCGGGAAACTAAGCCAGTTAAAAACTGATTTTTATTCACTGCGCCACACTGTGGAACAGGGTATTATAAGTTAGTGCATATGTTCGCAACACCCAGAAGGAGACGAGATAGACAAATGGTGTCTTTGGCAAAAATGCTCAGGGTGGGCTCCTGAGTCGATATAGCCATGTCCGTCTGTCCGTGAACACATTTTTGTAATCAAAGTCTAGGTCGCAGTTTTAGTCCAATCGACTTCAAATTTGGCACAAGTATGTGTTTTGGCTCAGAATAGAGCCCTATTGATTTTGGAAGAAATCGGTTCAGATTTAGATATAGCTCCCATATATATCTTTCGCCCGATATGGACTAATACGGTCCCAGAAGCCAGAGTTTTACCCCAATTTGGTTGAAATTTTGCACTAGGAGTACAATTAGTAGTTCAGTCAAGTGTGCCAAATTTTATTGAAATCGGTTCAGATTTAAATATAGCTCCCATATATAGCTTTCGCTATATATGACCACAGTTGCCAATCTTTTACTCCGATTTAATTGAAATTTTGCACAGGGAGTAGAATCAGCATTGTAGCTATGCGTGCCAAATTTGGTTGAAATCGGTTGAGATTTAGATATAGATCCCATATATATGTTTTTCTGATTTCGACAAAAATGGTCAAAATACCAACATTTTCTTTGTAAAATCGCCACTGCTTAGTCGAAAAGTTGTAAAAATGACTCCAATTTCTCTAAACTTCTAATACATATATACCGAGCGATAAATCATAAATAAACTTTTGCGAAGTTTCCTTCAAATTGCTTCAGATTTGTTTGTTTCCCATATTTATTACTAACATTGTGTTCCACCCTAGTGCATTAGCCGACTTAAATTTTAAGTCTATAGATTTTGTAGAAGTCTATCAAATTCTCTCCAGATCGAGTGATATTTCAATGTATGTATTTGGGACAAACCTTTATATATAGCCCCCAACACATTTAACGGATGTGATATGGTATCGAAAATTTAGATCTACCAAGTGGTGCAGGGTATAATATAGTCGGCCCAGCCCGACTTTAGACTTTTCTTACTTGTTTTTTTTTTTAATTTTTAATTAACCCTGAACTGAATTGTACCGTACAATTTTTTTCTTGTTTAGGATTCTTCTTTTTGTGTTGTTAACATTGACTCTTTAATCCGCTGGCAAAAAAATTCGGGCATTAGAGGTTTAAAAAACAAGTGAGTAAAGTAGAAACGACTATATCATACCCTAAACTATTAGAAAACAGAAACATTTGTGGGTTATCATTGGCATAGGTTTGGGAGATAACCCGCATTTCCATATTTCAGAACATTGAGGGATACATGTTTATAGGAGTTTTATCACAATCTGAACAGAAATGTGTGATATAAGAAGCTATAGTTCCTTTTTCGAACAGAGAGTATGCCAGTAATATTGACTCCATTATTAAAAAAGTGGAAATCGCTCAATTAGTTTGGGTAATAAATCCAAATTTGTTAAAATCGGGCAATATATTTGTCTAAGAGCTGCAGATATGTCTAAATACCATAGCCTAATACGTACATCATAATTTGACATTTTAGTAACATTTTAGTAACATTTGACATTTTAGTAACTTTAGTAACATTTGGGAAAATCGAGCTATGCATATATATGGGAGCTATATCTAAATCTACAACGATTTGGATGATATTTTTCAGATTTGGTTAATACCACAGAAGGTTACCTTGTGCTAAATTTGAGTAAGATCACGTAATGCCCATTTAAGTGTCATCTCTTCTTCAGCATAAGGCAACATCACGTCTTTTAATATATCACGATACATGAAACGATCCATAGTTCTATCAATCTTATGAATTGGTCCAATCCCTTGGTCCAGTCGCCTCCGTGTTTCACTGTGCCTTTGCAATATTCAAGATTCAAGCGTTGTCCATTTGGTCTGCGTATATGCCTTATGCCGTCAGAATCCTTTAAATTATACTTAGATTCGTCAGAAAACAGCACAGTCCTCCATTTTTGTACACTCCAGTTGAGACGGCCTTGGCGAATTCAAGTCTGTCTTTTTTATTTTTAGAGGATATAAATTCAATAGCCTTCGTCTTTGTGCCCAAAAAATACTCTATACCTAATTTCATCAAAATTGGCTAATAATTGCGACCGGAATCCTGCGAACAACAAATACCTGGACAGACGGACGGACGTACACCAAGCACTAGATCGACTCAAGAGGTGATTCTGAGTCGATCGGTATATATTTTTTGGGGTCCAAAATCAATATTTCTGGTTGGCAGATCAAAGTTATTACAACCACTATGTGGTTTAGGGTATAATTAAGTGATACAAAAGGGAGCCACCGTGGTACAATGGTTAGCATGCCCGCCTTGTATATACAGGGTCGTGGGTTCAAACCCAGTTTCGACCAAACACCAAAACTTCTCAGTAATGCTGGTGACATTTCTGAGTGTTTGAATGGTTCTCTAAGTGGTTTCACTGCAATGTGGAATGCAGTTCGGAATCGGCTATAAAAAAAGGAGGTCTATTGTCATTGAGATTAACATAGAATCGGGCAGCACTCCGTGATAAGAGAAAAGTTCACCACTGTGGTATCACAATGGACTCTATAGTCTAAGAGAGCCTGAAATATCGGGCTGCCACTATACCCAACCTAACCTAAGTGATACAATCATGTTTTAATTAAAATAAAAACACAAAGTCAGTTGAGACAAGTATAAACGCTCGTAAATTCGGCCAGGCCGAATTTTATGTACCCTCCACCATGGATTGCGTAGAAACTTCTACGAACGACTGTCATCCACAATCGAATTATTATCTTACCTTCTTATTATTATTTTTTACGATATGGTGTGATAGTGTGATTGGCGATCGGCTATATATAACTATAGATCGATATGGACCAATTATTGCATAGCTGTTAGCGGCCATATACTAGTATATGTACCAAATTCCAACCGAATGGGATACATTTTGCTCCTCCAAGAGGTTCCGGAGGTCAAATCTGGGGATCGATTTATATGAGGGCTATATACAATTATGGACCGATATGGACCAATTTTTGCGTGGTTGTTAGAGACCATATACTAACACCACGTACTAAATTTCAACCGAATCGGATGAATTTTGCTCCTCCAAGAGGCTCCAGAGGTAAAATATGGGGATCGGTTTACACTACGTACCAAATTTCAACTGGATAGGATGAATTTTGCTCCTTCAAGAGGCTCCGGAGGTCAAATCTGGGGATCGGTTTATATAATTATGGAGCGATGTGGACCAATTTTGCATAGTTGTTTGAGACCATATAGTAACACCACGTACTAACTTTCAATCGGATCGGATGGATTTTGCTCCTCCAAGAAGCTCCGGAGGTCATATCTGGGGATCGGTTTATATGGGGGCTATTACAGTTATGAACCGATATGGACCAATTTTAGTATGGTTGTTAGATACCATATAGTAACACCACGTAATAACTTTCAACCGGATCAAATGAATTTTGCTCCTCTAAGAGGCTCCGGAGGTCAAATCTGGGGATCGGTTTATATGGGGGCTATATATAATTATGGACCGATATCGACCATTTTTTTGCATGGTTGTTAGAAACCATATACTAACACCACGTACCCACTTTCAACCGGATCTGATGAATTTTGATCCTCTATGAGGCTATGGAGGTTAAATCTGGGCATCGGTTTATATGGGGGATATATGTTATATAATTATGGACCAATATCGACCAGTTTTTGCACGGTTATTAGAAATCATATACTTACACCACGTACCAAATTTCAACCGGATCGGATGAATTTTGATCCTCTAAGAGGCTATGGAGGTTAAATCTGTGTATCGGTTTATATGGGGGATATATATAATTATGGACCGATATGGACCAGTTTTTGCATGGTTGTTAGAGGTCATATAATAACACCATGTACTAAATTTCAACCGGATCGGATGAATTTTGCTCCTCCAAGAGGCACCGGAGGTCAAATCTGGGGATCGGTTTATATGGGGGATATTATAATTATGGACCGATATCGACCATTTTTTGCATAGTTGTTAGAAATCATATACGTACACCACGTACCAAATTTCAGCCGGATCGGATGAAATTTGCTTCTCTTACAGGATCCGCAACCCAAATCTGAAGATCGGTTTATATGGGGGGTATATATAATTATGGACCGATATCGACCAATTTTTGCATGGTTGTTAGAGGTCTTATAATAATAACATGTACTGTAGCGCATGTTATTATTATACGACATATTTCATTTTTATATTTAAATCATTATACATGCATTTATTATATTTTTCTCATATTTATATATTTATTAAACGATAGCACGTTTATGGAGTGATCCTTGGGTGCGTATGATTTATCGTAATTTGTTACACATTTATAACCCATGCGCCCATATGGTTAGAATTTTCAATCGATCAGAAATTAAAGAAGGCCCTGTCGCATTGCCTTGAATATCTTTAGCATTACTAATACTTCTATGAGTATTCATATATGTATATTTACATGTGTGCCTGTAAAGTTTTTATTATGGATGGCTTCTTACTGTCATTGTTGCTGTTGCTATAGACAATCAAAATAACAAAAATTGTGCTTTAGGATTTTCCGTATTTTTTATGATTTATTGATTGTACAATCTACACGCATATATATTGAAACACCAACACTCACACATACACTGGCAAATGTGTTCAAATTTGAACGTGTTTGGAAGGCACTCGCACACACACACACACGCCCATACATACTGCCTCTACGTGCTATTTAAAATACCACTTAAAAAGTAGAAATAAAATCTACAAAAAAAAACACCCAGCCACATCCTGAGCTGAAACAAAAACCCTTAGCTCCCAACTAAAAAACTCTCAATTTTGTATAAAAGTCAACCTTAAGCTTCGATTGACATAAACATTGTCTGTCGATGTATCCTTAACATTTGCTTCTTTTTGTTTATTTGTATTTGAATCTGTATCGTTTTTTTTTTTTTTTTGAAGGGGTAGGTGGTAAATGCAAGTGAGTTTCTAAAAAATATCGAACAGACAAAACAGAAAAAACAACAAACAAAGATTTTGTTTTATGACTTTTTCTACCTTTTGCACGTGTAAAATGACATCAACATCAAACATAAAAATATCTACCCCCTTTTTCGTGTAACGCATTTTTTAAATATGGGATGAGTGATTTGTGCGACGCGGTGTGGGCGAATTGCGGCTAAAGGTCCCGGTCCCGTTGATGATGGTGATTTCCTTTTTGACAAAAAACATCACATTTAAATCTGTACATATTTTATGGGATACATGCTATTATCCTCTTACTTACATACAATATGAGTACAATTTATATACAAACATATATACAAATATATATGGATTTAAAGCGATATTACTTAATGGAGATATTTTTTGCGATGAAAATAATATTAAAATAAAGCTAACCCTGTTAGTGTCAAATAAAACCCCAACATTTTTGCTCTGTTGCAAATATCCTCAATACACATTTTAAATTGCAATTTTTTAAAATTGATTAACTTATGTGTAAAAAGACTTTTGGGGAAAAAAGTATATCTTATTTACGGAACGAATAGCAAAATCGAATAGGATCAAATGCCAGGTAACTGGCATAAACGGCTCTACTGAAAGGAAATCTACATCCTGAACAAAAAAATGAAAAATTTTATATGAAAACTTCTTTTCACATATCCTCAACTAAGCGTCCTACACTGAAAAAAATATTGATCTAATATGGAAGATTATGCAACTTAAATTTTAAGACTCAAAATTTACGCAATGTTAAGGACAAAATTCTTTAAAACAATGACATTTTAATTAAAAGAAAGTTTGTAATCCTTGCTTCAAACATTTTTTCATTAAATATTGGACACATATCTTGCAATTTTGCGTCTCTTTGCTGAAGTTGTAAATATTTGAAGTAAGGCAAATTTTCCTTAAAATAAAGGAAAATATTTTTAATTTAAAGAAATTGTCTTTAACTCAACTGACATATTGAATTTTTAAATTTAAGATAAAAACGCTTCAAATATAAGCTAAGACTTATTTTAAGGATTTGCATCTTTGGTTTAAAGTTTTTTTTAGCATTAATAAAACCTGTTTTTACTTTGAAGTACCTGGCACAATTTGGATTTTGAAATTGGAATTTGTTTGTACATAAATACCTTTATTAATATATCACAAAAAGAAAATAAAAACTCGATGAATGAGATCTGCATCCAAGTTTAATTTTATTGATCCTAGATTTAAAGCCAGGGAGGTTCGAAAAAAATGTCTTTATTTTAAAGAAGCCGCATCTTTGGCTCGGAATCAATACCAAAATCCTTAAGGGAAGGTCAAAATCTTTGGATCCAAGTAAACTTTTTTTGAGTGTAGGACGAAAAGAGAGAAAATTCGTGACCATCTTCACAAAATACAAAATTCCATCGGAATAATAAAAAAATTACATTTTTATAGGAAAAACTTCTTTTGGCCATATTCGTGACCACCCTCAATAAATCGAAAAATCCACCCAAATCCTAAAAAAATTGAAATTTTTATATGAAAAACTTCTTTTGGCCATATCTCCTAAACTAAGCGTCCTAGAGCGGAAATGACGATAATTCGTGACCACCCTCAAAAAATTTAAAAATCCACCCAAAACCTAAAAAATTGAAATTTTTATATGAAAAATTTCTTTTGGCCATATCTCCTAAACTAAGCGTCCTAGAGCGAAAAGGGCAATAATTCGTGACCACCCTCAAAAAATAGAAAAATCCACCCAATCCTAAAAAAATTGAAATTTTTATATGAAAAACTTCTTTTGGCCATATCTCCTAAACTAAGCGTCCTAGAGCGGCAAGGACGATATTTGAAGACAACCCTCAAAAAATCGAAAAATCCACCCAAATCCTAACAAAAAATTAAATTTTTATATGAAAAACTTCTTTTGGCCATATCTCCTAAACTAAGCGTCCTAGAGCGAAAAGAACGATAATTCGTGACCACCCTCAAAAAATCGAAAAATCCACCCAAATCCTAAAAAAAAATAAAATTTTTATATGAAAAACTTCTTTTGGCCATATCTCTTAACCTAAGCGTCCTAGAGCGAAATGGACTATAATTCGTGACCACACTCAATAAATTGAAAAATCCACCCAAATCCTAATAAAATTTAAATTTTTATATGAAAAACTTCTTTTGGCCATATCTCCTAAACTAAGCGTCCTAGAGCGAAAAGGACAATACTTCGTGACCACCCTCAAAAAATCGAAAAATCCACCCAAATCCTAAAAAAATTTAAATTTTTATATGAAAAACTTCTTTTGGCCATATCTCCTAAACTAAGCGTCCTGGAGCGAAAAGGACGATAATTCGTGACCACCCTCAAAAAATCGAAAAATCCACCCAAATCCTAAAAAAATTTAAATTTTTATATGAAAAACTTCTTTTGGCCATATTTCCTAAACTAAGCGTCCTAGAGCGAAAAGGACGATAATTCGTGACAACCCTCAAAAAATCGAAAAATCCACCCAAATCCTAAAAAAATTAAATTTTTATATGAAAAACTTCTTTTGGCCATATCTCCTAAACTAAACGTCCTAGAGCGAAAAGGACGATAATAC
This sequence comes from Haematobia irritans, assembly GCF_050003625.1. Taxonomy (NCBI): domain Eukaryota; kingdom Metazoa; phylum Arthropoda; class Insecta; order Diptera; family Muscidae; genus Haematobia; species Haematobia irritans. The sequence continues at coordinate 32,530,315 of NC_134397.1, forward strand.
GTGACCACCCTCAAAAAATCGAAAAATTCAACCAAATCCTAAAAAAATTTAAATTTTTATATGAAAAACTTCTTTTGGTCATATCTCCTAAACTAAGCGTCCTAGAGCGAAAAGGACGATAATTCGTGACCACCCTCAAAAAATTGAAAAATCCACCCAAAACCTAACAAAATTGAAATTTTTATATGAAAAACTTTTTTTGGCCATATCTCCTTAAATATGCTTCCTAGAGCGAAAAGAACGATAATTCGTGACCACCATCAAAAAATTGAAAAATCCACTGAAAACCTAGAAAAATTGAAATTTTTATATGAAAAACTTCTTTTGGCCATATCTCCTAAACTAAACGTCCTAGAGCGAAAAGGACGATAATACGTGACCACCCTCAAAAAATCGAAAAATTCAACCAAATCCTAAAAAAATTTAAATTTTTATATGAAAAACTTCTTTTGGCCATATCTCCTAAACTAAGCGTCCTAGAGCGAAATGGACGATAATTCGCGACCACCCTCAAAAAATTGAAAAATCCACCCAAAACCTAAAAAAATTGAAATTTTTATATGAAAAACTTTTTTTGGCCATATCTCCTTAAATATGCTTCCTAGAGCGAAAAGATCGATAATTCGTGACCACCATCAAAAAATTGAAAAATCCACTGAAAACCTAGAAAAATTGAAATTTTTATATGAAAAACTTCTTTTGGCCATATCTCCTAAACTAAGCGTCCTAGAGCGAAAAGGACGATAATTCGCGACCACCCTCAAAAAATTGAAAAATCCACCCAAAACCTAAAAAAATTGAAATTTTTATGTGAAAAACTTTTTTTGGCCATATCTCCTTAAATATGCGTCCTAGAGCGAAAAGAACGATAATTCGTGACCACCATCAAAAAATTGAAAAATCCACTGAAAACCTAGAAAAATTGAAATTTTTATATGAAAAACTTCTTTTGGCCATATCTCCTTAAATATGCATCCTAGAGCGAAAAGGACGATAATTCGTGACCACCCCCAAAAAATTGAAAAATCCACCCAAATCCTAAAAAAATTGAAAATTTTATATGAAAAACTTCTTTTGGCCATATCTCCTAAACTAAGCGTCCTAGGTCGAAAAGGACGATAATTCGTGACCACCCTCAAAAAATTGAAAAATCCACCCAAAACCTAAAAAAATTGAAATCTTTATATGAAAAACTTTTTTGGCCATATCTCCTTAAATATGCGTCCCAGAGCGAAAAGAACGATAATTCGTGACCACCCCCAAAAAAATTGAAAAATCCACTGAAAACCTAGAAAAATTGAAATTTTTATATGAAAAACTTCTTTTGGCCATATCTCCTTAAATGTGCATCCTAGAGCGAAAAGGACGATAATTCGTGACCACCATCAAAAAATTGAAAAATCCACCCAAAACCTAAAAAAATTGAAATTTTTATATGAAAAACTTCTTTTGGCCATATCTCCTAAACTAAGCGTCCTAGAGCGAAAAGGACGATAATTCGTGACCACCCTCAAAAAATTGAAAAATCCACCCAAAACCTAAAAAAAATTAAATTTTTATATGAAAAAATTCTTTTGGCCATATCTCCTAAACTAAGCGTCCTAGAGCGAAAAGGACGATAATTCGTGACCACCCTCAAAAAATTGAAAAATCCACCCAAATCCTAAAAAAATTGAAAATTTTATATGAAAAACTTCTTTTGGCCATATCTCCTAAACTATGCGTCCTAGAGCGAAAAGGACGATAATTCGTGACCACCCTCAAAAAATTGAAAAATCCACCCAAAACCTAAAAAATTGAAATTTTTATATGAAAAACTTCTTTTGGTCATATCTCCTAAACTAAGCGTCCTAGAGCGAAAAGGACGATAATTCGTGACCACCCTCAAAAAATTGAAAAATCCACCCAAAACCTAAAAAAATTCAAATTTTTATATGAAAAACTTCTTTTGGCCATATCTCCTAAACTAAGCGTCCTAGAGCGAAAAGGACGATAATTCGTGACCACCCTCAAAAAATCGAAAAATTCAACCAAATCCTAAAAAAATTGAAATTTTTATATGAAAAACTTCTTTTGGCCATATCTCCTAAACTAAGCGTCCTAGAGCGAAAAGGACGATAATTCGTGACCACCCTCAAAAAATCGAAAAATCCGCCCATATCCTAAAAAAATGAAATTTTTATATTAAAAACTTCTTTTGGCCGTATCTTCTAAACTAAGCGTCTTAGAGCGAAAAGGACGATAATTCGTGACCACTTTCAAAAAATTGAAAAATCCACCCAAATCCTAAAAAAATTGAAATTTTTATATGGAAAACTTCTTTTGGCCATATCGAAAAATCCACCCAAATCCTAAAAAAATTGAAATTTTTATATGAAAAACTTCTTTTGGCCACATCTCCTAAACTAAGCGTCCTAGAGCGAAAAGGACGATAATTCGTGACCACCCTCAAAAAATCGAAAAATCCGCCCATATCCTAAAAAAATGAAATTTTTATATGAAAAACTTCTTTTGGCCATATCTCCTAAACTAAGCGTCCTAGAGCGAAAAGGACAATAATTCGTGACCACCAACAAAAAATCGAAAAATCCACCCAAATCCTAAAAAAATTGAAATTTTTATATGAAAAACTTCTTTTGGCCATATCTCCTAAACTAAGCGTCCTAGAGCTAAAAGGACGATAATTCGTGACCACCCTCAAAAAATCGAAAAATCCACCCAAATCCTAAAAAAATTTAAATTTTTTAATGAAAAACTTCTTTTGGCCATATCTCCTAAACTAAGCGTCCTAGAGCGAAAAGAACGATAATTCGTGACCACCATCAAAAAATTGAAAAATCCACCCAAAACCTAAAAAAATTGAAATTTTTATATGAAAAACTTCTTTTGGTCATATCTCCTAAACTAAGCGTCCTAGAGCGAAAAGGACGATAATTCGTGACCACCCTCAAAAAATTGAAAAATCCACCCAAAACCTAACAAAATTGAAATTTTTATATGAAAAACTTCTTTTGGCCATATCTCCTAAACTAAGAGTCCTAGAGCGAAAAGGACGATAATTCGTGACCACCCTCAAAAAATCGAAAAATCCGCCCATATCCTAAAAAAATGAAATTTTTATATTAAAAACTTCTTTTGGCCGTATCTTCTAAACTAAGCGTCTTAGAGCGAAAAGGACGATAATTCGTGACCACTTTCAAAAAATTGAAAAATCCACCCAAATCCTAAAAAAATTGAAATTTTTATATGGAAAACTTCTTTTGGCCATATCGAAAAATCCACCCAAATCCTAAAAAAATTGAAATTTTTATATGAAAAACTTCTTTTGGCCATATCTCCTTAAATATGCATCCTAGAGCGAAAAGGACGATAATTCGTGACCACCCCCAAAAAATTGAAAAATCCACCCAAATCCTAAAAAAATTGAAAATTTTATATGAAAAACTTCTTTTGGCCATATCTCCTAAACTAAGCGTCCTAGGTCGAAAAGGACGATAATTCGTGACCACCCTCAAAAAATTGAAAAATCCACCCAAAACCTAAAAAAATTGAAATCTTTACATGAAAAACTTTTTTGGCCATATCTCCTTAAATATGCGTCCTAGAGCGAAAAGAACGATAATTCGTGACCACCCCCAAAAAATTGAAAAATCCACTGAAAACCTAGAAAAATTTAAATTTTTATATGAAAAACTTCTTTTGGCCATATCTCCTTAAATATGCATCCTAGAGCGAAAAGGACGATAATTCGTGACCACCATCAAAAAATTGAAAAATCCACCCAAAACCTAAAAAAATTGAAATTTTTATATGAAAAACTTCTTTTGGCCATATCTCCTAAACTAAGCGTCCTAGAGCGAAAAGGACGATAATTCGTGACCACCCTCAAAAAATTGAAAAATCCACCCAAAACCTAAAAAAATTTAAATTTTTATATGAAAAAATTCTTTTGGCCATATCTCCTAAACTAAGCGTCCTAGAGCGAAAAGGACGATAATTCGTGACCACCCTCAAAAAATTGAAAAATCCACCCAAATCCTAAAAAAATTGAAAATTTTATATGAAAAACTTCTTTTGGCCATATCTCCTAAACTATGCGTCCTAGAGCGAAAAGGACGATAATTCGTGACCACCCTCAAAAAATTGAAAAATCCACCCAAAACCTAAAAAAATTGAAATTTTTATATGAAAAACTTCTTTTGGTCATATCTCCTAAACTAAGCGTCCTAGAGCGAAAAGGACGATAATTCGTGACCACCCTCAAAAAATTGAAAAACCCACCCAAAACCTAAAAAAATTCAAATTTTTATATGAAAAACTTCTTTTGGCCATATCTCCTAAACTAAGCGTCCTAGAGCGAAAAGGACGATAATTCGCGACCACCCTCAAAAAATTGAAAAATCCACCCAAAACCTAAAAAAATTGAAATTTTTATATGAAAAACTTCGTTTGGCCATATCTCCTAAACTAAGCGTCCTAGAGCGAAAAGGGCTTTAATTCGTGACCACCCCCAAAAAATCGAAAAATCCACCCAAATCCTAAAAAAATTGAAATTTTTATATGAAAAACTTCGTTTGGCCATATCTCCTAAACTAAGCGTCCTAGAGCGAAAAGGACGATAATTCGTGACCACCCCCAAAAAATCGAAAAATCCACCCAAATCCTAAAAAAACTGAAATTTTTATATGTAAAACTTCTTTTGGCCATATCTCCTAAACTAAGCGTCCTAGAGCGAAAAGGACGATAATTCGTGACCACCCCCAAAAAATCGAAAAATCCATCCAAATTCTAAAAAAATTGAAATTTTTATATGAAAAACTTCTTTTGGTCATATCTCCTAAACTAAGCGTCCTAGAGCGAAAAGGACGATAATTCGTGACCACCCTCAAAAAATCGAAAAATTCAACCAAATCCTAAAAAAATTGAAATTTTTATATGAAAAACTTCTTTTGGCCATATCTCCTAAACTAAGCGTCCTAGAGCGAAAAGGACGATAATTCGTGACCACCCTCAAAAAATCGAAAAATCCGCCCATATCCTAAAAAAATGAAATTTTTATATTAAAAACTTCTTTTGGCCGTATCTTCTAAACTAAGCGTCTTAGAGCGAAAAGGACGATAATTCGTGACCACTTTCAAAAAATTGAAAAATCCACCCAAATCCTAAAAAAATTGAAATTTTTATATGGAAAACTTCTTTTGGCCATATCGAAAAATCCACCCAAATCCTAAAAAAATTGAAATTTTTATATGAAAAACTTCTTTTGGCCATATCTCCTAAACTATGCGTCCTAGAGCGAAAAGGACGATAATTCGTGACCACCCTCAAAAAATTGAAAAATCCACCCAAAACCTAAAAAATTGAAATTTTTATATGAAAAACTTCTTTTGGTCATATCTCCTAAACTAAGCGTCCTAGAGCGAAAAGGACGATAATTCGTGACCACCCTCAAAAAATTGAAAAATCCACCCAAAACCTAAAAAAATTCAAATTTTTATATGAAAAACTTCTTTTGGCCATATCTCCTAAACTAAGCGTCCTAGAGCGAAAAGGACGATAATTCGTGACCACCCTCAAAAAATCGAAAAATTCAACCAAATCCTAAAAAAATTGAAATTTTTATATGAAAAACTTCTTTTGGCCATATCTCCTAAACTAAGCGTCCTAGAGCGAAAAGGACGATAATTCGTGACCACCCTCAAAAAATCGAAAAATCCGCCCATATCCTAAAAAAATGAAATTTTTATATTAAAAACTTCTTTTGGCCGTATCTTCTAAACTAAGCGTCTTAGAGCGAAAAGGACGATAATTCGTGACCACTTTCAAAAAATTGGAAAATCCACCCAAATCCTAAAAAAATTGAAATTTTTATATGGAAAACTTCTTTTGGCCATATCGAAAAATCCACCCAAATCCTAAAAAAATTGAAATTTTTATATGAAAAACTTCTTTTGGCCACATCTCCTAAACTAAGCGTCCTAGAGCGAAAAGGACGATAATTCGTGACCACCCTCAAAAAATCGAAAAATCCGCCCATATCCTAAAAAAATGAAATTTTTATATGAAAAACTTCTTTTGGCCATATCTCCTAAACTAAGCGTCCTAGAGCGAAAAGGACAATAATTCGTGACCACCAACAAAAAATCGAAAAATCCACCCAAATCCTAAAAAAATTGAAATTTTTATATGAAAAACTTCTTTTGGCCATATCTCCTAAACTAAGCGTCCTAGAGCTAAAAGGACGATAATTCGTGACCACCCTCAAAAAATCGAAAAATCCACCCAAATCCTAAAAAAATTTAAATTTTTTAATGAAAAACTTCTTTTGGCCATATCTCCTAAACTAAGCGTCCTAGAGCGAAAAGAACGATAATTCGTGACCACCATCAAAAAATTGAAAAATCCACCCAAAACCTAAAAAAATTGAAATTTTTATATGAAAAACTTCTTTTGGTCATATCTCCTAAACTAAGCGTCCTAGAGCGAAAAGGACGATAATTCGTGACCACCCTCAAAAAATTGAAAAATCCACCCAAAACCTAACAAAATTGAAATTTTTATATGAAAAACTTCTTTTGGCCATATCTCCTAAACTAAGAGTCCTAGAGCGAAAAGGACGATAATTCGTGACCACCCTCAAAAAATCGAAAAATCCGCCCATATCCTAAAAAAATGAAATTTTTATATTAAAAACTTCTTTTGGCCGTATCTTCTAAACTAAGCGTCTTAGAGCGAAAAGGACGATAATTCGTGACCACTTTCAAAAAATTGAAAAATCCACCCAAATCCTAAAAAAATTGAAATTTTTATATGGAAAACTTCTTTTGGCCATATCGAAAAATCCACCCAAATCCTAAAAAAATTGAAATTTTTATATGAAAAACTTCTTTTGGCCATATCTCCTTAAATATGCATCCTAGAGCGAAAAGGACGATAATTCGTGACCACCCCCAAAAAATTGAAAAATCCACCCAAATCCTAAAAAAATTGAAAATTTTATATGAAAAACTTCTTTTGGCCATATCTCCTAAACTAAGCGTCCTAGGTCGAAAAGGACGATAATTCGTGACCACCCTCAAAAAATTGAAAAATCCACCCAAAACCTAAAAAAATTGAAATCTTTACATGAAAAACTTTTTTGGCCATATCTCCTTAAATATGCGTCCTAGAGCGAAAAGAACGATAATTCGTGACCACCCCCAAAAAATTGAAAAATCCACTGAAAACCTAGAAAAATTGAAATTTTTATATGAAAAACTTCTTTTGGCCATATCTCCTTAAATATGCATCCTAGAGCGAAAAGGACGATAATTCGTGACCACCATCAAAAAATTGAAAAATCCACCCAAAACCTAAAAAAATTGAAATTTTTATATGAAAAACTTCTTTTGGCCATATCTCATAAACTAAGCGTCCTAGAGCGAAAAGGACGATAATTCGTGACCACCCTCAAAAAATTGAAAAATCCACCCAAAACCTAAAAAAATTTAAATTTTTATATGAAAAAATTCTTTTGGCCATATCTCCTAAACTAAGCGTCCTAGAGCGAAAAGGACGATAATTCGTGACCACCCTCAAAAAATTGAAAAATCCACCCAAATCCTAAAAAAATTGAAAATTTTATATGAAAAACTTCTTTTGGCCATATCTCCTAAACTATGCGTCCTAGAGCGAAAAGGACGATAATTCGTGACCACCCTCAAAAAATTGAAAAATCCACCCAAAACCTAAAAAAATTGAAATTTTTATATGAAAAACTTCTTTTGGTCATATCTCCTAAACTAAGCGTCCTAGAGCGAAAAGGACGATAATTCGTGACCACCCTCAAAAAATTGAAAAACCCACCCAAAACCTAAAAAAATTCAAATTTTTATATGAAAAACTTCTTTTGGCCATATCTCCTAAACTAAGCGTCCTAGAGCGAAAAGGACGATAATTCGCGACCACCCTCAAAAAATTGAAAAATCCACCCAAAACCTAAAAAAATTGAAATTTTTATATGAAAAACTTCGTTTGGCCATATCTCCTAAACTAAGCGTCCTAGAGCGAAAAGGGCTTTAATTCGTGACCACCCCCAAAAAATCGAAAAATCCACCCAAATCCTAAAAAAATTGAAATTTTTATATGAAAAACTTCGTTTGGCCATATCTCCTAAACTAAGCGTCCTAGAGCGAAAAGGACGATAATTCGTGACCACCCCCAAAAAATCGAAAAATCCACCCAAATCCTAAAAAAACTGAAATTTTTATATGTAAAACTTCTTTTGGCCATATCTCCTAAACTAAGCGTCCTAGAGCGAAAAGGACGATAATTCGTGACCACCCCCAAAAAATCGAAAAATCCATCCAAATTCTAAAAAAATTGAAATTTTTATATGAAAAACTTCTTTTGGTCATATCTCCTAAACTAAGCGTCCTAGAGCGAAAAGGACGATAATTCGTGACCACCCTCAAAAAATCGAAAAATTCAACCAAATCCTAAAAAAATTGAAATTTTTATATGAAAAACTTCTTTTGGCCATATCTCCTAAACTAAGCGTCCTAGAGCGAAAAGGACGATAATTCGTGACCACCCTCAAAAAATCGAAAAATCCGCCCATATCCTAAAAAAATGAAATTTTTATATTAAAAACTTCTTTTGGCCGTATCTTCTAAACTAAGCGTCTTAGAGCGAAAAGGACGATAATTCGTGACCACTTTCAAAAAATTGAAAAATCCACCCAAATCCTAAAAAAATTGAAATTTTTATATGGAAAACTTCTTTTGGCCATATCGAAAAATCCACCCAAATCCTAAAAAAATTGAAATTTTTATATGAAAAACTTCTTTTGGCCATATCTCCTAAACTATGCGTCCTAGAGCGAAAAGGACGATAATTCGTGACCACCCTCAAAAAATTGAAAAATCCACCCAAAACCTAAAAAATTGAAATTTTTATATGAAAAACTTCTTTTGGTCATATCTCCTAAACTAAGCGTCCTAGAGCGAAAAGGACGATAATTCGTGACCACCCTCAAAAAATCGAAAAATTCAACCAAATCCTAAAAAAATTGAAATTTTTATATGAAAAACTTCTTTTGGCCATATCTCCTAAACTAAGCGTCCTAGAGCGAAAAGGACGATAATTCGTGACCACCCTCAAAAAATCGAAAAATCCGCCCATATCCTAAAAAAATGAAATTTTTATATTAAAAACTTCTTTTGGCCGTATCTTCTAAACTAAGCGTCTTAGAGCGAAAAGGACGATAATTCGTGACCACTTTCAAAAAATTGAAAAATCCACCCAAATCCTAAAAAAATTGAAATTTTTATATGGAAAACTTCTTTTGGCCATATCGAAAAATCCACCCAAATCCTAAAAAAATTGAAATTTTTATATGAAAAACTTCTTTTGGCCACATCTCCTAAACTAAGCGTCCTAGAGCGAAAAGGACGATAATTCGTGACCACCCTCAAAAAATCGAAAAATCCGCCCATATCCTAAAAAAATGAAATTTTTATATGAAAAACTTCTTTTGGCCATATCTCCTAAACTAAGCGTCCTAGAGCGAAAAGGACAATAATTCGTGACCACCAACAAAAAATCGAAAAATCCACCCAAATCCTAAAAAAATTGAAATTTTTATATGAAAAACTTCTTTTGGCCATATCTCCTAAACTAAGCGTCCTAGAGCTAAAAGGACGATAATTCGTGACCACCCTCAAAAAATCGAAAAATCCACCCAAATCCTAAAAAAATTTAAATTTTTTAATGAAAAACTTCTTTTGGCCATATCTCCTAAACTAAGCGTCCTAGAGCGAAAAGAACGATAATTCGTGACCACCATCAAAAAATTGAAAAATCCACCCAAAACCTAAAAAAATTGAAATTTTTATATGAAAAACTTCTTTTGGTCATATCTCCTAAACTAAGCGTCCTAGAGCGAAAAGGACGATAATTCGTGACCACCCCCAAAAAATTGAAAAATCCACCCAAAACCTAACAAAATTGAAATTTTTATATGAAAAACTTCTTTTGGCCATATCTCCTAAACTAAGAGTCCTAGAGCGAAAAGGACGATAATTCGTGACCACCCTCAAAAAATCGAAAAATCCGCCCATATCCTAAAAAAATGAAATTTTTATATTAAAAACTTCTTTTGGCCGTATCTTCTAAACTAAGCGTCTTAGAGCGAAAAGGACGATAATTCGTGACCACTTTCAAAAAATTGAAAAATCCACCCAAATCCTAAAAAAATTGAAATTTTTATATGGAAAACTTCTTTTGGCCATATCGAAAAATCCACCCAAATCCTAAAAAAATTGAAATTTTTATATGAAAAACTTCTTTTGGCCATATCTCCTTAAATATGCATCCTAGAGCGAAAAGGACGATAATTCGTGACCACCCCCAAAAAATTGAAAAATCCACCCAAATCCTAAAAAAATTGAAAATTTTATATGAAAAACTTCTTTTGGCCATATCTCCTAAACTAAGCGTCCTAGGTCGAAAAGGACGATAATTCGTGACCACCCTCAAAAAATTGAAAAATCCACCCAAAACCTAAAAAAATTGAAATCTTTACATGAAAAACTTTTTTGGCCATATCTCCTTAAATATGCGTCCTAGAGCGAAAAGAACGATAATTCGTGACCACCCCCAAAAAATTGAAAAATCCACTGAAAACCTAGAAAAATTGAAATTTTTATATGAAAAACTTCTTTTGGCCATATCTCCTTAAATATGCATCCTAGAGCGAAAAGGACGATAATTCGTGACCACCATCAAAAAATTGAAAAATCCACCCAAAACCTAAAAAAATTGAAATTTTTATATGAAAAACTTCTTTTGGCCATATCTCATAAACTAAGCGTCCTAGAGCGAAAAGGACGATAATTCGTGACCACCCTCAAAAAATTGAAAAATCCACCCAAAACCTAAAAAAATTTAAATTTTTATATGAAAAAATTCTTTTGGCCATATCTCCTAAACTAAGCGTCCTAGAGCGAAAAGGACGATAATTCGTGACCACCCTCAAAAAATTGAAAAATCCACCCAAATCCTAAAAAAATTGAAAATTTTATATGAAAAACTTCTTTTGGCCATATCTCCTAAACTATGCGTCCTAGAGCGAAAAGGACGATAATTCGTGACCACCCTCAAAAAATTGAAAAATCCACCCAAAACCTAAAAAAATTGAAATTTTTATATGAAAAACTTCTTTTGGTCATATCTCCTAAACTAAGCGTCCTAGAGCGAAAAGGACGATAATTCGTGACCACCCTCAAAAAATTGAAAAACCCACCCAAAACCTAAAAAAATTCAAATTTTTATATGAAAAACTTCTTTTGGCCATATCTCCTAAACTAAGCGTCCTAGAGCGAAAAGGACGATAATTCGCGACCACCCTCAAAAAATTGAAAAATCCACCCAAAACCTAAAAAAATTGAAATTTTTATATGAAAAACTTTTTTTGGCCATATCTCCTTAAATATGCGTCCTAGAGCGAAAAGAACGATAATTCGTGACCACCATCAAAAAATTGAAAAATCCACTGAAAACCTAGAAAAATTGAAATTTTTATATGAAAAACTTCTTTTGGCCATATCTCCTAAACTAAGCGTCCTAGAGCGAAAAGAACGATAATTCGCGACCACCCTCAAAAAATTGAAAAATCCACCCAAAACCTAAAAAAATTGAAATTTTTATATGAAAAACTTTTTTTGGCCATATCTCCTTAAATATGCGTCCTAGAGCGAAAAGAACGATAATTCGTGACCACCATCAAAAAATTGAAAAATCCACTGAAAACCTAAAAAAATTTAAATTTTTATATGAGAAACTTCTTTTGGCCATATCTCCTAAACTAAGCGTTCTAGAGCGAAAAGGACGATAATTCGTGACCACCCTCAAAAAATTGAAAAATCCACCCAAAACCTAAAAAAATTGAAATTTTTATATGAAAAACTTCTTTTGGCCATATCTCCTTAAATATGCGTCCTAGAGCGAAAAGGACGATAATTCGTGACCACCCTCAAAAAATTGAAAAATCCACCCAAATCCTAAAAAAAATGAAATTTTTATATGAAAAACTTCTTTTGGCCATATCTCCTAAACTAAGCGTCCTAGAGCGAAAAGGACGATAATTCGTGACCACCATCAAAAAATTGAAAAATCCACCCAAATCCTAAAAAAATTGAAAATTTTATATGAAAAACTTCTTTTGGCCATATCTCCTAAACTAAGCGTCCTAGAGCGAAAAGGACGATAATTCGTGACCACCCTCAAAAAATTGAAAAATCCACCCAAAACCTAAAAAAATTGAAATTTTTATATGAAAAACTTCTATTGGCCATATCTCCTAAACTAAGCGTCCTAGAGCGAAAAGGACGATAATTCGTGACCACCCTCAAAAAATTGAAAAATCCACCCAAAACCTAAACAAATTGAAATTTTTATATGAAAAACTTCTTTTGGCCATATCTCCTTAAATATGCGTCCTAGAGCGAAAAGGACGATAATTCGTGACCCCCCTCAAAAAATTGAAAAATCCACCCAAATCCTAAAAAAATTGAAAATTTTATATGAAAAACTTCTATTGGCCATATCTCCTAAACTAAGCGTCCTAGGTCGAAAAGGACGATAATTCGTGACCACCCTCAAAAAATTGAAAAATCCACCCAAAACCTAAAAAAATTGAAATCTTTATATGAAAAACTTTTTTGGCCATATCTCCTTAAATATGCGTCCTAGAGCGAAAAGAACGATAATTCGTGACCACCCCCAAAAAATTGAAAAATCCACTGAAAACCTAGAAAAATTGAAATTTTTATATGAAAAACTTCTTTTGGCCATATCTCCTTAAATATGCATCCTAGAGCGAAAAGGACGATAATTCGTGACCACCATCAAAAAATTGAAAAATCCACCCAAAACCTAAAAAAATTGAAATTTTTATATGAAAAACTTCTTTTGGCCATATCTCCTAAACTAAGCGTCCTAGAGCGAAAAGGACGATAATTCGTGACCACCCTCGAAAAATTGAAAAATCCACCCAAAGCCTAAAAAAATTTAAATTTTTATATGAAAAAATTCTTTTGGCCATATCTCCTAAACTAAGCGTCCTAGAGCGAAAAGGACGATAATTCGTGACCACCCTCAAAAAATTGAAAAATCCACCCAAATCCTAAAAAAATTGAAAATTTTATATGAAAAACTTCTTTTGGCCATATCTCCTAAACTATGCGTCCTAGAGCGAAAAGGACGATAATTCGTGACCACCCTCAAAAAATTGAAAAATCCACCCAAAACCTAAAAAAATTGAAATTTTTATATGAAAAACTTCTTTTGGTCATATCTCTTAAACTAAGCGTCCTAGAGCGAAAAGGACGATAATTCGTGACCACCCTCAAAAAATTGAAAAACCCACCCAAAACCTAAAAAAATTCAAATTTTTATATGAAAAACTTCTTTTGGCCATATCTCCTAAACTAAGCGTCCTAGAGCGAGAAGGACGATAATTCGCGACCACCCTCAAAAAATTGAAAAATCCACCCAAAACCTAAAAAAATTGAAATTTTTATATGAAAAACTTTTTTTGGCCATATCTCCTTAAATATGCGTCCTAGAGCGAAAAGAACGATAATTCGTGACCACCATCAAAAAATTCAAAAATCCACTGAAAACCTAGAAAAATTGAAATTTTTATATGAAAAACTTCTTTTGGCCATATCTCCTAAACTAAGCGTCCTAGAGCGAAAAGGACGATAATTCGCGACCACCCTCAAAAAATTGAAAAATCCACCCAAAACCTAAAAAAATTGAAATTTTTATATGAAAAACTTTTTTTGGCCATATCTCCTTAAATATGCGTCCTAGAGCGAAAAGAACGATAATTCGTGACCACCATCAAAAAATTGAAAAATCCACTGAAAACCTAAAAAAATTTAAATTTTTATATGAGAAACTTCTTTTGGCCATATCTCCTAAACTAAGCGTTCTAGAGCGAAAAGGACGATAATTCGTGACCACCCTCAAAAAATTGAAAAATCCACCCAAAACCTAAAAAAATTTAAATTTTTATATGAAAAACTTCTTTTGGCCATATCTCCTTAAATATGCGTCCTAGAGCGAAAAGGACGATAATTCGTGACCACCCTCAAAAAATTGAAAAATCCACCCAAATCCTAAAAAAAATGAAATTTTTATATGAAAAACTTCTTTTGGCCCTATCTCCTAAACTAAGCGTCCTAGAGCGAAAAGGACAATAATTCGTGACCACCCACAAAAAATCGAAAAATCCACCCAAATCCTAAAAAAATTGAAATTTTTATATGAAAAACTTATTTTGGCCATATCTCCTTAAATATGCGTCCTAGAGCGAAAAGGACGATAATTCGTGACCACCCTCATAAAATTGAAAAATCCACCCAAATCCTAAAAAAATTGAAAATTTTATATGAAAAACTTCTTTTGGCCATATCTCCTAAACTAAGCGTTGTGACCCCCCTCAAAAAATTTAAAAATCCACCCAAATCCTAAAAAAATTGAAAATTTTATATGAAAAACTTCTTTTGGCCATATCTCTTAAACTAAGCGTCCTAGAGCGAAAACGACGATAATTCGTGACCACCATCAAAAAATTGAAAAATCCACCAAATCCTAAAAAAATTGAAATTTTTATATGAAAAACTTCTTTTGGCCATATCTCCTTAAATATGCGTCCTAGAGCGAAAAGAACGATAATTCGTGACCACCCTTAAAAATTTGAAATATCCACCCAAAACCTAAAAAAATTTAAATTTTTATATGAAAAACTTCTTTTGGCCATATCTCCTAAACTAAGCGTCCTAGAGCGAAAAGGACGATAATTCGTGACCACCATCAAAAAATTTAAAAATCCACCCAAATCCTAAAAAAATTGAAAATTTTATATGAAAAACTTCTTTTGGCCATATCTCCTAAACTAAGCGTCCTAGAGCGAAAAGGACGATAATTCGTGACCACCCTTAAAAAATTGAAAAAACCACCCAAAACCTAAAAAAATTGAAATTTTTATATGAGAAACTTCTTTTGGCCATATCTCCTAAACTAAGCGTTCTAGAGCGAAAAGGACGATAATTCGTGACCACCCTCAAAAAATTGAAAAATCCACCCAAAACCTAAAAAAATTGAAATTTTTATATGAAAAACTTCTTTTGGCCATATCTCCTTAAATATGCGTCCTAGAGCGAAAAGGACGATAATTCGTGACCACCATCAAAAAATTTAAAAATCCACCCAAAACTGAAAAAAATTGAAATTTTTATATGAAAAACTTCTTTTGGCCATATCTCCTAAACTAAGCGTCCTAGAGCGAAAAGGACGATAATTCGTGACCACCCTCATAAAATTGAAAAATCCACCCAAAACCTAAAAAATTTAAATTTTTATATGAAAAACTTCTTTTGGCCATATCTCCTAAACTAAGCGTCCTAGAGCGAAAAGGACGATAATTCGTGACCACCCTCAAAAAATTGAAAAATCCACCCAACACCTAAAAAAATTGAAATTTTTATATGAAAAACTTCTTTTGGCCATATCTCCTTAAATATGCGTCCTAGAGCGAAAAGGACGATAATTCGTGACCACCCTCAAAAAATTGAAAAATCCACCCAAAACCTAAAAAAATTGAAATTTTTGTATGAAAAACTTCTTTTGGCCATATCTCCTTAAATATGCGTCCTAGAGCGAAAAGAACGATAATTCGTGACCACCATCAAAAAATTGAAAAATCCACCCAAAACCTAAAAAAATTGAAATTTTTATATGAAAAACTTCTTTTGGCCATATCTCCTAAACTAAGCGTCCTAGAGCGAAAAGGACGATAATTCGTGACCACCCTCAAAAAATTGAAAAATCACCCAAAACCTAAAAAAATTGAAATTTTTATATGAAAAACTTCTTTTGGCCATATCTCCTTAAAAATGCGTCCTAGAGCGAAAAGGACGATAATTCGTGACCACCCTCAAAAAATTGAAAAATCCACCCAACACCTAAAAAAATTGAAATTTTTATATGAAAAACTTCTTTTGGCCATATCTCCTTAAATATGCGTCCTAGAGCGAAAAGGACGATAATTCGTGACCACCCTCAAAAAATTGAAAAATCCACCCAAAACCTAAAAAAATTGAAATTTTTATATGAAAAACTTCTTTTGGCCATATCTCCTTAAAAATGCGTCCTAGAGCGAAAAGGACGATAATTCGTGACCACCATCAAAAAATTGAAAAATCCACTGAAAACCTAAAAAAATTGAATATTTTATATGAAAAACTTCTTTTGGCCATATCTCCTAAACTAAGCGTCCTAGAGCGAAAAGGACGATAATTCGTGACCACCCTCAAAAAATTGAAAAATCCACCCAAAACCTAAAAAAATTGAAATTTTTATATGAAAAACTTCTTTTGGCCATATCTCCTAAACTAAGCGTCCTAGAGCGAAAAGGACGATAATTCGTGACCCCCCTCAAAAAATTGAAAAATCCACCCAAATCCTAAAAAAATTGAAAATTTTATATTAAAAACTTCTTTTGGCCATATCTTCTAAACTAAGCGTCCTAGAGCGAAAAGGACGATAATTCGTGACCACCCTCAAAAAATTGCAAAATCCACCCAAAACCTAAAAAATTTAAATTTTTATATGAAAAACTTCTTTTGGCCATATCTCCTAAACTAAGCGTCCTAGAGCGAAAAGGACGATAATTCGTGACCACCCTCAAAAAATTGAAAAATCCACCCAAATCCTAAAAAAATTGAAAATTTTATATGAAAAACTTCTTTTGGCCATATCTCCTAAACTAAGCGTCCTAGAGCGAAAAGGACGATAATTCGTGACCACCCTTAAAAAATTGAAAAAACCACCCAAAACCTAAAAAAATTGAAATTTTTATATGAGAAACTTCTTTTGGCCATATCTCCTAAACTAAGCGTTCTAGAGCGAAAAGGACGATAATTCGTGACCACCCTCAAAAAATTGAAAAATCCACCCAAAACCTAAAAAAATTGAAATTTTTATATGAAAAACTTCTTTTGGCCATATCTCCTTAAATATGCGTCCTAGAGCGAAAAGGACGATAATTCGTGACCACCATCAAAAAATTTAAAAATCCACCCAAAACTGAAAAAAATTGAAATTTTTATATGAAAAACTTCTTTTGGCCATATCTCCTAAACTAAGCGTCCTAGAGCGAAAAGGACGATAATTCGTGACCACCCTCAAAAAATTGAAAAATCCACCCAAAACCTAAAAAATTTAAATTTTTATATGAAAAACTTCTTTTGGCCATATCTCCTAAACTAAGCGTCCTAGAGCGAAAAGGACGATAATTCGTGACCACCCTCAAAAAATTGAAAAATCCACCCAACACCTAAAAAAATTGAAATTTTTATATGAAAAACTTCTTTTGGCCATATCTCCTTAAATATGCGTCCTAGAGCGAAAAGGACGATAATTCGTGACCACCCTCAAAAAATTGAAAAATCCACCCAAAACCTAAAAAAATTGAAATTTTTGTATGAAAAACTTCTTTTGGCCATATCTCCTTAAATATGCGTCCTAGAGCGAAAAGAACGATAATTCGTGACCACCATCAAAAAATTGAAAAATCCACCCAAAACCTAAAAAAATTGAAATTTTTATATGAAAAACTTCTTTTGGCCATATCTCCTAAACTAAGCGTCCTAGAGCGAAAAGGACGATAATTCGTGACCACCCTCAAAAAATTGAAAAATCACCCAAAACCTAAAAAAATTGAAATTTTTATATGAAAAACTTCTTTTGGCCATATCTCCTTAAAAATGCGTCCTAGAGCGAAAAGGACGATAATTCGTGACCACCCTCAAAAAATTGAAAAATCCACCCAACACCTAAAAAAATTGAAATTTTTATATGAAAAACTTCTTTTGGCCATATCTCCTTAAATATGCGTCCTAGAGCGAAAAGGACGATAATTCGTGACCACCCTCAAAAAATTGAAAAATCCACCCAAAACCTAAAAAAATTGAAATTTTTATATGAAAAACTTCTTTTGGCCATATCTCCTTAAAAATGCGTCCTAGAGCGAAAAGGACGATAATTCGTGACCACCATCAAAAAATTGAAAAATCCACTGAAAACCTAAAAAAATTGAATATTTTATATGAAAAACTTCTTTTGGCCATATCTCCTAAACTAAGCGTCCTAGAGCGAAAAGGACGATAATTCGTGACCACCCTCAAAAAATTGAAAAATCCACCCAAAACCTAAAAAAATTGAAATTTTTATATGAAAAACTTCTTTTGGCCATATCTCCTAAACTAAGCGTCCTAGAGCGAAAAGGACGATAATTCGTGACCCCCCTCAAAAAATTGAAAAATCCACCCAAATCCTAAAAAAATTAAAAATTTTATATGAAAAACTTCTTTTGGCCATATCTCCTAAACTAAGCGTCCTAGAGCGAAAAGGATGATAATTCGTGACCACCCTCAAAAAATTGAAAAATCCACCCAAAACCTAAAAAATTTAAATTTTTATATGAAAAACTTCTTTTGGCCATATCTCCTAAACTAAGCGTCCTAGAGCGAAAAGGACGATAATTCCCAAATCCTAAAAAAATTGAAAATTTTATATGAAAAACTTCTTTTGGCCATATCTCCTAAACTAAGCGTCCTAGAGCGAAAAGGACGATAATTCGTGACCACCCTCAAAAAATTGAAAAATCCACCCAAAACCTAAAAAAATTGAAATTTTTATATGAAAAACTTTTTTTGGCCATATCTCCTTAAATATGCGTCCTAGAGCGAAAAGAACGATAATTCGTGACCACCATCAAAAAATTGAAAAATCCACTGAAAACCTAGAAAAATTGAAATTTTTATATGAAAAACTTCTTTTGGCCATATCTCCTTAAATATGCATCCTAGAGCGAAAAGGACGATAATTCGTGACCACCCTCAAAAAATTGAAAAATCCACCCAAAACCTAAAAAAATTGAAATTTTTATATGAAAAAATTCTTTTGGCCATATCTCCTAAACTAAGCGTCCTAGAGCGAAAAGGACGATAATTCGTGACCACCCTCAAAAAATTGAAAAATCCACCCAAGTCCTAAAAAAATTGAAAATTTTATATGAAAAACTTCTTTTGGCCATATCTCCTAAACTAAGCGTCCTAGAGCGAAAAGGACGATAATTCGTGACCACCCTCAAAAAATTGAAAAATCCACCCAAAACCTAAAAAATTGAAATTTTTATATGAAAAACTTCTTTTGGTCATATCTCCTAAACTAAGCGTCCTAGAGCGAAAAGGACGATAATTCGTGACCACCCTCAAAAAATTGAAAAATCCACCCAAAGCCTAAAAAAATTGAAATTTTTATATGAAAAACTTCTTTTGGCCATATCTCCTAAACTAAGCGTCCTAGAGCGAAAAGGACGATAATTCGCGACCACCCTCAAAAAATTGAAAAATCCACCCAAAACCTAAAAAAATTGAAATTTTTATATGAAAAACTTTTTTTGGCCATATATCCTTAAATATGCGTCCTAGAGCGAAAAGAACGATAATTCGTGACCACCATCAAAAAATTGAAAAATCCACTGAAAACCTAGAAAAATTGAAATTTTTATATGAAAAACTTCTTTTGGCCATATCTCCTAAACTAAGCGTCCTAGAGCGAAAAGGACGATAATTCGCGACCACCCTCAAAAAATTGAAAAATCCACCCAAAACCTAAAAAAATTGAAATTTTTATATGAAAAACTTTTTTTGGCCATATCTCCTTAAATATGCGTCCTAGAGCGAAAAGAACGAAAATTCGTGACCCCCCTCAAAAAATTGAAAAATCCACCCAAATCCTAAAAAAATTGAAAATTTTATATTAAAAACTTCTTTTGGCCATATCTTCTAAACTAAGCGTCCTAGAGCGAAAAGGACGATAATTCGTGACCACCCTCAAAAAATTGCAAAATCCACCCAAAACCTAAAAAATTTAAATTTTTATATGAAAAACTTCTTTTGGCCATATCTCCTAAACTAAGCGTCCTAGAGCGAAAAGGACGATAATTCGTGACCACCCTCAAAAAATTGAAAAATCCACCCAAATCCTAAAAAAATTGAAAATTTTATATGAAAAACTTCTTTTGGCCATATCTCCTAAACTAAGCGTCCTAGAGCGAAAAGGACGATAATTCGTGACCACCCTCAAAAAATTGAAAAATCCACTTAAAACCTAAAAAAATTGAAATTTTTATATGAAAAACTTCTTTTGGCCATATCTCCTAAACTAAGCGTCCTAGAGCGAAAAGGACGATAATTCGTGACCACCCTCAAAAAATTGAAAAATCCACCCAAAACCTAAAAAAATTGAAATTTTTATATGAAAAACTTCTTTTGGCCATATCTCCTAAACTAAGCGTCCTAGAGCGAAAAGGACGATAATTCGTGACCCCCCTCAAAAAATTGAAAAATCCACCCAAATCCTAAAAAAATTAAAAATTTTATATGAAAAACTTCTTTTGGCCATATCTCCTAAACTAAGCGTCCTAGAGCGAAAAGGATGATAATTCGTGACCACCCTCAAAAAATTGAAAAATCCACCCAAAACCTAAAAAATTTAAATTTTTATATGAAAAACTTCTTTTGGCCATATCTCCTAAACTAAGCGTCCTAGAGCGAAAAGGACGATAATTCCCAAATCCTAAAAAAATTGAAAATTTTATATGAAAAACTTCTTTTGGCCATATCTCCTAAACTAAGCGTCCTAGAGCGAAAAGGACGATAATTCGTGACCACCCTCAAAAAATTGAAAAATCCACCCAAAACCTAAAAAAATTGAAATTTTTATATGAAAAACTTTTTTTGGCCATATCTCCTTAAATATGCGTCCTAGAGCGAATAGAACGATAATTCGTGACCACCATCAAAAAATTGAAAAATCCACTGAAAACCTAGAAAAATTGAAATTTTTATATGAAAAACTTCTTTTGGCCATATCTCCTTAAATATGCATCCTAGAGCGAAAAGGACGATAATTCGTGACCACCATCAAAAAATTGAAAAATCCACCCAAAACCTAAAAAACTTGAAATTTTTATATGAAAAACTTCTTTTGGCCATATCTCCTAAACTAAGCGTCCTAGAGCGAAAAGGACGATAATTCGTGACCACCCTCAAAAAATTGAAAAATCCACCCAAAACCTAAAAAAATTGAAATTTTTATATGAAAAAATTCTTTTGGCCATATCTCCTAAACTAAGCGTCCTAGAGCGAAAAGGACGATAATTCGTGACCACCCTCAAAAAATTGAAAAATCCACCCAAGTCCTAAAAAAATTGAAAATTTTATATGAAAAACTTCTTTTGGCCATATCTCCTAAACTAAGCGTCCTAGAGCGAAAAGGACGATAATTCGTGACCACCCTCAAAAAATTGAAAAATCCACCCAAAACCTAAAAAATTGAAATTTTTATATGAAAAACTTCTTTTGGTCATATCTCCTAAACTAAGCGTCCTAGAGCGAAAAGGACGATAATTCGTGACCACCCTCAAAAAATTGAAAAATCCACCCAAAGCCTAAAAAATTGAAATTTTTATATGAAAAACTTCTTTTGGCCATATCTCCTAAACTAAGCGTCCTAGAGCGAAAAGGACGATAATTCGCGACCACCCTCAAAAAATTGAAAAATCCACCCAAAACCTAAAAAAATTGAAATTTTTATATGAAAAACTTTTTTTGGCCATATATCCTTAAATATGCGTCCTAGAGCGAAAAGAACGATAATTCGTGACCACCATCAAAAAATTGAAAAATCCACTGAAAACCTAGAAAAATTGAAATTTTTATATGAAAAACTTCTTTTGGCCATATCTCCTAAACTAAGCGTCCTAGAGCGAAAAGGACGATAATTCGCGACCACCCTCAAAAAATTGAAAAATCCACCCAAAACCTAAAAAAATTGAAATTTTTATATGAAAAACTTTTTTTGGCCATATCTCCTTAAATATGCGTCCTAGAGCGAAAAGAACGAAAATTCGTGACCACCATCAAAAAATTGAAAAATCCACCCAAAACCTAGAAAAATTGAAATTTTTATATGAAAAACTTCTTTTGGCCATATCTCCTTAAATATGCATCCTAGAGCGAAAAGGACGATAATTCGTGACCACCCTCAAAAAATTGAAAAATCCACCCAAATCCTAAAAAAATTGAAAATTTTATATGAAAAACTTCTTTTGGCCATATCTCCTAAACTAAGCGTCCTAGAGCGAAAAGGACGATAATTCGTGACCACCCTCAAAAAATTGAAAAATCCACCCAAAACCTAAAAAAATTGAAATTTTTATATGAAAAACTTTTTTTGGCCATATCTCCTTAAATATGCATCCTAGAGCGAAAAGGACGATAATTCGTGACCACCCTCAAAAAATTGAAAAATCCACCCAAAACCTAAAAAAATTGAAATTTTTATATGAAAAACTTTTTTTGGCCATATCTCCTTAAATATGCGTCCTAGAGCGAAAAGAACGATAATTCGTGACCACCATCAAAAAATTGAAAAATCTACTGAAAACCTAGAAAAATTGAAATTTTTATATGAAAAACTTCTTTTGGCCATATCTCCTTAAATATGCATCCTAGAGCGAAAAGGACGATAATTCGTGACCACCCTCAAAAAATTGAAAAATCCACCCAAAACCTAAAAAAATTTAAATTTTTATATGAAAAAATTCTTTTGGCCATATCTCCTAAACTAAGCGTCCTAGAGCGAAAAGGACGATAATTCGTGACCACCCTCAAAAAATTGAAAAATCCACCCAAATCCTAAAAAAATTTAAAATTTTATATGAAAAACTTCTTTTGGCCATATCTCCTAAACTAAGCGTCCTAGAGCGAAAAGGACGATAATTCGTGACCACCATCAAAAATTTGAAAAATCCACCCAAAACCTAAAAAACTTGAAATTTTTATATGAAAAACTTCTTTTGGCCATATCTCCTAAACTAAGCGTCCTAGAGCGAAAAGGACGATAATTCGTGACCACCCTCAAAAAATTGAAAAATCCACCCAAAACCTAAAAAAATTGAAATTTTTATATGAAAAAATTCTTTTGGCCATATCTCCTAAACTAAGCGTCCTAGAGCGAAAAGGACGATAATTCGTGACCACCCTCAAAAAATTGAAAAATCCACCCAAGTCCTAAAAAAATTGAAAATTTTATATGAAAAACTTCTTTTGGCCATATCTCCTAAACTAAGCGTCCTAGAGCGAAAAGGACGATAATTCGTGACCACCCTCAAAAAATTGAAAAATCCACCCAAAACCTAAAAAATTGAAATTTTTATATGAAAAACTTCTTTTGGTCATATCTCCTAAACTAAGCGTCCTAGAGCGAAAAGGACGATAATTCGTGACCACCCTCAAAAAATTGAAAAATCCACCCAAAGCCTAAAAAAATTGAAATTTTTATATGAAAAACTTCTTTTGGCCATATCTCCTAAACTAAGCGTCCTAGAGCGAAAAGGACGATAATTCGCGACCACCCTCAAAAAATTGAAAAATCCACCCAAAACCTAAAAAAATTGAAATTTTTATATGAAAAACTTTTTTTGGCCATATATCCTTAAATATGCGTCCTAGAGCGAAAAGGACGATAATTCGTGACCACCATCAAAAAATTGAAAAATCCACTGAAAACCTAGAAAAATTGAAATTTTTATATGAAAAACTTCTTTTGGCCATATCTCCTAAACTAAGCGTCCTAGAGCGAAAAGGACGATAATTCGCGACCACCCTCAAAAAATTGAAAAATCCACCCAAAACCTAAAAAAATTGAAATTTTTATATGAAAAACTTTTTTTGGCCATATCTCCTTAAATATGCGTCCTAGAGCGAAAAGAACGAAAATTCGTGACCACCATCAAAAAATTGAAAAATCCACCCAAAACCTAGAAAAATTGAAATTTTTATATGAAAAACTTCTTTTGGCCATATCTCCTTAAATATGCATCCTAGAGCGAAAAGGACGATAATTCGTGACCACCCTCAAAAAATTGAAAAATCCACCCAAATCCTAAAAAAATTGAAAATTTTATATGAAAAACTTCTTTTGGCCATATCTCCTAAACTAAGCGTCCTAGAGCGAAAAGGACGATAATTCGTGACCACCCTCAAAAAATTGAAAAATCCACCCAAAACCTAAAAAAATTGAAATTTTTATATGAAAAACTTTTTTTGGCCATATCTCCTTAAATATGCGTCCTAGAGCGAAAAGAACGATAATTCGTGACCACCATCAAAAAATTGAAAAATCTACTGAAAACCTAGAAAAATTGAAATTTTTATATGAAAAACTTCTTTTGGCCATATCTCCTTAAATATGCATCCTAGAGCGAAAAGGACGATAATTCGTGACCACCCTCAAAAAATTGAAAAATCCACCCAAAACCTAAAAAAATTTAAATTTTTATATGAAAAAATTCTTTTGGCCATATCTCCTAAACTAAGCGTCCTAGAGCGAAAAGGACGATAATTCGTGACCACCCTCAAAAAATTGAAAAATCCACCCAAATCCTAAAAAAATTTAAAATTTTATATGAAAAACTTCTTTTGGCCATATCTCCTAAACTAAGCGTCCTAGAGCGAAAAGGACGATAATTCGTGACCACCCTCAAAAAATTGAAAAATCCACCCAAAACCTAAAAAAATTGAAATTTTTATATGAAAAACTTCTTTTGGTCATATCTCCTAAACTAAGCGTCCTAGAGCGAAAAGGACGATAATTCGTGACCACCCTCAAAAAATTGAAAAATCCACCCAAAACCTAAAAATATTGAAATTTTTATATGAAAAACTTCTTTTGGCCATATCTCCTAAACTAAGCGTCTTAGAGCGAAAAGGACGATAATTCGTGACCCCCCTCAAAAAATTGAAAAATCCACCCAAATCCTAAAAAAATTAAAAATTTTATATGAAAAACTTCTTTTGGCCATATCTCCTAAACTAAGCGTCCTAGAGCGAAAAGGATGATAATTCGTGACCACCCTCAAAAAATTGAAAAATCCACCCAAAACCTAAAAAATTTAAATTTTTATATGAAAAACTTCTTTTGGCCATATCTCCTAAACTAAGCGTCCTAGAGCGAAAAGGACGATAATTCGTGACCACCCTCAAAAAATTGAAAAATCCACCCAAATCCTAAAAAAATTGAAAATTTTATATGAAAAACTTCTTTTGGCCATATCTCCTTAACTAAGCGTCCTAGAGCGAAAAGGACGATAATTCGTGACCACCCTCAAAAAATTGAAAAATCCACCCAAAACCTAAAAAAATTGAAATTTTTATATGAAAAACGTTTTTTGCCATATCTCCTTAAATATGCGTCCTAGAGCGAAAAGAACGATAATTCGTGACCACCATCAAAAAATTGAAAAATCCACTGAAAACCTAGAAAAATTGAAATTTTTATATGAAAAACTTCTTTTGGCCATATCTCCTTAAATATGCATCCTAGAGCGAAAAGGACGATAATTCGTGACCACCATCAAAAAATTGAAAAATCCACCCAAAACCTAAAAAAATTGAAATTTTTATATGAGAAACTTCTTTTGGCCATATCTCCTAAACTAAGCGTTCTAGAGCGAAAAGGACGATAATTCGTGACCACCCTCAAAAAATTGAAAAATCCACCCAAAACCTAAAAAAATTGAAATTTTTATATGAAAAACTTCTTTTGGCCATATCTCCTTAAATATGCGTCCTAGAGCGAAAAGGACGATAATTCGTGACCACCATCAAAAAATTTAAAAATCCACCCAAAACTGAAAAAAATTGAAATTTTTATATGAAAAACTTCTTTTGGCCATATCTCCTAAACTAAGCGTCCTAGAGCGAAAAGGACGATAATTCGTGACCACCCTCAAAAAATTGAAAAATCCACCCAAAACCTAAAAAATTTAAATTTTTATATGAAAAACTTCTTTTGGCCATATCTCCTAAACTAAGCGTCCTAGAGCGAAAAGGACGATAATTCGTGACCACCCTCAAAAAATTGAAAAATCCACCCAACACCTAAAAAAATTGAAATTTTTATATGAAGAACTTCTTTTGGCCATATCTCCTTAAATATGCGTCCTAGAGCGAAAAGGACGATAATTCGTGACCACCCTCAAAAAATTGAAAAATCCACCCAAAACCTAAAAAAATTGAAATTTTTGTATGAAAAACTTCTTTTGGCCATATCTCCTTAAATATGCGTCCTAGAGCGAAAAGGACGATAATTCGTGACCACCATCAAAAAATTGAAAAATCCACCCAAAACCTAAAAAAATTGAAATTTTTATATGAAAAACTTCTTTTGGCCATATCTCCTAAACTAAGCGTCCTAGAGCGAAAAGGACGATAATTCGTGACCACCCTCAAAAAATTGAAAAATCACCCAAAACCTAAAAAAATTGAAATTTTTATATGAAAAACTTCTTTTGGCCATATCTCCTTAAAAATGCGTCCTAGAGCGAAAAGGACGATAACTCGTGACCACCCTCAAAAAATTGAAAAATCCACCCAACACCTAAAAAAATTGAAATTTTTATATGAAAAACTTCTTTTGGCCATATCTCCTTAAATATGCGTCCTAGAGCGAAAAGGACGATAATTCGTGACCACCCTCAAAAAATTTAAAAATCCACCCAAAACCTAAAAAAATTGAAATTTTTATATGAAAAACTTCTTTTGGCCATATCTCCTTAAAAATGCGTCCTAGAGCGAAAAGGACGATAATTCGTGACCACCATCAAAAAATTGAAAAATCCACTGAAAACCTAAAAAAATTGAATATTTTATATGAAAAACTTCTTTTGGCCATATCTCCTAAACTAAGCGTCCTAGAGCGAAAAGGACGATAATTCGTGACCACCCTCAAAAAATTGAAAAATCCACCCAAAACCTAAAAAAATTGAAATTTTTATATGAAAAACTTCTTTTGGCCATATCTCCTAAACTAAGCGTCCTAGAGCGGAAAGGACGATAATTCGTGACCCCCCTCAAAAAATTGAAAAATCCACCCAAATCCTAAAAAAATTGAAAATTTTATATTAAAAACTTCTTTTGGCCATATCTTCTAAACTAAGCGTCCTAGAGCGAAAAGGACGATAATTCGTGACCACCCTCAAAAAATTGAAAAATCCACCCAAAACCTAAAAAATTTAAATTTTTATATGAAAAACTTCTTTTGGCCATATCTCCTAAACTAAGCGTCCTAGAGCGAAAAGGACGATAATTCGTGACCACCCTCAAAAAATTGAAAAATCCACCCAAATCCTAAAAAAATTGAAAATTTTATATGAAAAACTTCTTTTGGCCATATCTCCTAAACTAAGCGTCCTAGAGCGAAAAGGACGATAATTCGTGACCACCCTCAAAAAATTGAAAAATCCACTTAAAACCTAAAAAAATTGAAATTTTTATATGAAAAACTTCTTTTGGCCATATCTCCTAAACTAAGCGTCCTAGAGCGAAAAGGACGATAATTCGTGACCACCCTCAAAAAATTGAAAAATCCACCCAAAACCTAAAAAATTGAAATTTTTATATGAAAAACTTCTTTTGGCCATATCTCCTAAACTAAGCGTCCTAGAGCGAAAAGGACGATAATTCGTGACCCCCCTCAAAAAATTGAAAAATCCACCCAAATCCTAAAAAAATTAAAAATTTTATATGAAAAACTTCTTTTGGCCATATCTCCTAAACTAAGCGTCCTAGAGCGAAAAGGATGATAATTCGTGACCACCCTCAAAAAATTGAAAAATCCACCCAAAACCTAAAAAATTTAAATTTTTATATGAAAAACTTCTTTTGGCCATATCTCCTAAACTAAGCGTCCTAGAGCGAAAAGGACGATAATTCCCAAATCCTAAAAAAATTGAAAATTTTATATGAAAAACTTCTTTTGGCCATATCTCCTAAACTAAGCGTCCTAGAGCGAAAAGGACGATAATTCGTGACCACCCTCAAAAAATTGAAAAATCCACCCAAAACCTAAAAAAATTGAAATTTTTATATGAAAAACTTTTTTTGGCCATATCTCCTTAAATATGCGTCCTAGAGCGAAAAGAACGATAATTCGCGACCACCATCAAAAAATTGAAAAATCCACTGAAAACCTAGAAAAATTGAAATTTTTATATGAAAAACTTCTTTTGGCCATATCTCCTTAAATATGCATCCTAGAGCGAAAAGGACGATAATTCGTGACCACCATCAAAAAATTGAAAAATCCACCCAAAACCTAAAAAACTTGAAATTTTTATATGAAAAACTTCTTTTGGCCATATCTCCTAAACTAAGCGTCCTAGAGCGAAAAGGACGATAATTCGTGACCACCCTCAAAAAATTGAAAAATCCACCCAAAACCTAAAAAAATTGAAATTTTTATATGAAAAAATTCTTTTGGCCATATCTCCTAAACTAAGCGTCCTAGAGCGAAAAGGACGATAATTCGTGACCACCCTCAAAAAATTGAAAAATCCACCCAAGTCCTAAAAAAATTGAAAATTTTATATGAAAAACTTCTTTTGGCCATATCTCCTAAACTAAGCGTCCTAGAGCGAAAAGGACGATAATTCGTGACCACCCTCAAAAAATTGAAAAATCCACCCAAAACCTAAAAAATTGAAATTTTTATATGAAAAACTTCTTTTGGTCATATCTCCTAAACTAAGCGTCCTAGAGCGAAAAGGACGATAATTCGTGACCACCCTCAAAAAATTGAAAAATCCACCCAAAGCCTAAAAAAATTGAAATTTTTATATGAAAAACTTCTTTTGGCCATATCTCCTAAACTAAGCGTCCTAGAGCGAAAAGGACGATAATTCGCGACCACCCTCAAAAAATTGAAAAATCCACCCAAAACCTAAAAAAATTGAAATTTTTATATGAAAAACTTTTTTTGGCCATATATCCTTAAATATGCGTCCTAGAGCGAAAAGAACGATAATTCGTGACCACCATCAAAAAATTGAAAAATCCACTGAAAACCTAGAAAAATTGAAATTTTTATATGAAAAACTTCTTTTGGCCATATCTCCTAAACTAAGCGTCCTAGAGCGAAAAGGACGATAATTCGCGACCACCCTCAAAAAATTGAAAAATCCACCCAAAACCTAAAAAAATTGAAATTTTTATATGAAAAACTTTTTTTGGCCATATCTCCTTAAATATGCGTCCTAGAGCGAAAAGAACGAAAATTCGTGACCACCATCAAAAAATTGAAAAATCCACCCAAAACCTAGAAAAATTGAAATTTTTATATGAAAAACTTCTTTTGGCCATATCGCCTTAAATATGCATCCTAGAGCGAAAAGGACGATAATTCGTGACCACCCTCAAAAAATTGAAAAATCCACCCAAATCCTAAAAAAATTGAAAATTTTATATGAAAAACTTCTTTTGGCCATATCTCCTAAACTAAGCGTCCTAGAGCGAAAAGGACGATAATTCGTGACCACCCTCAAAAAATTGAAAAATCCACCCAAAACCTAAAAAAATTGAAATTTTTATATGAAAAACTTTTTTTGGCCATATCTCCTTAAATATGCGTCCTAGAGCGAAAAGAACGATAATTCGTGACCACCATCAAAAAATTGAAAAATCTACTGAAAACCTAGAAAAATTGAAATTTTTATATGAAAAACTTCTTTTGGCCATATCTCCTTAAATATGCATCCTAGAGCGAAAAGGACGATAATTCGTGACCACCATCAAAAAATTGAAAAATCCACCCAAAACCTAAAAAAATTGAAATTTTTATATGAAAAACTTCTTTTGGCCATATCTCCTAAACTAAGCGTCCTAGAGCGAAAAGGACGATAATTCGTGACCACCCTCAAAAAATTGAAAAATCCACCCAAAACCTAAAAAAATTTAAATTTTTATATGAAAAAATTCTTTTGGCCATATCTCCTAAACTAAGCGTCCTAGAGCGAAAAGGACGATAATTCGTGACCACCCTCAAAAAATTGAAAAATCCACCCAAATCCTAAAAAAATTTAAAATTTTATATGAAAAACTTCTTTTGGCCATATCTCCTAAACTAAGCGTCCTAGAGCGAAAAGGACGATAATTCGTGACCACCCTCAAAAAATTGAAAAATCCACCCAAAACCTAAAAAAATTGAAATTTTTATATGAAAAACTTCTTTTGGTCATATCTCCTAAACTAAGCGTCCTAGAGCGAAAAGGACGATAATTCGTGACCACCCTCAAAAAATTGAAAAATCCACCCAAAACCTAAAAATATTGAAATTTTTATATGAAAAACTTCTTTTGGCCATATCTCCTAAACTAAGCGTCTTAGAGCGAAAAGGACGATAATTCGTGACCCCCCTCAAAAAATTGAAAAATCCACCCAAATCCTAAAAAAATTAAAAATTTTATATGAAAAACTTCTTTTGGCCATATCTCCTAAACTAAGCGTCCTAGAGCGAAAAGGATGATAATTCGTGACCACCCTCAAAAAATTGAAAAATCCACCCAAAACCTAAAAAATTTAAATTTTTATATGAAAAACTTCTTTTGGCCATATCTCCTAAACTAAGCGTCCTAGAGCGAAAAGGACGATAATTCGTGACCACCCTCAAAAAATTGAAAAATCCACCCAAATCCTAAAAAAATTGAAAATTTTATATGAAAAACTTCTTTTGGCCATATCTCCTTAACTAAGCGTCCTAGAGCGAAAAGGACGATAATTCGTGACCACCCTCAAAAAATTGAAAAATCCACCCAAAACCTAAAAAAATTGAAATTTTTATATGAAAAACGTTTTTTGCCATATCTCCTTAAATATGCGTCCTAGAGCGAAAAGAACGATAATTCGTGACCACCATCAAAAAATTGAAAAATCCACTGAAAACCTAGAAAAATTGAAATTTTTATATGAAAAACTTCTTTTGGCCATATCTCCTAAACTAAGCGTCCTAGAGCGAAAAGGACGATAATTCGCGACCAACCTCAAAAAATTGAAAAATCCACCCAAAACCTAAAAAAATTGAAATTTTTATATGAAAAACTTTTTTTGGCCATATCTCCTTAAATATGCGTCCTAGAGCGAAAAGAACGATAATTCGTGACCACCATCAAAAAATTGAAAAATCCACCCAAAACCTAGAAAAATTTAAATTTTTATATGAAAAACTTCTTTTGGCCATATCTCCTTAAATATGCATCCTAGAGCGAAAAAGACGATAATTCGTGACCACCCTCAAAAAATTGAAAAATCCACCCAAATCCTAAAAAAATTGAAAATTTTATATGAAAAACTTCTTTTGGCCATATCTCCTAAACTAAGCGTCCTAGAGCGAAAAGGACGATAATTCGTGACCACCCTCATAAAATTGAAAAATCCACCCAAATCCTAAAAAAATTTAAAATTTTATATGAAAAACTTCTTTTGGCCATATCTCCTAAACTAAGCGTCCTAGAGCGAAAAGGACGATAATTCGTGACCACCCTCAAAAAATTGAAAAATCCACCCAAAACCTAAAAAAATTGAAATTTTTATATGAAAAACTTCTTTTGGTCATATCTCCTAAATTAAGCGTCCTAGAGCGAAAAGGACGATAATTCGTGACCACCCTCAAAAAATTGAAAAATCCACCCAAAACCTAAAAAAATTGAAATTTTTATATGAAAAACTTCTTTTGGCCATATCTCCTAAACTAAGCGTCCTAGAGCGAAAAGGACGATAATTCGTGACCCCCCTCAAAAAATTGAAAAATCCACCCAAATCCTAAAAAAATTAAAAATTTTATATGAAAAACTTCTTTTGGCCATATCTCCTAAACTAAGCGTCCTAGAGCGAAAAGGATGATAATTCGTGACCACCCTCAAAAAATTGAAAAATCCACCCAAAACCTAAAAAATTTAAATTTTTATATGAAAAACTTCTTTTGGCCATATCTCCTAAACTAAGCGTCCTAGAGCGAAAAGGACGATAATTCGTGACCACCCTCAAAAAATCGAAAAATCCACCCAAATCCTAAAAAAATTGAAAATTTTATATGAAAAACTTCTTTTGGCCATATCTCCTAAACTAAGCGTCCTAGAGCGAAAAGGACGATAATTCGTGACCACCCTCAAAAAATTGAAAAATCCACCCAAAACCTAAAAAAATTGAAATTTTTATATGAAAAACTTTTTTTTGGCCATATCTCCTTAAATATGCATCCTAGAGCGAAAAGGACGATAATTCGTGACCACCATCAAAAAATTGAAAAATCCACCCAAAACCTAAAAAACTTGAAATTTTTATATGAAAAACTTCTTTTGGCCATATCTCCTAAACTAAGTGTCCTAGAGCGAAAAGGACGATAATTCGTGACCACCCTCAAAAAATTGAAAAATCCACCCAAAACCTAAAAAAAATTGAAATTTTTATATGAAAAAATTCTTTTGGCCATATCTCCTAAACTAAGCGTCCTAGAGCGAAAAGGACGATAATTCGTGACCACCCTCAAAAAATTGAAAAATCCACCCAAATCCTAAAAAAATTGAAAATTTTATATGAAAAACTTCTTTTGGCCATATCTCCTAAACTAAGCGTCCTAGAGCGAAAAGGACGATAATTCGTGACCACCCTCAAAAAATTGAAAAATCCACCCAAAACCTAAAAAATTGAAATTTTTATATGAAAAACTTCTTTTGGTCATATCTCCTAAACTAAGCGTCCTAGAGCGAAAAGGACAATAATTCGTGACCACCCTCAAAAAATTGAAAAATCCACCCAAAACCTAAAAAAATTGAAATTTTTATATGAAAAACTTCTTTTGGCCATATCTCCTAAACTAAGCGTCCTAGAGCGAAAAGGACGATAATTCGCGACCACCCTCAAAAAATTGAAAAATCCACCCAAAACCTAAAAATATTGAAATTTTTATATGAAAAACTTTTTTTGGCCATATATCCTTAAATATGCGTCCTAGAGCGAAAAGAACGATAATTCGTGACCACCATCAAAAAATTGAAAAATCCACCCAAATCCTAAAAAAATTGAAAATTTTATATGAAAAACTTCTTTTGGCCATATCTCCTAAACTAAGCGTCCTAGAGCGAAAAGGACGATAATTCGTGACCACCCTCAAAAAATTGAAAAATCCACCCAAAACCTAAAAAAATTGAAATTTTTATATGAAAGACTTTTTTTGGCCATATCTCCTTAAATATGCGTCCTAGAGCGAAAAGAACGATAATTCGTGACCACCATCAAAAAATTGAAAAATCCACTGAAAACCTAGAAAAATTGAAATTTTTATATGAAAAACTTCTTTTGGCCATATCTCCTTAAATATGCATCCTAGAGCGAAAAGGACGATAATTCGTGACCACCATCAAAAAGTTGAAAAATCCACCCAAAACCTAAAAAAATTGAAATTTTTATATGAAAAAATTCTTTTGGCCATATCTCCTAAACTAAGCGTCCTAGAGCGAAAAGGACGATAATTCGTGACCACCCTCAAAAAATTGAAAAATCCACCCAAAACCTAACAAAATTGAAATTTTTATATGAAAAACTTCTTTTGGCCATATCTCCTAAACTAAGCGTCCTAGAGCGAAAAGGACGATAATTCGTGACCACCCTCAAAAAATTGAAAAATCCACCCAAAACCTAAAAAAATGGAAATTTTTATATGAAAAACTTCTTTTGGCCATATCTCCTTAAATATGCGTCCTAGAGCGAAAAGGACGATAATTCGTGACCACCCTCAAAAAATTGAAAAATCCACCCAAAACCTAAAAAAATTGAAATTTTTATATGAAAAACTTCTTTTGGCCATATCTCCTTAAATATGCGTCCTAGAGCGAAAAGGACGATAATTCGTGACCCCCCTCAAAAAATTGAAAAATCCACCCAAATCCTAAAAAAATTGAAAATTTTATACGAAAAACTTCTTTTGGCCATATCTCCTAAACTAAGCGTCCTAGAGCGAAAAGGACGATAATTCGTGACCACCCTCAAAAAATTGAAAAATCCACCCAAAACCTAAAAAAATTGAAATTTTTATATGAAAAACTTCTTTTGGCCATATCTCCTAAACTAAGCGTCCTAGAGCGAAAAGGACGATAATTCGTGACCACCCTCAAAAAATTGAAAAATCCACCCAAAACCTAAAAAATTTGAAATTTTTATATGAAAAACTTCTTTTGGCCATATCTCCTTAAATATGCGTCCTAGAGCGAAAAGGACGATAATTCGTGACCACCCTCAAAAAATTGAAAAATCCACCCAAAACCTAAAAAATTGAAATTTTTATATGAAAAACTTCTTTTGGCCATATCCCCTAAACTAAGCGTCCTAGAGCGAAAAGGACGATAATTCGTGACCACCCTCAAAAAATTGAAAAATCCACCCAAATCCTAAAAAAATTGAAAATTTTATATGAAAAACTTTTTTTGGCCATATCTCCTAAACTAAGCGTCCTAGAGCGAAAAGAACGATAATTCGTGACCACCCTCAAAAAATTGAAAAATCCACCCAAAACCTAAAAAAATTGAAATTTTTATATGAAAAACTTCTTTTGGCCATATCTCCTAAACTAAGCGTCCTAGAGCGAAAAGGACGATAATTCGTGACCACCCTCAAAAAATTGAAAAATCCACCCAAAACCTAAAAAAAATGAAATTTTTATATGAAAAACTTCTTTTGGCCATATCTCCTAAACTAAGCGTCCTAGAGCGAAAAGGACGATAATTCGTGACCACCATCAAAAAATTGAAAAATCCAGCAAATCCTAAAAAAATTGAAATTTTTATATGAAAAACTTCTTTTGGCCATATCTCCTTAAATATGCGTCCTAGAGCGAAAAGAACGATAATTCGTGACCACCCTTAAAAAATTGAAAACCTAAAAAAATTTAAATTTTTATATGAAAAACTTCTTTTGGCCATATCTCCTAAACTAAGCGTCCTAGAGCGAAAAGGACGATAATTCGTGACCACCATATCTCCTAAACTAAGCGTCCTAGAGCGAAAAGGACGATAATTCGTGACCACCCTTAAAAAATTAAAAAAAAAACACTCAAAACCTAAAAAAATTGAAATTTTTATATGAGAAACTTCTTTTGGCCATATCTCCTAAACTAAGCGTCCTAGAGCGAAAAGGACGATAATTCGTGACCACCCTCAAAAAATTGAAAAATCCACCCAAAACCTAAAAAAATTGAAATTTTTATATGAAAAACTTCTTTTGGCCATATCTCCTTAAATATGCGTCCTAGAGCGAAAAGGACGATAATTCGTGACCACCATCAAAAAATTGAAAAATCCACCCAAAACCGAAAAAAATTGAAATTTTTATATGAAAAACTTCTTTTGGCCATATCTCCTAAACTAAGCGTCCTAGAGCGAAAAGGACGATAATTCGTGACCACCATCAAAAAATTTAAAAATCCACCCAAAACCTAAAAAAACTGAAATTTTTATATGAAAAACTTCTTTTGGCCATATCTCCTAAACTAAGCGTCCTAGAGCGAAAAGGACGATAATTCGTGACCACCCTCAAAATCCACCCAACACCTAAAAAAATTGAAATTTTTATATGAAAAACTTCTTTTGGCCATATCTCCTTAAATATGCGTCCTAGAGCGAAAAGGACGATAATTCGTGACCACCATCAAAAAATTGAAAAATCCACCCAAAACCTAGAAAAATTGAAATTTTTATATGAAAAACTTCTTTTGGCCATATCTCCTTAAATATGCATCCTAGAGCGAAAAGGACGATAATTCGTGACCACCCTCAAAAAATTGAAAAATCCACCCAAATCCTAAAAAAATTGAAATTTTTATATGAAAAACTTCTTTTGGCCATATCTCCTAAACTAAGCGTCCTAGAGCGAAAAGGACGATAATTCGCGACCACCCTCAAAAAATTGAAAAATCCACCCAAAACCTAAAAAAATTGAAATTTTTATATGAAAAACTTTTTTTGGCCATATCTCCTTAAATATGCGTCCTAGAGCGAAAAGAACGATAATTCGTGACCACCATCAAAAAATTGAAAAATCCACTGAAAACCTAGAAAAATTGAAATTTTTATATGAAAAACTTCTTTTGGCCATATCTCCTTAAATATGCATCCTAGAGCGAAAAGGACGATAATTCGTGACCACCATCAAAAAATTGAAAAATCCACCCAAAACCTAAAAAAAATGAAATTTTTATATGAAAATCTTCTTTTGGCCATATCTCCTAAACTAAGCGTCCTAGAGCGAAAAGGACGATAATTCGTGACCACCCTCAAAAAATTGAAAAATCCACCCAAAACCTAAAAAAATTTAAATTTTTATATGAAAAAATTCTTTTGGCCATATCTCCTAAACTAAGCGTCCTAGAGCGAAAAGGACGATAATTCGTGACCACCCTCAAAAAATTGAAAAATCCACCCAAATCCTAAAAAAAATTAAAATTTTATATGAAAAACTTCTTTTGGCCATATCTCCTAAACTAAGCGTCCTAGAGCGAAAAGGACGATAATTCGTGACCACCCTCAAAAAATTGAAAAATCCACCCAAAACCTAAAAAAATTGAAATTTTTATATGAAAAACTTCTTTTGGTCATATCTCCTAAACTAAGCGTCCTAGAGCGAAAAGGACGATAATTCGTGACCACCCTCAAAAAATTGAAAAATCCACCCAAAACCTAAAAAAATTCAAATTTTTATATGAAAAACTTCTTTTGGCCATATCTCCTAAACTAAGCGTCCTAGAGCGAAAAGGACGATAATTCGCGACCACCCTCAAAAAATTGAAAAATCCACCCAAAACCTAAAAAAATTGAAATTTTTATATGAAAAACTTTTTTTGGCCATATCTCCTTAAATATGCGTCCTAGAGCGAAAAGAACGATAATTCGTGACCACCATCAAAAAATTGAAAAATCCACTGAAAACCTAGAAAAATTGAAATTTTTATATGAAAAACTTCTTTTGGCCATATCTCCTAAACTAAGCGTCCTAGAGCGAAAAGGACGATAATTCGCGGACACCCTCAAAAAATTGAAAAATCCACCCAAAACCTAAAAAAATTGAAATTTTTATATGAAAAACTTTTTTTGGCCATATCTCCTTAAATATGCGTCCTAGAGCGAAAAGAACGATAATTCGTGACCACCATCAAAAAATTGAAAAATCCACTGAAAACCTAGAAAAATTGAAATTTTTATATGAAAAACTTCTTTTGGCCATATCTCCTTAAATATGCATCCTAGAGCGAAAAGGACGATAATTCGTGACCACCATCAAAAAATTGAAAAATCCACCCAAAACCTAAAAAATTGAAATTTTTATATGAAAAACTTCTTTTGGCCATATCTCCTAAACTAAGCGTCCTAGAGCGAAAAGGACGATAATTCGTGACCACCCTCAAAAAATTGAAAAATCCACCCAAAACCTAAAAAATTGAAATTTTTATATGAAAAACTTCTTTTGGCCATATCTCCTTAACTAAGCGTCCTAGAGCGAAAAGGACGATAATTCGTGACCACCCTCAAAAAATTGAAAAATCCACCCAAAACCTAAAAAAATTGAAATTTTTATATGAAAAACTTCTTTTGGGCCATATCTCCTAAACTAAGCGTCCTAGAGCGAAAAGGACGATAATTCGTGACCACCCTCAAAAAATT
Organism: Haematobia irritans; assembly: GCF_050003625.1. NCBI lineage: Eukaryota > Metazoa > Arthropoda > Insecta > Diptera > Muscidae > Haematobia > Haematobia irritans. Next base: position 32,567,978 of record NC_134397.1, read on the forward strand.
GAAAAATCCACCCAAAACCTAAAAAAATTGAAATTTTTATATGAAAAACTTCTTTTGGCCATATCTCCTTAAATATGCGTCCTAGAGCGAAAAGGACGATAATTCGTGACCACCCTCAAAAAATTGAAAAATCCACCCAAAACCTAAAAAAATTGAAATTTTTATATGAAAAACTTCTTTTGGCCATATCTCCTAAACTAAGCGTCCTAGAGCGAAAAGGACGATAATTCGTGACCACCCTCAAAAAATTGAAAAATCCACCCAAAACCTAAAAAATTTGAAATTTTTATATGAAAAACTTCTTTTGGCCATATCTCCTTAAATATGCGTCCTAGAGCGAAAAGGACGATAATTCGTGACCACCCTCAAAAAATTGAAAAATCCACCCAAAACCTAAAAAATTGAAATTTTTATATGAAAAACTTCTTTTGGCCATATCCCCTAAACTAAGCGTCCTAGAGCGAAAAGGACGATAATTCGTGACCACCCTCAAAAAATTGAAAAATCCACCCAAATCCTAAAAAAATTGAAAATTTTATATGAAAAACTTTTTTTGGCCATATCTCCTAAACTAAGCGTCCTAGAGCGAAAAGAACGATAATTCGTGACCACCCTCAAAAAATTGAAAAATCCACCCAAATCCTAAAAAAATTGAAATTTTTATATGAAAAACTTCTTTTGGCCATATCTCCTAAACTAAGCGTCCTAGAGCGAAAAGGACGATAATTCGTGACCACCATCAAAAAATTGAAAAATCCACCCAAATCCTAAAAAAATTGAAATTTTTATATGAAAAACTTCTTTTGGCCATATCTCCTTAAATATGCGTCCTAGAGCGAAAAGAACGATAATTCGTGACCACCCTTAAAAAATTGAAAACCTAAAAAAATTTAAATTTTTATATGAAAAACTTCTTTTGGCCATATCTCCTAAACTAAGCGTCCTAGAGCGAAAAGGACGATAATTCGTGACCACCATCAAAAAATTTAAAAATCCACCCAAATCCTAAAAAACTTGAAAATTTTATATGAAAAACTTCTTTTGGCCATATCTCCTAAACTAAGCGTCCTAGAGCGAAAAGGACGATAATTCGTGACCACCCTTAAAAAATTAAAAAAAAACACTCAAAACCTAAAAAAATTGAAATTTTTATTCATTTCTTCTTTCTTTTTATTGAATAAAGGTATTTGTTTACAAAATGTTGTAATGTACTCAATTTCTTACATAACTTTATAGCAAAAAAAGAAAAATTTTAGTTTAGACAATGTTTTATAAAAAAAAAACGTCTGCCTCCAAGTAATTTTATTTAAAGGTTCTCACTATTTACTAGAAATTGCCTATATTTCCATGTAGTTTTCAAATATTTGATTAAATTGCTCCAGTTGTCGCAGCCTTCGCCATTTAAAATAAAAATTAATTCTGACTCGCTTAATGTGTGTTTCTGAAAACATGCGATACGATATTCTTTGAAACCAGGGCATGTGCCTATATAATGTATTGTTGATTCTCGTTCTTGTAGATTGCAAATATTACAGAGTTGCTCGCGGTCCGTAGCTCCATACATATTTCCATTGAGCTGTAGAACTTCACATCGCGCTCTAAATATCCACATTATGTTTTCCATAGAGTTTTGATCGTTTATGTATGCAAGTCCTCTAGAAAAGTCCAGTTGTTTATAGAGCCGGTCACTACTTTGCTTTCTTATAATATTATTTTGGAAATTTTTTAATTTTATTGAGACTAATAGATCATTGAAAAATGCATTCCATTGTTCCCCTGTTGGTTGTGAGCCTGGCCACCGAATATTAAGAGATGTTGCCATGTTCTTCAATTCTTTCGCCCAAAAGAGATTCTGATTGAAGATCATTTCAGTTAAAATTTTTGGTAGTCGCCTGAAAAAATGAAATTTTTATATGAGAAACTTCTTTTGGCCATATCTCCTAAACTAAGCGTCCTAGAGCGAAAAGGACGATAATTCGTGACCACCCTCAAAAAATTGAAAAATCCACCCAAAACCTAAAAAAATTGAAATTTTTATATGAAAAACTTCTTTTGGCCATATCTCCTTAAATATGCGTCCTAGAGCGAAAAGGACGATAATTCGTGACCACCATCAAAAAATTGAAAAATCCACCCAAAACCGAAAAAAATTGAAATTTTTATATGAAAAACTTCTTTTGGCCATATCTCCTAAACTAAGCGTCCTAGAGCGAAAAGGACGATAATTCGTGACCACCATCAAAAAATTTAAAAATCCACTCAAAACCTAAAAAAACTGAAATTTTTATATGAAAAACTTCTTTTGGCCATATCTCCTAAACTAAGCGTCCTAGAGCGAAAAGGACGATAATTCGTGACCACCCTCAAAAAATTGAAAAATCCACCCAAAACCTAAAAAAATTGAAATTTTTATATGAAAAACTTCTTTTGGCCATATCTCCTTAAATATGCGTCCTAGAGCGAAAAGGACGATAATTCGTGACCACCATCAAAAAATTGAAAAATCCACCCAAAACCTAAAAAAATTGAAATTTTTATATGAAAAACTTCTTTTGGCCATATCTCCTAAACTAAGCGTCCTAGATCGAAAAGGACGATAATTCGTGACCACCCTCAAAAAATTGAAAAATCACCCAAAACCTAAAAAAATTGAAATTTTTATATGAAAAACTTCTTTTGGCCATATCTCCTAAACTAAGCGTCCTAGAGCGAAAAGGACGATAATTCGTGACCACCCTCAAAAAATTGAAAAATCACCCAAAACCTAAAAAAAATTGAAATTTTTATATGAAAAACTTCTTTTGGCCATATCTCCTTAAAAATGCGTCCTAGAGCGAAAAGGACGATAATTCGTGACCACCCTCAAAAAATTTAAAAATCCACCCAAAACCTAAAAAATTGAAATTTTTATATGAAAAACTTCTTTTGGCCATATCTCCTAAACTAAGCGTCCTAGAGCGAAAAGGACGATAATTCGTGACCACCCTCAAAAAATTGAAAAATCCACCCAAATCCTAAAAAAATTGAATATTTTATATGAAAAACTTCTTTTGGCCATATCTCCTAAACTAAGCGTCCTAGAGCGAAAAGGACGATAATTCGTGACCACCCTCAAAAAATTGAAAAATCCACCCAAAACCTAAAAAAATTGAAATTTTTATATGAAAAACTTCTTTTGGCCATATCTCCTAAACTAAGCGTCCTAGAGCGAAAAGGACGATAATTCGTGACCACCCTCAAAAAATTGAAAAATCCACCCAAAACCTAAAAAAATGGACATTTTTATATGAAAAACTTCTTTTGGCCATATCTCCTTAAATATGCGTCCTAGAGCGAAAAGGACGATAATTCGTGACCACCCTCAAAAAATTGAAAAATCCACCCAAAACCTAAAAAAATTGAAATTTTTATATGAAAAACTTCTTTTGGCCATATCTCCTTAAATATGCGTCCTAGAGCGAAAAGGACGATAATTCGTGACCCCCCTCAAAAAATTGAAAAATCCACCCAAATCCTAAAAAAATTTAAAATTTTATATGAAAAACTTCTTTTGGCCATATCTCCTAAACTAAGCGTCCTAGAGCGAAAAGGACGATAATTCGTGACCACCCTCAAAAAATTGAAAAATCCACCCAAAACCTAAAAAAATTGAAATTTTTATATGAAAAACTTCTTTTGGCCATATCTCCTAAACTAAGCGTCCTAGAGCGAAAAGGACGATAATTCGTGACCACCCTCAAAAAATTGAAAAATCCACCCAAAACCTAAAAAATTTGAAATTTTTATATGAAAAACTTCTTTTGGCCATATCTCCTTAAATATGCGTCCTAGAGCGAAAAGGACGATAATTCGTGACCACCCTCAAAAAATTGAAAAATCCACCCAAAACCTAAAAAATTGAAATTTTTATATGAAAAACTTCTTTTGGCGATATCTCCTAAACTAAGCGTCCTAGAGCGAAAAGGACGATAATTCGTGACCACCCTCAAAAAATTGAAAAATCCACCCAAAACCAATTGAAATTTTTATATGAAAAACTTCTTTTGGCCATATCTCCTAAACTAAGCGTCCTAGAGCGAAAAGGACGATAATTCGTGACCACCCTCAAAAAATTGAAAAATCCACCCAAATCCTAAAAAAATTGAATATTTTATATGAAAAACTTCTTTTGGCCATATCTCCTAAACTAAGCGTCCTAGAGCGAAAAGGACGATAATTCGTGACCACCCTCAAAAAATTGAAAAATCCACCCAAAACCTAAAAAACTTGAAATTTTTATATGAAAAACTTCTTTTGGCCATATCTCCTAAACTAAGCGTCCTAGAGCGAAAATGACGATAATTCGTGACCACCCTCAAAAAATTGAAAAATCCACCCAAAACCTAAAAAAATTGAAATTTTTATATGAAAAACTTCTTTTGGCCATATCTCCTAAACTAAGCGTCCTAGAGCGAAAAGGACGATAATTCGTGACCCCCCTCAAAAAATTGAAAAATCCACCCAAATCCTAAAAAAATTGAAAATTTTATATGAAAAACTTCTTTTGGCCATATCTCCTAAACTAAGCGTCCTAGAGCGAAAAGGACGATAATTCGTGACCACCCTCAAAAAATTGAAAAATCCACCCAAAACCTAAAAAAATTTAAATTTTTATATGAAAAACTTCTTTTGGCCATATCTCCTAAACTAAGCGTCCTAGAGCGAAAAGGACGATAATTCGTGACCACCCTCAAAAAATTGAAAAATCCACCCAAAACCTAAAAAAATTGAAAATTTTATATGAAAAACTTCTTTTGGCCATATCTCCTAAACTAAGCGTCCTAGAGCGAAAAGGACGATAATTCGTGACCACCCTCAAAAAATTGAAAAATCCACCCAAAACCTAAAAAATTTAAATTTTTATATGAAAAACTTCTTTTGGCCATATCTCCTAAACTAAGCGTCCTAGAGCGAAAAGGACGATAATTCGTGACCACCCTCAAAAAATTGAAAAATCCACCCAAATCCTAAAAAAATTGAAAATTTTATATGAAAAACTTCTTTTGACCATATCTCCTAAACTAAGCGTCCTAGAGCGAAAAGGACGATAATTCGTGACCACCCTCAAAAAATTGAAAAATCCACCCAAAACCTAAAAAAATTGAAATTTTTATATGAAAAACTTCTTTTGGCCATATCTCCTAAACTAAGCGTCCTAGAGCGAAAAGGACGATAATTCGTGACCACCCTCAAAAAATTGAAAAATCCACCCAAAACCTAAAAAAATTGAAATTTTTATATGAAAAGCTTCTTTTGGCCATATCTCCTTAAATATGCGTCCTAGAGCGAAAAGGACGATAATTCGTGACCCCCCTCAAAAAATTGAAAAATCCACCCAAATCCTAAAAAAATTTAAAATTTTATATGAAAAACTTCTTTTGGCCATATCTCATAAACTAAGCGTCCTAGAGCGAAAAGGACGACAATTCGTGACCACCCTCAAAAAATTGAAAAATCCACCCAAAACCTAAAAAATTTAAATTTTTATATGAAAAACTTCTTTTGGCCATATCTCCTAAACTAAGCGTCCTAGAGCGAAAAGGACGATAATTCGTGACCACCCTCAAAAAATTGAAAAATCCACCCAAAACCTAAAAAAAATTTAAATTTTTATATGAAAAACTTCTTTTGGCCATATCTCTTAAACTAAGCGTCCTAGAGCGAAAAGGACGATAATTCGTGACCACCCTCAAAAAATTGAAAAATCCACCCAGATCCTAAAAAATTGAAAATTTTATATGAAAAACTTCTTTTGGCCATATCTCCTAAACTAAGCGTCCTAGAGCGAAAAGGACGATAATTCGTGACCACCCTCAAAAAATTGAAAAATCCACCCAAAACCTAAAAAAATTGAAATTTTTATATGAAAAACTTCTTTTGGCCATATCTCCTAAACTAAGCGTCCTAGAGCGAAAAGGGCTTTAATTCGTGACCACCCCCCAAAAATCGAAAAATCCACCCAAATCCTAAAAAAATTGAAATTTTTATATGAAAAACTTCTTTTGGCCATATCTCCTAAACTAAGCGTCCTAGAGCGAAAAGGACTTTAATTCGTGACCACCCTCAAAAAATCGAAAAATCGAAAAATCCACCCAAATCCTAAAAAAATTGAAATTTTTATATGAAAAACTTCTTTTGGCCATATCTCCTAAACTAAGCGTCCTAGAGCGAAAAGGACGATAATTCGTGACCACCCTCAAAAAATCGAAAAATCCACCCAAATCCTAAAAAATTGAAATTTTTATATGAAAAACTTCTTTTGGCCATATCTCCTAAACTAAGCGTCCTAGAGCGAAAAGGGCGATAATTCGTGACCACCCCCAAAAAATCGAAAAATCCACCCAAATCCTAAAAAAATTGAAATTTTTATATGAAAAACTTCTTTTGGCCATATCTCCTAAACTAAGCGTCCTAGAGCGAAAAGGACGATAATTCGTGACAACCCCAAAAAATCGAAAAATCCACCCAAATCCTAAAAAAATTGAAATTTTTATATGAAAAACTTCTTTTGGCCATATCTCCTAAACTAAGCGTCCTAGAGCGAAAAGGGCTTTAATTCGTGACCACCCTCAAAAAATCGAAAAATCCACCCAAATCCTAAAAAAATTGAAATTTTTATATGAAAAACTTCTTTTGGCCATATCTCCTAAACTAAGCGTCCTAGAGCGAAAAGGGCTTTAATTCGTGACCACCCTCAAAAAATCGAAAAATGCACCCAAATCCTAAAAAAATTGAAATTTTTATATGAAAAACTTCTTTTGGCCATATCTCCTAAACTAAGCGTCCTAGAGCGAAAAGGACGATAATTCGTGACCACCCTCAAAAAATCGAAAAATCCACCCAAATCCTAAAAAGCTTGAAATTTTTATATGAAAAACTTCTTTTGGCCATATCTCCTAAACTAAGCGTCCTAGAGCGAAAAGGGCGATAATTCGTGACCACCCCCAAAAAATCGAAAAATCCACCCAAATCCTAAAAAAATTGAAATTTTTATATGAAAAACTTCTTTTGGCCATATCTCCTACAATAAGCGTCCTAGAGCGGAAAGGGCTTTAATTCGTGACCACCCCCACAAAATCCTAAAAAAATTGAAATTTTTATATGAAAAACTTCTTTTGGCCATATCTCCTAAACTAAGCGTCCTAGAGCGAAAAGGGCTTTAATTCGTGACCACCCTCAAAAAATCGAAAAATGCACCGAAATCCTAAAAAAGTTGAAATTTTTATATGAAAAACTTCTTTTGGCCATATCTCCTAAACTAAGCGTCCTAGAGCGAAAAGGACGATAATTCGTGACCACCCTCAAAAAATCGAAAAATCCACCCAAATCCTAAAAAAATTTAAATTTTTATATGAAAAACTTCTTTTGGCCATATCTCCTAAACTAAGCGTCCTAGAGCGAAAAGGACGATAATTCGTGACCACCCTCAAAAAATCGAAAAATCCACCCAAATCCTAAAAAAATTAAAATTTTTATATGAAAAACTTCTTTTGGCCATATCTCCTAAACTAAGCGTCCTAGAGCGAAAAGGGCTTTAATTCGTGATCACCCCCAAAAAATCGAAAAATTCACCCAAATCCTAAAAAAATTGAAATTTTTATATGAAAAACTTCTTTTGGCCATATCTCCTAAACTAAGCGTCCTAGAGCGAAAAGGACTTTAATTCGTGACCCTCAAAAAATCGAAAAATCCACCCAAATCCTAAAAAAATTCAAATTTTTATATGAAAAACTTCTTTTGGCCATATCTCCTAAACTAAGCGTCCTAGAGCGAAAGGGACGATAATTCGTGACCACCCCCAAAAAATCGAAAAATCCAACCAAATCCTAAAAAAATTGAAATTTTTATATGAAAAACTTCTTTTGGCCATATCTCCTAAACTAAGCGTCCTAGAGCGAAAAGGGCTTTAATTCGTGACCACCCCCAAAAAATCGAAAAATCCACCCAATTCCTAAAAAATTGAAATTTTTTATGAAAACCTTCTTTTGGCCATATCTCCTAAACTAAGCGTCCTAGAGCGAAAAGGACGATAATTCGTGACCACCCTCAAAAAATTGAAAAATCCACCCAAAACCTAAAAAATTTGAAATTTTTATATGAAAAACTTCTTTTGGCCATATCTCCTTAAATATGCGTCCTAGAGCGAAAAGGACGATAATTCGTGACCACCCTCAAAAAATTGAAAAATCCACCCAAAACCTAAAAAATTGAAATTTTTATATGAAAAACTTCTTTTGGCGATATCTCCTAAACTAAGCGTCCTAGAGCGAAAAGGACGATAATTCGTGACCACCCTCAAAAAATTGAAAAATCCACCCAAAACCAATTGAAATTTTTATATGAAAAACTTCTTTTGGCCATATCTCCTAAACTAAGCGTCCTAGAGCGAAAAGGACGATAATTCGTGACCACCCTCAAAAAATTGAAAAATCCACCCAAATCCTAAAAAAATTGAATATTTTATATGAAAAACTTCTTTTGGCCATATCTCCTAAACTAAGCGTCCTAGAGCGAAAAGGACGATAATTCGTGACCACCCTCAAAAAATTGAAAAATCCACCCAAAACCTAAAAAACTTGAAATTTTTATATGAAAAACTTCTTTTGGCCATATCTCCTAAACTAAGCGTCCTAGAGCGAAAATGACGATAATTCGTGACCACCCTCAAAAAATTGAAAAATCCACCCAAATCCTAAAAAAATTTAAAATTTTATATGAAAAACTTCTTTTGGCCATATCTCATAAACTAAGCGTCCTAGAGCGAAAAGGACGACAATTCGTGACCACCCTCAAAAAATTGAAAAATCCACCCAAAACCTAAAAAATTGAAATTTTTATATGAAAAACTTCTTTTGGCCATATCTCCTAAACTAAGCGTCCTAGAGCGAAAAGGACGATAATTCGTGACCACCCTCAAAAAATTGAAAAATCCACCCAAAACCTAAAAAAAATTTAAATTTTTATATGAAAAACTTCTTTTGGCCATATCTCTTAAACTAAGCGTCCTAGAGCGAAAAGGACGATAATTCGTGACCACCCTCAAAAAATTGAAAAATCCACCCAGATCCTAAAAAATTGAAAATTTTATATGAAAAACTTCTTTTGGCCATATCTCCTAAACTAAGCGTCCTAGAGCGAAAAGGACGATAATTCGTGACCACCCTCAAAAAATTGAAAAATCCACCCAAAACCTAAAAAAATTGAAATTTTTATATGAAAAACTTCTTTTGGCCATATCTCCTAAACTAAGCGTCCTAGAGCGAAAAGGGCTTTAATTCGTGACCACCCCCACAAAATCCTAAAAAAATTGAAATTTTTATATGAAAAACTTCTTTTGGCCATATCTCCTAAACTAAGCGTCCTAGAGCGAAAAGGGCTTTAATTCGTGACCACCCTCAAAAAATCGAAAAATGCACCCAAATCCTAAAAAAGTTGAAATTTTTATATGAAAAACTTCTTTTGGCCATATCTCCTAAACTAAGCGTCCTAGAGCGAAAAGGACGATAATTCGTGACCACCCTCAAAAAATCGAAAAATCCACCCAAATCCTAAAAAAATTTAAATTTTTATATGAAAAACTTCTTTTGGCCATATCTCCTAAACTAAGCGTCCTAGAGCGAAAAGGACGATAATTCGTGACCACCCTCAAAAAATCGAAAAATCCACCCAAATCCTAAAAAAATTTAAATTTTTATATGAAAAACTTCTTTTGGCCATATCTCCTAAACTAAGCGTCCTAGAGCGAAAAGGGCTTTAATTCGTGATCACCCCCAAAAAATCGAAAAATCCACCCAAATCCTAAAAAAATTGAAATTTTTATATGAAAAACTTCTTTTGGCCATATCTCCTAAACTAAGCGTCCTAGAGCGAAAAGGACTTTAATTCGTGACCCTCAAAAAATCGAAAAATCCACCCAAATCCTAAAAAAATTCAAATTTTTATATGAAAAACTTCTTTTGGCCATATCTCCTAAACTAAGCGTCCTAGAGCGAAAGGGACGATAATTCGTGACCACCCCCAAAAAATCGAAAAATCCAACCAAATCCTAAAAAAATTGAAATTTTTATATGAAAAACTTCTTTTGGCCATATCTCCTAAACTAAGCGTCCTAGAGCGAAAAGGGCTTTAATTCGTGACCACCCCCAAAAAATCGAAAAATCCACCCAATTCCTAAAAAATTGAAATTTTTTATGAAAACCTTCTTTTGGCCATATCTCCTAAACTAAGCGTCCTAGAGCGAAAGGACTTTAATTCGTGACCACCCTCAAAAAATCGAAAAATCCACCCAAATCCTAAAAAATTGAAATTTTTATATGAAAAACTTCTTTTGGCCATATCTCCTAAACTAAGCGTCCTAGAGCGAAAGGGACGATAATTCGTGACCACCCCCAAAAAATCGAAAAATCCACCCAAATCCTAAAAAGATTGAAATTTTTATATGAAAAACTTCTTTTGGCCATATCTCCTAAACTAAGCGTCCTAGAGCGAAAAGGACGATAATTCGTGACCACCCTCAAAAAATTGAAAAATCCACCCAACACCTAAAAAAATTGAAATTTTTATATGAAAAACTTCTTTTGGCCATATCTCCTTAACTATGCGTCCTAGAGCGAAAAGGACGATAATTCGTGACCACCCCCAAAAAATCGAAAAATCCACCCAATTCCTAAAAAATTGAAATTTTTTATGAAAACCTTCTTTTGGCCATATCTCCTAAACTAAGCGTCCTAGAGCGAAAGGACTTTAATTCGTGACCACCCTCAAAAAATCGAAAAATCCACCCAAAACCGAAAAAAATTGAAATTTTTATATGAAAAACTTCTTTTGGCCATATCTCCTAAACTAAGCGTCCTAGAGCGAAAAGGACGATAATTCGTGACCACCATCAAAAAATTTAAAAATCCACCCAAAACCTAAAAAAACTGAAATTTTTATATGAAAAACTTCTTTTGGCCATATCTCCTAAACTAAGCGTCCTAGAGCGAAAAGGACGATAATTCGTGACCACCCTCAAAAAATTGAAAAATCCACCCAACACCTAAAAAAATTGAAATTTTTATATGAAAAACTTCTTTTGGCCATATCTCCTAAACTAAGCGTCCTAGAGCGAAAAGGACGATAATTCGTGACCACCCTCAAAAAATTGAAAAATCCACCCAAATCCTAAAAAAATTGAATATTTTATATGAAAAACTTCTTTTGGCCATATCTCCTAAACTAAGCGTCCTAGAGCGAAAAGGACGATAATTCGTGACCACCCTCAAAAAATTGAAAAATCCACCCAAAACCTAAAAAAATTGAAATTTTTATATGAAAAACTTCTTTTGGCCATATCTCCTAAACTAAGCGTCCTAGAGCGAAAAGGACGATAATTCGTGACCACCCTCAAAAAATTGAAAAATCCACCCAAAACCGAAAAAAATTGAAATTTTTATATGAAAAACTTCTTTTGGCCATATCTCCTAAACTAAGCGTCCTAGAGCGAAAAGGACGATAATTCGTGACCACCATCAAAAAATTGAAAAATCCACCCAAAACCTAAAAAAATTGAAATTTTTATATGAAAAACTTCTTTTGGCCATATCTCCTAAACTAAGCGTCCTAGAGCGAAAAGGACGATAATTCGTGACCCCCCTCAAAAAATTGAAAAATCCGCCCAAATCCTAAAAAAATTGAAAATTTTATATGAAAAACTTCTTTTGGCCATATCTCCTAAACTAAGCGTCCTAGAGCGAAAAGGACGATAATTCGTGACCACCCTCAAAAAATTGAAAAATCCACCCAAAACCTAAAAAAATTTAAATTTTTATATGAAAAACTTCTTTTGGCCATATCTCCTAAACTAAGCGTCCTAGAACGAAAAGGACGATAATTCGTGACCACCCTCAAAAAATTGAAAAATCCACCCAAAACCTAAAAAAATTGAAAATTTTATATGAAAAACTTCTTTTGGCCATATCTCCTAAACTAAGCGTCCTAGAGCGAAAAGGACGATAATTCGTGACCACCCTCAAAAAATTGAAAAATCCACCCAAAACCTAAAAAATTGAAATTTTTATATGAAAAACTTCTTTTGGCCATATCTCCTAAACTAAGCGTCCTAGAGCGAAAAGGACGATAATTCGTGACCACCCTCAAAAAATTGAAAAATCCACCCAAATCCTAAAAAAATTGAAAATTTTATATGAAAAACTTCTTTTGACCATATCTCCTAAACTAAGCGTCCTAGAGCGAAAAGGACGATAATTCGTGACCACCCTCAAAAAATTGAAAAATCCACCCAAAACCTAAAAAAATTGAAATTTTTATATGAAAAACTTCTTTTGGCCATATCTCCTAAACTAAGCGTCCTAGAGCGAAAAGGACGATAATTCGTGACCACCCTCAAAATATTGAAAAATCCACCCAAAACCTAAAAAAATTGAAATTTTTATATGAAAAGCTTCTTTTGGCCATATCTCCTTAAATATGCGTCCTAGAGCGAAAAGGACGATAATTCGTGACCCCCCTCAAAAAATTGAAAAATCCACCCAAATCCTAAAAAAATTTAAAATTTTATATGAAAAACTTCTTTTGGTCATATCTCATAAACTAAGCGTCCTAGAGCGAAAAGGACGACAATTCGTGACCACCCTCAAAAAATTTAAAAATCCACCCAAAACCTAAAAAATTGAAATTTTTATATGAAAAACTTCTTTTGGCCATATCTCCTAAACTAAGCGTCCTAGAGCGAAAAAGGCGATAATTCGTGACCACCCCCAAAAAATCGAAAAATCCACCCAAATCCTAAAAAAATTGAAATTTTTATATGAAAAACTTCTTTTGGCCATATCTCCTAAACTAAGCGTCCTAGAGCGAAAAGGACTTTAATTCGTGACCACCCTCAAAAAATCGAAAAATCCACCCAAATCCTAAAAAAATTCAAATTTTTATATGAAAAACTTCTTTTGGCCATATCTCCTAAACTAAGCGTCCTAGAGCGAAAGGGACGATAATTCGTGACCACCCCCAAAAAATCGAAAAATCCAACCAAATCCTAAAAAAATTGAAATTTTTATATGAAAAACTTCTTTTGGCCATATCTCCTAAACTAAGCGTCCTAGAGCGAAAAGGGCGATAATTCGTGACCACCCCCAAAAAATCGAAAAATCCACCCAAATCCTAAAAAAATTGAAATTTTTATATGAAAAACTTCTTTTGGCCATATCTCCTAAAATAAGCGTCCTAGAGCGGAAAGGGCTTTAATTCGTGACCACCCCCACAAAATCCTAAAAAAATTGAAATTTTTATATGAAAAACTTCTTTTGGCCATATCTCGTAAACTAAGCGTCCTAGAGCGAAAAGGACGATAATTCGTGACCACCCTCAAAAAATCGAAAAATCCACCCAAACCCTAAAAAAATTTAAATTTTTATATGAAAAACTTCTTTTGGCCATATCTCCTAAACTAAGCGTCCTAGAGCGAAAGGGACGATAATTCGTGACCACCCCCAAAAAATCGAAAAATCCAACCAAATCCTAAAAAAAATGAAATTTTTATATGAAAAACTTCTTTTGGCCATATCTCCTAAACTAAGCGTCCTAGAGCGAAAAGGGCTTCAATTCGTGACCACCCCCAAAAAATCGAAAAATCCACCCAAATCCTAAAAAATTGAAATTTTTATATGAAAACCTTCTTTTGGCCATATCTCCTAAACTAAGCGTCCTAGAGCGAAAGGACTTTAATTCGTGACCACCCTCAAAAAATCGAAAAATCCACCCAAATCCTAAAAAAATTGAAATTTTTATATGAAAAACTTCTTTTGGCCATATCTCCTAAACTAAGCGTCCTAGAGCGAAAAGGGCTTTAATTCGTGACCACCCCCAAAAAATCGAAAAATCCACCCAAATACTAAAAAATTGAAATTTTTATATGAAAACCTTCTTTTGGCCATATCTCCTAAATTAAGCGTCCTAGAGCGAAAAGGACTTTAATTCGTGACCACCCTCAAAAAATCGAAAAATCCACCCAAATCCTAAAAAAATTGAAATTTTTATATGAAAAACTTCTTTTGGCCATATCTCCTAAACTAAGCGTCCTAGAGCGAAAGGGACGATAATTCGTGACCACCCCCAAAAAATCGAAAAATCCACCCAAATCCTAAAAAAATTGAAATTTTTATATGAAAAACTTCTTTTGGCCATATCTCCTAAACTAAGCGTCCTAGAGCGAAAAGGACGATAATTCGTGACCACCCTCAAAAAATCGAAAAATCCACACAAATCCTAAAAAAATTGAAATTTTTATATGAAAAACTTCTTTTGGCCATATCTCCTAAACTAAGCGTCCTAGAGCGAAAAGGGCGATAATTCGTGACCACCCCCAAAAAATCGAAAAATCCACCCAAATCCTAAAAAAATTGAAATTTTTATATGAAAAATTTCTTTTGGCCATATCTCCTAAACTAAGCGTCCTAGAGCGAAAAGGACGATAATTCGTGACAACCCCCAAAAAATCGAAAAATCCACCCAAATCCTAAAAAAATTGAAATTTTTATATGAAAAACTTCTTTTGGCCATATCTCCTAAACTAAGCGTCCTAGAGCGAAAAGGGCTTTAATTCGTGACCACCCTCAAAAAATCGAAAAATGCACCCAAATCCTAAAAAAAATTAAATTTTTATATGAAAAACTTCTTTTGGCCATATCTCCTAAACTAAGCGTCCTAGAGCGAAAAGGACGATAATTCGTGACCACCCTCAAAAAATCGAAAAATCCAACCAAATCCTAAAAAAATTGAAATTTTTATATGAAAAACTTCTTTTGGCCATATCTCGTAAACTAAGCGTCCTAGAGCGAAAAGGACGATAATTCGTGACCACCCTCAAAAAATCGAAAAATCCACCCAAATCCTAAAAAAATTTAAATTTTTATATGAAAAACTTCTTTTGGCCATATCTCCTAAACTAAGCGTCCTAGAGCGAAAAGGGCTTTAATTCGTGACCACCCCCAAAAAATCGAAAAATCCACCCAAATCCTAAAAAAATTGAAATTTTTATATGAAAAACTTCTTTTGGCCATATCTCCTAAACTAAGCGTCCTAGAGCGAAAAGGACGATAATTCGTGACCACCCCCAAAAAATCGAAAAATCCACCCAAATCCTAAAAAAATTGAAATTTTTATATGAAAAACTTCTTTTGGTCATATCTCCTAAACTAAGCGTCCTAGAGCGAAAAGGGCTTTAATTCGTGACCACCCTCAAAAAATCGAAAAATCCACCCAAATCCTAAAAAAATTGAAATTTTTATATGAAAAACTTCTTTTGGCCATATCTCCTAAACTAAGCGTCCTAGAGCGAAAAGGGCTTTAATTCGTGACCACCCTCAACAAATCGAAAAATCCACCCAAATCCTAAAAAAATTGAAATTTTTATATGAAAAACTTCTTTTGGCCATATCTCCTAAACTAAGCGTCCTAGAGCGAAAAGGGCGATAATTCGTGACCACCCCCAAAAAATCGAAAAATCCAACCAAATCCTAAAAAAATTGAAATTTTTATATGAAAAACTTCTTTTGGCCATATCTCCTAAACTAAGCGTCCTAGAGCGAAAAGGGCTTTAATTCGTGACCACCCTCAAAAAATCGAAAAATCCACCCAAATCCTAAAAAAATTGAAATTTTTATATGAAAACTTCTTTTGGCCATATCTCCTAAACTAAGCGTCCTAGAGCGAAAAGGGCGATAATTCGTGACCGCCCCCAAAAAATCGAAAAATCCACCCAAATCCTAAAAAAATTGAAATTTTTGTATGAAAAACTTCTTTTGGCCATATCTCCTAAACTAAGCGTCCTAGAGCGAAAAGGACGATAATTCGTGACCACCCTCAAAAAATCGAAAAATCCACCCAAATCCTAAAAAAGTTGAAATTTTTATATGAAAAACTTCTTTTGGCCATATCTCCTAAACTAAGAGCGAAAAGGACGATAATACGTGACCACCCTCAAAAAATCGAAAAATCCACCCAAATCCTATAAAAATTTAAATTTTTATATGAAAAACTTCTTTTGGCCATATCTCCTAAACTAAGCGTCCTAGAGCGAAAAGGACGATAATTCGTGACCACCCCCAAAAAATCGAAAAATCCACCCAAATCCTAAAAAAATTGAAATTTTTATATGAAAAACTTCTTTTGGCCATATCTCCTAAACTAAGCGTCCTAGAGCGAAAAGGGCTTTAATTCGTGACCACCCTCAAAAAATCGAAAAATCCACCCAAATCCTAAAAAAATTGAAATTTTTATATGAAAACTTCTTTTGGCCATATCTCCTAAACTAAGCGTCCTAGAGCGAAAAGGGCGATAATTCGTGACCGCCCCCAAAAAATCGAAAAATCCACCCAAATCCTAAAAAAATTGAAATTTTTATATGAAAAACTTCTTTTGGCCATATCTCCTAAACTAAGCGTCCTAGAGCGAAAAGGACGATAATTCGTGACCACCCTCAAAAAATCGAAAAATCCACCCAAATCCTAAAAAAGTTGAAATTTTTATATGAAAAACTTCTTTTGGCCATATCTCCTAAACTAAGCGTCCTAGAGCGAAAAGGACGATAATTTGTGACCACCCCCAAAAAATCGAAAAATCTACCCAAATCCTAAAAAAATTGAAATTTTTATATGAAAAACTTCTTTTGGCCATATCTCCTAAACTAAGCGTCCTAGAGCGAAAAGGACGATAATTCGTGACCACCCTCAAAAAATCGAAAAATCCACCCAAATCCTAAAA
Source organism: Haematobia irritans (assembly GCF_050003625.1). Classification (NCBI taxonomy): domain Eukaryota; kingdom Metazoa; phylum Arthropoda; class Insecta; order Diptera; family Muscidae; genus Haematobia; species Haematobia irritans. The sequence goes on from NC_134397.1 coordinate 32,584,778, forward strand.
AAATTGAAATTTTTATATGAAAAACTTCTTTTGGCCATATCTCCTAAACTAAGCGTCCTAGAGCGAAAAGGGCGATAATTCGTGACCACCCCCAAAAAATCGAAAAATCCACCCAAATCCTAAAAAAATTGAAATTTTTATATGAAAAACTTCTTTTGGTCATATCTCCTAAGCTAAGCGTCCTAGAGCGAAAAGGGCTTTAATTCGTGACCACCCTCAAAAAATCGAAAAATCCACCCAAATCCTAAAAAAATTGAAATTTTTATATGAAAAACTTCGTTTGGCCATATCTCCTAAACTAAGCGTCCTAGAGCGAAAAGGGCTTTAATTCGTGACCACCCTCAAAAAATCGAAAAATCCACCCAAATCCTAAAAAAATTGAAATTTTTATATGAAAAACTTCTTTTGGCCATATCTCCTAAACTAAGCGTCCTAGAGCGAAAAGGACGATAATTCGTGACCACCCCCAAAAAATCGAAAAATCCACCCAAATCCTAAAAAAATTGAAATTTTTATATGAAAAACTTCTTTTGGTCATATCTCCTAAACTAAGCGTCCTAGAGCGAAAAGGGCTTTAATTCGTGACCACCCTCAAAAAATCGAAAAATCCACCCAAATCCTAAAAAAATTGAAATTTTTATATGAAAAACTTCTTTTGGCCATATCTCCTAAACTAAGCGTCCTAGAGCGAAAAGGACTTTAATTCGTGACCACCCCCAAAAAATCGAAAAATCCACCCAAATCCTAAAAAAATTGAAATTTTTATATGAAAAACTTCTTTTGGCCATATCTCCTAAACTAAGCGTCCTAGAGCGAAAAGGACGATAATACGTGACCACCCTCAAAAAATCGAAAAATTCAACCAAATCCTAAACAAATTTAAATTTTTATATGAAAAACTTCTTTTGGCCATATCTCCTAAACTAAGCGTCCTATAGCGAAAAGGACGATAATTAGTGACCACCCTCAAAAAATGGAAAAATCCACCCAAATCCTAAAAAAATTGAAATTTTTATATGAAAAACTTCTTTTGGCCATATCTCCTAAACTAAGCGTCCTAGAGCGAAAAGGGCTTTAATTCGTGACCACCCCCAAAAAATCGAAAAATCCATCCAATCCTAAAAAATTGAAATTTTTATATGAAAAACTTCTTTTGGCCATATCTCCTAAACTAAGCGTCCTAGAGCGAAAAGGGCGATAATTCGTGACCACCCCCAAAAAATCGAAAAATCCAACCAAATCCTAAAAAAATTCAAATTTTTATATGAAAAACTTCTTTTGGCCATATCTCCTAAACTAAGCGTCCTAGAGCGAAAAGGGCTTTAATTCGTGACCACCCCCAAAAAATCGAAAAATCCACCCAAATCCTAAAAAAATTGAAATTTTTATATGAAAAACTTCTTTTGGCCATATCTCCTAAACTAAGCGTCCTAGAGCGAAAAGGACGATAATTCGTGACCACCCTCGAAAAATCAACCCAAATCCTAAAAAAAATTGAAATTTTTATATGAAAAACTTCTTTTGGCCATATCTCCTAAACTAAGCGTCCTAGAGCGAAAAGGGCTTTAATTCGTGACCACTCTCAAAAAATCGAAAAATCCACCCAAATCCTAAAAAAATTGAAATTTTTATATGAAAAACTTCTTTTGGCCATATCTCCTAAACTAAGCGTCCTAGAGCGAAAAGGACGATAATTCGTGACCACCCCCAAAAAATCGAAAAATCCACCCAAATCCTAAAAAAAATTGAAATTTTTATATGAAAAACTTCTTTTGGCCATATCTCCTAAACTAAGCGTCCTAGAGCGAAAAGGGCTTTAATTCGTGACCACCCCCAAAAAATCGAAAAATCCATCCAATCCTAAAAAAATTGAAATTTTTATATGAAAAACTTCGTTTGGCCATATCTCCTAAACTAAGCGTCCTAGAGCGAAAAGGACGATAAATCGTGACCACCCTCAAAAAATCGAAAAATCCACCCAAATCCTAAAAAAATTGAAATTTTTATATGAAAAACTTCTTTTGGCCATATCTCCTAAACTAAGCGTCCTAGAGCGAAAAGGGCGATAATTCGTGACCACCCCCAAAAAATCGAAAAATCCTCCCAAATCCTAAGAAAATTGAAATTTTTATATGAAAAACTTCTTTTGGCCATATCTCCTAAACTAAGCGTCCTAGAGCGAAAAGGACGATAATTCGTGACCACCCTCAAAAAATCGAAAAATCCACCCAAATCCTAAAAAAGTTGAAATTTTTATATGAAAAACTTCTTTTGGCCATATCTCCTAAACTAAGCGTCCTAGAGCGAAAAGGACGATAATTTGTGACCGCCCCCAAAAAATCGAAAAATCCACCCAAATCCTAAAAAAATTGAAATTTTTATATGAAAAACTTCTTTTGGCCATATCTCCTAAACTAAGCGTCCTAGAGCGAAAGGGCTTTAATTCGTGACCATCCCCAAAAAATCGAAAAATCCACCCAATCCTAAAAAAATTTAAATTTTTATATGAAAAACTTCTTTTGGCCATATCTCCTAAACTAAGCGTCCTAGAGCGAAAAGGACGATAATTCGTGACCACCCCAAAAAAAATCGAAAAATCCACCCAAATCCTAAAAAAATTTAAATTTTTATATGAAAAACTTCTTTTGGCCATATCTCCTAAACTAAGCGTCCTAGAGCGAAAAGGACGATAATTCGTGACCACCCCCAAAAAATCGAAAAATCCACCCAAATCCTAAAAAAATTTAAATTTTTATATGAAAAACTTCTTTTGGCCATATCTCCTAAACTAAGCGTCCTAGAGCGAAAAGGGCTTTAATTCGTGACCACCCCCAAAAAATCGAAAAATCCATCCAATCCTAAAAAAATTGAAATTTTTATATGAAAAACTTCGTTTGGCCATATCTCCTAAACTAAGCGTCCTAGAGCGAAAAGGGCTTTAATTCGTGACCACCCCCAAAAAATCGAAAAATCCATCCAATCCTAAAAAAATTGAAATTTTTATATGAAAAACTTCGTTTGGCCATATCTCCTAAACTAAGCGTCCTAGAGCGAAAAGGGCTTTAATTCGTGACCACCCCAAAAAAAATCGAAAAATCCACCCAAATCCTAAAAAAATTGAAATTTTTATATGAAAAACTTCTTTTGGCCATATCTCCTAAACTAAGCGTCCTAGAGCGAAAAGGGCTTTAATTCGTGACCACTCTCAAAAAATCGAAAAATCCACCCAAATCCTAAAAAAATTTAAATTTTTATATGAAAAACTTCTTTTGGCCATATCTCCTAAACTAAGCGTCCTAGAGCGAAAAGGACGATAATTCGTGACCACCCCCAAAAAATCGAAAAATCCACCCAAATCCTAAAAAAATTGAAATTTTTATATGAAAAACTTCTTTTGGCCATATCTCCTAAACTAAGCGTCCTAGAGCGAAAAGGGCTTTAATTCGTGACCACCCCCAAAAAATCGAAAAATCCACCCAAATCCTAACAAAATTGAAATTTTTATATGAAAAACTTCTTTTGGCCATATCTCCTAAACTAAGCGTCCTAGCGCGAAAAGGACGATAATTCGTGACCACCCTCGAAAAATCCACCCAAATCCTAAAAAAAATTGAAATTTTTATATGAAAAACTTCTTTTGGCCATATCTCCTAAACTAAGCGTCCTAGAGCGAAAAGGGCTTTAATTCGTGACCACTCTCAAAAAATCGAAAAATCCACCCAAATCCTAAAAAAATTGAAATTTTTATATGAAAAACTTCTTTTGGCCATATCTCCTAAACTAAGCGTCCTAGAGCGAAAAGGACGATAATTCGTGACCACCCCCAAAAAATCGAAAAATCCACCCAAATCCTAAAAAAATTGAAATTTTTATATGAAAAACTTCTTTTGGCCATATCTCCTAAACTAAGCGTCCTAGAGCGAAAAGGGCTTTAATTCGTGACCACCCCCAAGAAATCGAAAAATCCATCCAATCCTAAAAAAATTGAAATTTTTATATGAAAAAGTTCGTTTGGCCATATCTCCTAAACTAAGCGTCCTAGAGCGAAAAGGGCTTTAATTCGTGACCACCCCAAAAAAAATCGAAAAATCCACCCAAATCCTAAAAAAATTGAAATTTTTATATGAAAAACTTCTTTTGGCCATATCTCCTAAACTAAGCGTCCTAGAGCGAAAAGGACGATAATTCGTGACCACCCTCGAAAAATCCACCCAAATCCTAAAAAAAATTGAATTCTTTTGGCCATATCTCCTAAACTAAGCGTCCTAGAGCGAAAAGGACGATAATTCGTGACCACCCCCAAAAAATCGAAAAATCCACCCAAATCCTAAAAAAATTGAAATTTTTATATGAAAAACTTCTTTTGGCCATATCTCCTAAACCAAGCGTCCTAGAGCGAAAAGGACGATAATTCGTGACCACCCCCCAAAAAATCGAAAAATCCACCCAAATCCTAAAAAAATTGAAATTTTTATATGAAAAACTTCTTTTGGCCATATCTCCTAAACTAAGCGTCCTAGAGCGAAAAGGGCTTTAATTCGTGACCACCCCCAAAAAATCGAAAAATCCATCCAATCCTAAAAAAATTGAAATTTTTATATGAAAAACTTCGTTTGGCCATATCTCCTAAATTAAGCGTCCTAGAGCGAAAAGGGCTTTAATTCGTGACCACCCCCAAAAAATCGAAAAATCCACCCAAATCCTAAAAAAATTGAAATTTTTATATGAAAAACTTCTTTTGGCCATATCTCCTAAACTAAGCGTCCTAGAGCGAAAAGGGCTTTAATTCGTGACCACCCCCCAAAAATCGAAAAATCCACCCAAATCCTAAAAAAATTGAAATTTTTATATGAAAAACTTCTTTTGGCCATATCTCCTAAACTAAGCGTCCTAGAGCGAAAAGGACGATAATTCGTGACCACCCTCAAAAAATCGAAAAATCCACCCAAATCCTATAAAAATTTAAATTTTTATATGAAAAACTTCTTTTGGCCATATCTCCTAAACTAAGCGTCCTAGAGCGTAAAGGACGATAATTCGTGACCACACTCAAAAAATCGAAAAATCCACCCAAATCCTAAAAAAATTGAAATTTTTATATGAAAAACTTCTTTTGGCCATATCTCCTAAACTAAGCGTCCTAGAGCAAAAAGGACGATAATTAGTGACCACCCTCAAAAAATCGAAAAATCCACCCAAATCCTAAAAAAATTGAAATTTTTATATGAAAAACTTCTTTTGGTCATATCTCCTAAGCTAAGCGTCCTAGAGCGAAAAGGGCTTTAATTCGTGACCACCCTCAAAAAATCGAAAAATCCACCCAAATCCTAAAAAAATTGAAATTTTTATATGAAAAACTTCGTTTGGCCATATCTCCTAAACTAAGCGTCCTAGAGCGAAAAGGGCTTTAATTCGTGACCACCCTCAAAAAATCGAAAAATCCACCCAAATCCTAAAAAAATTGAAATTTTTATATGAAAAACTTCTTTTGGCCATATCTCCTAAACTAAGCGTCCTAGAGCGAAAAGGGCTTTAATTCGTGACCACCCTCAAAAAATCGAAAAATCCACCCAAATCCTAAAAAAATTGAAATTTTTATATGAAAAACTTCTTTTGGCCATATCTCCTAAACTAAGCGTCCTAGAGCGAAAAGGACGATAATTCGTGACCACCCCCAAAAAATCGAAAAATCCACCCAAATCCTAAAAAAATTGAAATTTTTATATGAAAAACTTCTTTTGGCCATATCTCCTAAACTAAGCGTCCTAGAGCGAAAAGGACGATAATTCGTGACCACCCTCAAAAAATCGAAAAATCCACCCAAATCCTAAAAAAATTGAAATTTTTATATGAAAAACTTCTTTTGGCCATATCTCCTAAACTAAGCGTCCTAGAGCGAAAAGGACGATAATTAGTGACCACCCTCAAAAAATCAAAAAATCCACCCAAATCCTAAAAAAATTGAAATTTTTATATGAAAAACTTTTTTTGGCCATATCTCCTAAACTAAGCGTCCTAGAGCGAAAAGGGCTTTAATTCGTGACCACCCCCAAAAAATCGAAAAATCCATCCAATCCTAAAAAAATTGAAATTTTTATATGAAAAACTTCGTTTGGCCATATCTCCTAAACTAAGCGTCCTAGAGCGAAAAGGGCTTTAATTCGTGACCACCCCCAAAAAATCGAAAAATCCACCCAAATCCTAAAAAAATTGAAATTTTTATATGAAAAACTTCTTTTGGCCATATCTCCTAAACTAAGCGTCCTAGAGCGAAAAGGACGATAATTCGTGACCACCCCCAAAAAATCGAAAAATCCACCCAAATCCTAAAAAAAATGAAATTTTTATATGAAAAACTTTTTTTGGCCATATCTCCTAAACTAAGCGTCCTAGAGCGAAAAGGGCTTTAATTCGTGACCACCCCCAAAAAATCGAAAAATCCACCCAATCCTAAAAAAATTGAAATTTTTATATGAAAAACTTCGTTTGGCCATATCTCCTAAACTAAGCGTCCTAGAGCGAAAAGGGCGATAATTCGTGACCACCCCCAAAAAATCGAAAAATCCACCCAAATCCTAAAAAAATTGATATTTTTATATGAAAAACTTCTTTTGGCCATATCTCCTAAACTAAGCGTCCTAGAGCGAAAAGGACGATAATTCGTGACCACCCTCAAAAAATAGAAAAATCCACCCAAATCCTAAAAAAGTTGAAATTTTTATATGAAAAACTTCTTTTGGCCATATCTCCTAAACTAAACGTCCTAGAGCGAAAAGGACGATAATTTGTGACCACCCCCAAAAAATCGAAAAATCCACCCAAATCCTAAAAAAATTGAAATTTTTATATGAAAAACTTCTTTTGGCCATATCTCCTAAACTAAGCGTCCTAGAGCGAAAAGGGCTTTAATTCGTGACCACCCCCAAAAAATCGAAAAATCCACCCAATCCTAAAAAAATTGAAATTTTTATATGAAAAACTTCGTTTGGCCATATCTCCTAAACTAAGCGTCCTAGAGCGAAAAGGGCTTTAATTCGTGACCACCCTCAAAAAATCGAAAAATCCACCAAAATCCTAAAAAAATTCAAATTTTTATATGAAAAACTTCTTTTGGCCATATCTCCTAAACTAAGCGTCCTAGAGCGAAAAGGACGATAATTCGTGACCACCCCCAAAAAACCGAAAAATCCACCCAAATCCTAAAAAAACTGAAATTTTTATATGAAAAACTTCTTTTGGCCATATCTCCTAAACTAAGCGTCCTAGAGCGAAAAGGGCTTTAATTCGTGACCACCCCCAAAAAATCGCAAAATCCTCCCAAATCCTAAAAAAATTGAAATTTTTATATGAAAAACTTCTTTTGGCCATATCTCCTAAACTAAGCTTCCTAGAGCGAAATGGACTTTAATTCGTGACCACCCTCAAAAAATCGAAAATTCCACCCAAATCCTAAAAAAATTGAAATTTTTATATGAAAACTTCTTTTGGCCATATCTCCTAAACTAAGCGTCCTAGAGCGAAAAGGGCGATAATTCGTGACCACCCCCAAAAAATCGAAAAATCCACCCAAATCCTAAAAAAATTGAAATTTTTATATGAAAAACTTCTTTTGGCCATATCTCCTAAACTAAGCGTCCTAGAGCGAAAACGACGATAATTCGTGACCACCCTCAAAAAATCCCACCCAAATCCTAAAAAAATTGAAATTTTTATATGAAAAACTTCTTTTGGCCATATCTCCTAAACTAAGCGTCCTAGAGCGAAAAGGGCTTTAATTCGTGACCACCCCCAAAGAATCGAAAAATCCACCCAATCCTAAAAAAATTGAAATTTTTATATGAAAAACTTCGTTTGGCCATATCTCCTAAACTAAGCGTCCTAGAGCGAAAAGGGCTTTAATTCGTGACCACCCTCAAAAAATCGAAAAATCCACCAAAATCCTAAAAAAATTCAAATTTTTATATGAAAAACTTCTTTTGGCCATATCTCCTAAACTAAGCGTCCTAGAGCGAAAAGGACGATAATTCGTGACCACCCCAAAAAAATCGAAAAATCCACCCAAATCCTAAAAAAACTGAAATTTTTATATGAAAAACTTCTTTTGGCCATATCTCCTAAACTAAGCGTCCTAGAGCGAAAAGGGCTTTAATTCGTGACCACCCCCAAAAAAATCGAAAAATCCTCCCAAATCCTAAAAAAATTGAATTTTTTATATGAAAAACTTCTTTTGGCCATATCTCCTAAACTAAGCGTCCTAGAGCGAAATGGACTTTAATTCGTGACCACCCTCAAAAAATCGAAAAATCCACCCAAATCCTAAAAAAATTGAAATTTTTATATGAAAACTTCTTTTGGCCATATCTCCTAAACTAAGCGTCCTAGAGCGAAAAGGGCGATAATTCGTGACCACCCCCAAAAAATCGAAAAATCCACCCAAATCCTAAAAAAATTGAAATTTTTATATGAAAAACTTCTTTTGGCCATATCTCCTAAACTAAGCGTCCTAGAGCGAAAAGGACGACAATTCGTGACCACCCTCAAAAACTCGAAAAATCCACCCAAATCCTAAAAAAGTTGACATTTTTATATGAAAAACTTCTTTTGGCCATATCTCCTAAACTAAGCGTCCTAGAGCGAAAAGGACGATAATTTGTGACCACCCCCAAAAAATCGAAAAATCCACCCAAATCCTAAAAAAATTGAAATTTTTATATGAAAAACTTCTTTTGGCCATATCTCCTAAACTAAGCGTCCTAGAGCGAAAAGGGCTTTAATAAGTGACCACCCCCAAAAAATCGAAAAATCCACCCAATCCTAAAAAAAATTGAATTTTTTATATGAAAAACTTCGTTTGGCCATATCTCCTAAACTAAGCGTCCTAGAGCGAAAAGGGCTTTAATTCGTGACCACCCTCAAAAAATCGAAAAATCCACCAAAATCCTAAAAAAATTCAAATTTTTATATGAAAAACTTCTTTTGGCCATATCTCCTAAACTAAGCGTCCTAGAGCGAAAAGGACGATAATTCGTGACCACCCTCAAAAAATCGAAAAATCCACCCAAATCCTAAAAAAATTGAAATTTTTATATGAAACACTTCGTTTGGCCATATCTCCTAAACTAAGCGTCCTAGAGCGAAAAGGGCTTTAATTCGTGACCACCCTCAAAAAATCGAAAAATCCACCCAAATCCTAAAAAAATTGAAATTTTTATATGAAAAACTTCTTTTGGCCATATCTCCTAAACTAAGCGTCCTAGAGCGAAAAGGACGATAATTCGTGACCACCCCCAAAAAATCGAAAAATCCACCCAAATCCTAAAAAAATTGAAATTTTTATATGAAAAACTTCTTTTGGTCATATCTCCTAAACTAAGCGTCCTAGAGCGAAAAGGGCTTTAATTCGTGACCACCCTCAAAAAATCGAAAAATCCACCCAAATCCTAAAAAAATTGAAATTTTTATATGAAAAACTTCTTTTGGCCATATCTCCTAAACTAAGCGTCCTAGAGCGAAAAGGGCTTTAATTCGTGACCACCCTCAAAAAATCGAAAAATCCACCCAAATCCTAAAAAAATTGAAATTTTTATATGAAAAACTTCTTTTGGCCATATCTCCTAAACTAAGCGTCCTAGAGCGAAAAGGGCGATAATTCGTGACCACCCCCAAAAAATCGAAAAATCCAACCAAATCCTAAAAAAATTGAAATTTTTATATGAAAAACTTCTTTTGGCCATATCTCCTAAACTAAGCGTCCTAGAGCGAAAAGGACGATAATTAGTGACCACCCTCAAAAAATCCACCCAAATCCTAAAAAAATTGAAATTTTTATATGAAAAACTTCTTTTGGCCATATCTCCTAAACTAAGCGTCCTAGAGCGAAAAGGACGATAATTAGTGACCACCCTCAAAAAATCGAAAAATCCACCCAAATCCTAAAAAAATTGAAATTTTTATATGAAAAACTTGTTTTGGCCATATCTCCTAAACTAAGCGTCCTAGAGCGAAAAGGACGATAATTCGTGACCACCCCCAAAAAATCGAAAAATCCACCCAATCCTAAAAAAATTGAAATTTTTATATGAAAAACTTCGTTTGGCCATATCTCCTAAACTAAGCGTCCTAGAGCGAAAAGGGCTTTAATTCGTGACCACCCCCAAAAAATCGAAAAATCCACCCAAATCCTAAAAAAATTGAAATTTTTATATGAAAAACTTCTTTTGGCCATATCTCCTAAACTAAGCGTCCTAGAGCGAAAAGGACGATAATTCGTGACCACCCCCAAAAAATCGAAAAATCCACCCAAATCCTAAAATAATTGAAATTTTTATATGAAAAACTTTTTTTGGCCATATCTCCTAAACTAAGCGTCCTAGAGCGAAAAGGGCTTTAATTCGTGACCACCCCCAAAAAATCGAAAAATCCACCCAATCCTAAAAAAATTGAAATTTTTATATGAAAAACTTCGTTTGGCCATATCTCCTAAACTAAGCGTCCTAGAGCGAAAAGGGCTTTAATTCGTGACCACCCCCAAAAAATCGAAAAATCCACCCAAATCCTAAAAAAATTGAAATTTTTAAATGAAAAACTTCTTTTGGCCATATCTCCTAAACTAAGCGTCCTAGAGCGAACAGGACGATAATTCGTGACCACCCTCAAAAAATCGAAAAATCCACCCAAATCCTATAAAAATTTAAATTTTTATATGAAAAACTTCTTTTGGCCATATCTCCTAAACTAAGCGCCCTAGAGCGAAAAGGACGATAATTCGTGACCACCCCCAAAAAATCGAAAAATCCACCCAAATCCTAAAAAAATTGAAATTTTTATATGAAAAACTTCTTTTGGCCATATCTCCTAAACTAAGCGTCCTAGAGCGAAAAGGACGACAATTCGTGACCACCCTCAAAAACTCGAAAAATCCACCCAAATCCTAAAAAAGTTGAAATTTTTATATGAAAAACTTCGTTTGGCCATATCTCCTAAACTAAGCGTCCTAGAGCGAAAAGGACGATAATTTGTGACCACCCCCAAAAAATCGAAAAATCCACCCAAATCCTAAAAAAATTGAAATTTTTATATGAAAAACTTCTTTTGGCCATATCTCCTAAACTAAGCGTCCTAGAGCGAAAAGGACGATAATTCGTGACCACCCCCAAAAAATCGAAAAATCCACCCAAATCCTAAAAAAATTGAAATTTTTATATGAAAAACTTCTTTTGGTCATATCTCCTAAACTAAGCGTCCTAGAGCGAAAAGGGCTTTAATTCGTGACCACCCTCAAAAAATCGAAAAATCCACCCAAATCCTAAAAAAATTGAAATTTTTATATGAAAAACTTCTTTTGGCCATATCTCCTAAACTAAGCGTCCTAGAGCGAAAAGGGCTTTAATTCGTGACCACCCTCAAAAAATCGGAAAATCCACCCAAATCCTAAAAAAATTGAAATTTTTATATGAAAAACTTCTTTTGGCCATATCTCCTAAACTAAGCGTCCTAGAGCGAAAAGGGCGATAATTCGTGACCACCCCCAAAAAATCGAAAAATCCAACCAAATCCTAAAAAAATTGAAATTTTTATATGAAAAACTTCTTTTGGCCATATCTCCTAAACTAAGCATCCTAGAGCGAAAAGGACGATAATTAGTGACCACCCTCAAAAAATCCACCCAAATCCTAAAAAAATTGAAATTTTTATATGAAAAACTTCTTTTGGCCATATCTCCTAAACTAAGCGTCCTAGAGCGAAAAGGACGATAATTAGTGACCACCCTCAAAAAATCGAAAAATCCACCCAAATCCTAAAAAAATTGAAATTTTTATATGAAAAACTTGTTTTGGCCATATCTCCTAAACTAAGCGTCCTAGAGCGAAAAGGACGATAATTCGTGACCACCCCCAAAAAATCGAAAAATCCACCCAATCCTAAAAAAATTGAAATTTTTATATGAAAAACTTCGTTTGGCCATATCTCCTAAACTAAGCGTCCTAGAGCGAAAAGGGCTTTAATTCGTGACCACCCCCAAAAAATCGAAAAATCCACCCAAATCCTAAAAAAATTGAAATTTTTATATGAAAAACTTCGTTTGGCCATATCTCCTAAACTAAGCGTCCTAGAGCGAAAAGGACGATAATTCGTGACCACCCCCAAAAAATCGAAAAATCCACCCAAATCCTAAAATAATTGAAATTTTTATATGAAAAACTTTTTTTGGCCATATCTCCTAAACTAAGCGTCCTAGAGCGAAAAGGGCTTTAATTCGTGACCACCCCCAAAAAATCGAAAAATCCACCCAATCCTAAAAAAATTGAAATTTTTATATGAAAAACTTCGTTTGGCCATATCTCCTAAACTAAGCGTCCTAGAGCGAAAAGGGCTTTAATTCGTGACCACCCCCAAAAAATCGAAAAATCCACCCAAATCCTAAAAAAATTGAAATTTTTAAATGAAAAACTTCTTTTGGCCATATCTCCTAAACTAAGCGTCCTAGAGCGAAAAGGACGATAATTCGTGACCACCCTCAAAAAATCGAAAAATCCACCCAAATCCTATAAAAATTTAAATTTTTATATGAAAAACTTCTTTTGGCCATATCTCCTAAACTAAGCGCCCTAGAGCGAAAAGGACGATAATTCGTGACCACCCCCAAAAAATCGAAAAATCCACCCAAATCCTAAAAAAATTGAAATTTTTATATGAAAAACTTCTTTTGGCCATATCTCCTAAACTAAGCGTCCTAGAGCGAAAAGGACGACAATTCGTGACCACCCTCAAAAACTCGAAAAATCCACCCAAATCCTAAAAAAGTTGAAATTTTTATATGAAAAACTTCTTTTGGCCATATCTCCTAAACTAAGCGTCCTAGAGCGAAAAGGACGATAATTTGTGACCACCCCCAAAAAATCGAAAAATCCACCCAAATCCTAAAAAAATTGAAATTTTTATATGAAAAACTTCTTTTGGCCATATCTCCTAAACTAAGCGTCCTAGAGCGAAAAGGGCTTTAATTCGTGACCACCCTCAAAAAATCGAAAAATCCACCCAAATCCTAAAAAATTCAAATTTTTATATGAAAAACTTCTTTTGGCCATATCTCCTAAACTAAGCGTCCTAGAGCGAAAAGGACGATAATTCGTGACCACCCCCAAAAAATCGAAAAATCCACCCAAATCCTAAAAAAACTGAAATTTTTATATGAAAAACTTCTTTTGGCCATATCTCCTAAACTAAGCGTCCTAGAGCGAAAAGGGCTTTAATTCGTGACCACCCCCAAAAAATCGAAAAATCCTCCCAAATCCTAAAAAAATTGAAATTTTTATATGAAAAACTTCTTTTGGCCATATCTCCTAAACTAAGCGTCCTAGAGCGAAAAGGACGATAATTTGTGACCACCCCCAAAAAATCGAAAAATCCACCCAAATCCTAAAAAAATTGAAATTTTTATATGAAAAACTTCTTTTGGCCATATCTCCTAAACTAAGCGTCCTAGAGCGAAAAGGGCTTTAATTCGTGACCACCCCCAAAAAATCGAAAAATCCACCCAATCCTAAAAAAAATTGAAATTTTTATATGAAAAACTTCGTTTGGCCATATCTCCTAAACTAAGCGTCCTAGAGCGAAAAGGGCTTTAATTCGTGACCACCCTCAAAAAATCGAAAAATCCACCAAAATCCTAAAAAAATTCAAATTTTTATATGAAAAACTTCTTTTGGCCATATCTCCTAAACTAAGCGTCCTAGAGCGAAAAGGACGATAATTCGTGACCACCCCCAAAAAATCGAAAAATCCACCCAAATCCTAAAAAAACTGAAATTTTTATATGAAAAACTTCTTTTGGCCATATCTCCTAAACTAAGCGTCCTAGAGCGAAAAGGGCTTTAATTCGTGACCACCCCCAAAAAATCGAAAAATCCTCCCAAATCCTAAAAAATTTGAAATTTTTATATGAAAAACTTCTTTTGGCCATATCTCCTAAACTAAGCGTCCTAGAGCGAAAAGGGCTTTAATTCGTGACCACCCCCAAAAAATCGAAAAATCCACCCAAATCCTAAAAAAGTTGAAATTTTTATATGAAAAACTTCTTTTGGCCATATCTCCTAAACTAAGCGTCCTAGAGCGAAAAGGACGATAATTCGTGACCACCCCCAAAAAATCGAAAAATCCACCCAAATCCTAAAAGAATTGAAATTTTTATATGAAAAACTTCTTATGGCCATATCTCCTAAACTAAGCGTCCTAGAGCGAAAAGGACGATAATTCGTGACCACCCCCAAAAAATCGAATAATCCACCCAAATCCTAAAAAAATTGAAATTTTTATATGAAAAACTTCTTTTGGTCATATCTCCTAAGCTAAGCGTCCTAGAGCGAAAAGGGCTTTAATTCGTGACCATCCTCAAAAAATCGAAAAATCCACCCAAATCCTAAAAAAATTGAAATTTTTATATGAAAAACTTCTTTTGGTCATATCTCCTAAACTAAGCGTCCTAGAGCGAAAAGGGCTTTAATTCGTGACCACCCTCAAAAAATCGAATAATCCACCCAAATCCTAAAAAAATTGAAATTTTTATATGAAAAACTTCTTTTGGCCATATCTCCTAAACTAAGCGTCCTAGAGCGAAAAGGACGATAATTCGTGACCACCCCCAAAAAATCGAAAAATCCACCCAAATCCTAAAAAAATTGAAATTTTTATATGAAAAACTTCTTTTGGTCATATCTCCTAAACTAAGCGTCCTAGAGCGAAAAGGGCTTTAATTCGTGACCACCCTCAAAAAATCGAAAAATCCACCCAAATCCTAAAAAAATTGAAATTTTTATATGAAAAACTTCTTTTGGCCATATCTCCTAAACTAAGCGTCCTAGAGCGAAAAGGGCGATAATTCGTGACCACCCCCAAAAAATCGAAAAATCCACCCAAATCCTAAAATAATTGAAATTTTTATATGAAAAACTTTTTTTGGCCATATCTCCTAAACTAACCGTCCTAGAGCGAAAAGGGCTTTAATTCGTGACCACCCTCAAAAAATCGAAAAATCCACCCAATCCTAAAAAAATTGAAATTTTTATATGAAAAACTTCGTTTGGCCATATCTCCTAAACTAAGCGTCCTAGAGCGAAAAGGGCTTTAATTCGTGACCACCCCCAAAAAATCGAAAAATCCACCCAAATCCTAAAAAAATTGAAATTTTTAAATGAAAAACTTCTTTTGGCCATATCTCCTAAACTAAGCGTCCTAGAGCGAAAAGGACGATAATTCGTGACCACCCTCAAAAAATCGAAAAATCCACCCAAATCCTATAAAAATTTAAATTTTTATATGAAAAACTTCTTTTGGCCATATCTCCTAAACTAAGCGCCCTAGAGCGAAAAGGACGATAATTCGTGACCACCCCCAAAAAATCGAAAAATCCACCCAAATCCTAAAAAAATTGAAATTTTTATATGAAAAACTTCTTTTGGCCATATCTCCTAAACGAAGCGTCCTAGAGCGAAAAGGGCTTTAATTCGTGACCACCCTCAAACAATCGAAAAATCCACCCAAATCCTAAAAAAATTGAAATTTTTATATGAAAACTTCTTTTGGCCATATCTCCTAAACTAAGCGTCCTAGAGCGAAAAGGGCGATAATTCGTGACCACCCCCAAAAAATCGAAAAATCCACCCACATCCTAAAAAAATTGAAATTTTTATATGAAAAACTTCTTTTGGCCATATCTCCTAAACTAAGCGTCCTAGAGCGAAAAGGACGATAATTCGTGACCACCCTCAAAAAATCGAAAAATCCACCCAAATCCTAAAAAAGTTGAAATTTTTATATGAAAAACTTCTTTTGGCCATATCTCCTAAACTAAGCGTCCTAGAGCGAAAAGGACGATAATTTGTGACCACCCCCAAAAAATCGAAAAATCTACCCAAATCCTAAAAAAATTGAAATTTTTATATGAAAAACTTCTTTTGGCCATATCTCCTAAACTAAGCGTCCTAGAGCGAAAAGGACGATAATACGTGACCACCCTCAAAAAATCGAAAAATTCAACCAAATCCTAAAAAAATTTAAATTTTTATATGAAAAACTTCTTTTGGCCATATCTCCTAAACTAAGCGTCCTAGAGCGAAAAGGACGATAATTCGTGACCACCCCCAAAAAATAGAAAAATCCACCCAAATCCTAAAAAAATTGAAATTTTTATATGAAAAACTTCTTTTGGCCATATTTCCTAAACTAAGCGTCCTAGAGCGAAAAGGACGATAATACGTGACCACCCTCAAAAAATCGAAAAATCCACCCAAATCCTAAAAAAATTGAAATTTTTATATGAAAAACTTCTTTTGGCCATATCTCCTAAACTAAGCGTCCTAGAGCGAAAAGGACGATAATTAGTGACCACCCTCAAAAAATCGAAAAATCCACCCAAATCCTAAAAAAATTGAAATTTTTATATGAAAAACTTCTTTTGGCCATATCTCCTAAACTAAGCGTCCTAGAGCGAAAAGGGCTTTAATTCGTGACCACCCCCAAAAAATCGAAAAATCCACCCAAATCCTAAAAAAATTGAAATTTTTATATGAAAAACTTCTTTTGGCCATATCTCCTAAACTAAGCGTCCTAGAGCGAAAAGGACGATAATACGTGACCACCCTCAAAAAATCGAAAAATTCAACCAAATCCTAAACAAATTTAAATTTTTATATGAAAAACTTCTTTTGGCCATATCTCCTAAACTAAGCGTCCTAGAGCGAAAAGGACGATAATTAGTGACCACCCTCAAAAAATCGAAAAATCCACCCAAATCCTAAAAAAATTGAAATTTTTATATGAAAAACTTCTTTTGGCCATATCTCCTAAACTAAGCGTCCTAGAGCGAAAAGGGCGATAATTCGTGACCACCCCCAAAAAATCGAAAAATCCAACCAAATCCTAAAAAAATTCAAATTTTTATATGAAAAACTTCTTTTGGCCATATCTCCTAAACTAAGCGTCCTAGAGCGAAAAGGGCTTTAATTCGTGACCACCCCCAAAAAATCGAAAAATCCACCCAAATCCTAAAAAAATTGAAATTTTTATATGAAAAACTTCTTTTGGCCATATCTCCTAAACTAAGCGTCCTAGAGCGAAAAGGACGATAATTCGTGACCACCCTCGAAAAATCCACCCAAATCCTAAAAAAATTGAAATTTTTATATGAAAAACTTCTTTTGGCCATATCTCCTAAACTAAGCGTCCTAGAGCGAAAAGGACGATAATTCGTGACCACCCCCAAAAAATCGAAAAATCCACCCAAATCCTAAAAAAATTGAAATTTTTAAATGAAAAACTTCTTTTGGCCATATCTCCTAAACTAAGCGTCCTAGAGCGAAAAGGACGATAATTCGTGACCACCCTCAAAAAATCGAAAAATCCACCCAAATCCTATAAAAATTTAAATTTTTATATGAAAAACTTCTTTTGGCCATATCTCCTAAACTAAGCGCCCTAGAGCGAAAAGGACGATAATTCGTGACCACCCCCAAAAAATCGAAAAATCCACCCAAATCCTAAAAAAATTGAAATTTTTATATGAAAAACTTCTTTTGGCCATATCTCCTAAACTAAGCGTCCTAGAGCGAAAAGGGCTTTAATTCGTGACCACCCCCAAAAAATCGAAAAATCCACCCAAATCCTAAAAAAATTGAAATTTTTATATGAAAAACTTCTTTTGGCCATATCTCCTAAACTAAGCGTCCTAGAGCGAAAAGGGCGATAATTCGTGACCACCCCCAAAAAATCGAAAAATCCACCCAAATCCTAAAATAATTGAAATTTTTATATGAAAAACTTTTTTTGGCCATATCTCCTAAACTAAGCGTCCTAGAGCGAAAAGGGCTTTAATTCGTGACCACCCTCAAAAAATCGAAAAATCCACCCAATCCTAAAAAAATTGAAATTTTTATATGAAAAACTTCGTTTGGCCATATCTCCTAAACTAAGCGTCCTAGAGCGAAAAGGGCTTTAATTCGTGACCACCCCCAAAAAATCGAAAAATCCACCCAAATCCTAAAAAAATTGAAATTTTTAAATGAAAAACTTCTTTTGGCCATATCTCCTAAACTAAGCGTCCTAGAGCGAAAAGGACGATAATTCGTGACCACCCTCAAAAAATCGAAAAATCCACCCAAATCCTATAAAAATTTAAATTTTTATATGAAAAACTTCTTTTGGCCATATCTCCTAAACTAAGCGCCCTAGAGCGAAAAGGACGATAATTCGTGACCACCCCCAAAAAATCGAAAAATCCACCCAAATCCTAAAAAAATTGAAATTTTTATATGAAAAACTTCTTTTGGCCATATCTCCTAAACGAAGCGTCCTAGAGCGAAAAGGGCTTTAATTCGTGACCACCCTCAAACAATCGAAAAATCCACCCAAATCCTAAAAAAATTGAAATTTTTATATGAAAACTTCTTTTGGCCATATCTCCTAAACTAAGCGTCCTAGAGCGAAAAGGGCGATAATTCGTGACCACCCCCAAAAAATCGAAAAATCCACCCACATCCTAAAAAAATTGAAATTTTTATATGAAAAACTTCTTTTGGCCATATCTCCTAAACTAAGCGTCCTAGAGCGAAAAGGACGATAATTCGTGACCACCCTCAAAAAATCGAAAAATCCACCCAAATCCTAAAAAAGTTGAAATTTTTATATGAAAAACTTCTTTTGGCCATATCTCCTAAACTAAGCGTCCTAGAGCGAAAAGGACGATAATTTGTGACCACCCCCAAAAAATCGAAAAATCTACCCAAATCCTAAAAAAATTGAAATTTTTATATGAAAAACTTCTTTTGGCCATATCTCCTAAACTAAGCGTCCTAGAGCGAAAAGGACGATAATACGTGACCACCCTCAAAAAATCGAAAAATTCAACCAAATCCTAAAAAAATTTAAATTTTTATATGAAAAACTTCTTTTGGCCATATCTCCTAAACTAAGCGTCCTAGAGCGAAAAGGACGATAATTCGTGACCACCCCCAAAAAATAGAAAAATCCACCCAAATCCTAAAAAAATTGAAATTTTTATATGAAAAACTTCTTTTGGCCATATTTCCTAAACTAAGCGTCCTAGAGCGAAAAGGACGATAATACGTGACCACCCTCAAAAAATCGAAAAATCCACCCAAATCCTAAAAAATTGAAATTTTTATATGAAAAACTTCTTTTGGCCATATCTCCTAAACTAAGCGTCCTAGAGCGAAAAGGACGATAATTAGTGACCACCCTCAAAAAATCGAAAAATCCACCCAAATCCTAAAAAAATTGAAATTTTTATATGAAAAACTTCTTTTGGCCATATCTCCTAAACTAAGCGTCCTAGAGCGAAAAGGGCTTTAATTCGTGACCACCCCCAAAAAATCGAAAAATCCACCCAAATCCTAAAAAAATTGAAATTTTTATATGAAAAACTTCTTTTGGCCATATCTCCTAAACTAAGCGTCCTAGAGCGAAAAGGACGATAATACGTGACCACCCTCAAAAAATCGAAAAATTCAACCAAATCCTAAACAAATTTAAATTTTTATATGAAAAACTTCTTTTGGCCATATCTCCTAAACTAAGCGTCCTAGAGCGAAAAGGACGATAATTAGTGACCACCCTCAAAAAATCGAAAAATCCACCCAAATCCTAAAAAAATTGAAATTTTTATATGAAAAACTTCTTTTGGCCATATCTCCTAAACTAAGCGTCCTAGAGCGAAAAGGGCGATAATTCGTGACCACCCCCAAAAAATCGAAAAATCCAACCAAATCCTAAAAAAATTCAAATTTTTATATGAAAAACTTCTTTTGGCCATATCTCCTAAACTAAGCGTCCTAGAGCGAAAAGGGCTTTAATTCGTGACCACCCCCAAAAAATCGAAAAATCCACCCAAATCCTAAAAAAATTGAAATTTTTATATGAAAAACTTCTTTTGGCCATATCTCCTAAACTAAGCGTCCTAGAGCGAAAAGGACGATAATTCGTGACCACCCTCGAAAAATCCACCCAAATCCTAAAAAAATTGAAATTTTTATATGAAAAACTTCTTTTGGCCATATCTCCTAAACTAAGCGTCCTAGAGCGAAAAGGACGATAATTCGTGACCACCCCCAAAAAATCGAAAAATCCACCCAAATCCTAAAAAAATTGAAATTTTTAAATGAAAAACTTCTTTTGGCCATATCTCCTAAACTAAGCGTCCTTGAGCGAAAAGGGCTTTAATTCGTGACCACCCTCACAAAATCGAAAAATCCACCCAAATCCTAAAAAAATTGAAATTTTTATATGAAAAACTTCTTTTGGCCATATCTCCTAAACTAAGCGTCCTAGAGCGAAAAGGGCGATAATTCGTGACCACCCCCAAAAAATCGAAAAATCCACCCAAATCCTAAAAAAATTGAAATTTTTATATGAAAAACTTCTTTTGGCCATATCTCCTAAACTAAGCGTCCTAGAGCGAAAAGGACGATAATTCGTGACCACCCCCAAAAAATCGAAAAATCCACCCAAATCCTAAAAATATTGAAATTTTTATATGAAAAACTTCTTTTGGCCATATCTCCTAAACTAAGCGTCCTAGAGCGAAAAGGACGATAATTTGTGACCACCCCCAAAAAATCGAAAAATCTACCCAAATCCTAAAAAAATTGAAATTTTTATATGAAAAACTTCTTTTGGCCATATCTCCTAAACTAAGCGTCCTAGAGCGAAAAGGACGATAATACGTGACCACCCTCAAAAAATCGAAAAATTCAACCAAATCCTAAAAAAATTTAAATTTTTATATGAAAAACTTCTTTTGGCCATATCTCCTAAACTAAGCGTCCTAGAGCGAAAAGGACGATAATACGTGACCACCCTCAAAAAATCGAAAAATTCAACCAAATCCTAAAAAAATTTAAATTTTTATATGAAAAACTTCTTTTGGCCATATCTCCTAAACTAAGCGTCCTAGAGCGAAAAGGACGATAATTAGTGACCACCCTCAAAAAATCGAAAAATCCACCCAAATCCTAAAAAAATTGAAATTTTTATATGAAAAACTTCTTTTGGCCATATCTCCTAAACTAAGCGTCCTAGAGCGAAAAGGGCTTTAATTCGTGACCACCCCCAAAAAATCGAAAAATCCATCCAATCCTAAAAAAATTGAAATTTTTATATGAAAAACTTCGTTTGGCCATATCTCCTAAATTAAGCGTCCTAGAGCGAAAAGGGCTTTAATTCGTGACCACCCCCAAAAAATCGAAAAATCCACCCAAATCCTAAAAAAATTGAAATTTTTATATGAAAAACTTCTTTTGGCCATATCTCCTAAACTAAGCGTCCTAGAGCGAAAAGGACGATAATTCGTGACCACCCTCAAAAAATAGAAAAATCCACCCAAATCCTAAAAAAGTTGAAATTTTTATATGAATAACTTCTTTTGGCCATATCTCCTAAACTAAGCGTCCTAGAGCGAAAAGGACGATAATTTGTGACCACCCCCAAAAAATCGAAAAATCCACCCAAATCCTAAAAAAATTGAAATTTTTATATGAAAAACTTCTTTTGGCCATATCTCCTAAACTAAGCGTCCTAGAGCGAAAAGGGCTTTAATTCGTGACCACCCCCAAAAAATCGAAAAATCCACCCAATCCTAAAAAAATTGAAATTTTTATATGAAAAACTTCGTTTGGCCATATCTCCTAAACTAAGCGTCCTAGAGCGAAAAGGGCTTTAATTCGTGACCACCCTCAAAAAATCGAAAAATCCACCAAAATCCTAAAAAAATTCAAATTTTTATATGAAAAACTTCTTTTGGCCATATCTCCTAAACTAAGCGTCCTAGAGCGAAAAGGACGATAATTCGTGACCACCCCCAAAAAACCGAAAAATCCACCCAAATCCTAAAAAAACTGAAATTTTTATATGAAAAACTTCTTTTGGCCATATCTCCTAAACTAAGCTTCCTAGAGCGAATGGACTTTAATTCGTGACCACCCTCAAAAAATCGAAAATTCCACCCAAATCCTAAAAAAGTTGAAAATTTTATATTAAAGGGCTTTAATTCGTGACCACCCCCAAAAAATCGAAAAATCCACCCAATCCTAAAAAAATTGAAATTTTTATATGAAAAACTTCGTTTGGCCATATCTCCTAAACTAAGCGTCCTAGAGCGAAAAGGGCTTTAATTCGTGACCACCCTCAAAAAATCGAAAAATCCACCAAAATCCTAAAAAAATTCAAATTTTTATATGAAAAACTTCTTTTGGCCATATCTCCTAAACTAAGCGTCCTAGAGCGAAAAGGACGATAATAATCTCCTAAACTAAGCGTCCTAGAGCGAAAAGGACGATAATTTGTGACCACCCTCAAGAAATCGAAAAATCCACCCAAATCCTAAAAAAAATTGAAATTTTTATATGAAAACTTCTTTTGGCCATATCTCCTAAACTAAGCGTCCTAGAGCGAAAAGGACGATAATTCGTGACCACCCTCAAAAAATCCCACCCAAATCCTAAAAAAATTGAAATTTTTATATGAAAAACTTCTTTTGGCCATATCTCCTAAACTAAGCGTCCTAGAGCGAAAAGGACGATAATTTGTGACCACCCCCAAAAAATCGAAAAATCCACCCAAATCCTAAAAAAATTGAAATTTTTATATGAAAAACTTCTTTTGGCCATATCTCCTAAACTAAGCGTCCTAGAGCGAAAAGGGCTTTAATTCGTGACCACCCCCAAAAAATCGAAAAATCCTCCCAAATCCTAAAAAAATTGAAATTTTTATATGAAAAACTTCTTTTGGCCATATCTCCTAAACTAAGCGTCCTAGAGCGAAAAGGGCTTTAATTCGTGACCACCCCCAAAAAATCGAAAAATCCACCCAAATCCTAAAAAAGTTGAAATTTTTATATGAAAAACTTCTTTTGGCCATATCTCCTAAACTAAGCGTCCTAGAGCGAAAAGGACGATAATTCGTGACCACCCTCAAAAAATCGAAAAATCCACCCAAATCCTAAAAGAATTGAAATTTTTATATGAAAAACTTCTTATGGCCATATCTCCTAAACTAAGCGTCCTAGAGCGAAAAGGACGATAATTCGTGACCACCCCCAAAAAATCGAATAATCCACCCAAATCCTAAAAAAATTGAAATTTTTATATGAAAAACTTCTTTTGGTCATATCTCCTAAGCTAAGCGTCCTAGAGCGAAAAGGGCTTTAATTCGTGACCATCCTCAAAAAATCGAAAAATCCACCCAAATCCTAAAAAAATTGAAATTTTTATATGAAAAACTTCTTTTGGCCATATCTCCTAAACTAAGCGTCCTAGAGCGAAAAGGGCTTTAATTCGTGACCACCCTCAAAAAATCGAAAAATCCACCCAAATCCTAAAAAAATTGAAATTTTTATATGAAAAACTTCTTTTGGCCATATCTCCTAAACTAAGCGTCCTAGAGCGAAAAGGGCGATAATTCGTGACCACCCCCAAAAAATCGAAAAATCCACCCAAATCCTAAAAAAATTGAAATTTTTATATGAAAAACTTCTTTTGGTCATATCTCCTAAGCTAAGCGTCCTAGAGCGAAAAGGGCTTTAATTCGTGACCACCCTCAAAAAATCGAAAAATCCACCCAAATCCTAAAAAAATTGAAATTTTTATATGAAACACTTCGTTTGGCCATATCTCCTAAACTAAGCGTCCTAGA
The DNA here is from genome assembly GCF_050003625.1 of Haematobia irritans. NCBI lineage: Eukaryota > Metazoa > Arthropoda > Insecta > Diptera > Muscidae > Haematobia > Haematobia irritans. Next base: position 32,608,478 of record NC_134397.1, read on the forward strand.
GCGAAAAGGGCTTTAATTCGTGACCACCCTCAAAAAATCGAAAAATCCACCCAAATCCTAAAAAAATTGAAATTTTTATATGAAAACTTCTTTTGGCCATATCTCCTAAACTAATCGTCCTAGAGCGAAAAGGGCGATAATTCGTGACCACCCCCAAAAAATCGAAAAATCCACCCAAATCCTAAAAAAATTGAAATTTTTATATGAAAAACTTCTTTTGGCCATATCTCCTAAACTAAGCGTCCTAGAGCGAAAAGGACGATAATTCGTGACCACCCTCAAAAAATCGAAAAATCCACCCAAATCCTAAAAAAGTTGAAATTTTTATATGAAAAACTTCTTTTGGCCATATCTCCTAAACTAATCGTCCTAGAGCGAAAAGGGCGATAATTCGTGACCACCCCCAAAAAATCGAAAAATCCACCCAAATCCTAAAAAAATTGAAATTTTTATATGAAAAACTTCTTTTGGCCATATCTCCTAAACTAAGCGTCCTAGAGCGAAAAGGACGATAATTCGTGACCACCCTCAAAAAATCGAAAAATCCACCCAAATCCTAAAAAAGTTGAAATTTTTATATGAAAAACTTCTTTTGGCCATATCTCCTAAACTAAGCGTCCTAGAGCGAAAAGGACGATAATTTGTGACCACCCCCAAAAAATCGAAAAATCTACCCAAATCCTAAAAAATTGAAATTTTTATATGAAAAACTTCTTTTGGCCATATCTCCTAAACTAAGCGTCCTAGATCGAAAAGGGCTTTAATTCGTGACCACCCCCAAAAAATCGAAAAATCCATCCAATCCTAAAAAAATTTAAATTTTTATATGAAAAACTTCTTTTGGCCATATCTCCTAAACTAAGCGTCCTAGAGCGAAAAGGACGATAATTCGTGACCACCCCCAAAAAATCGAAAAATCCACCCAAATCCTAAAAAAATTGAAATTTTTATATGAAAAACTTCGTTTGGCCATATCTCCTAAACTAAGCGTCCTAGAGCGAAAAGGGCTTTAATTCGTGACCACCCTCAAAAAATCGAAAAATCCACCCTAATCCTAAAAATATTGAAATTTTTATATGAAAACTTCTTTTGGCCATATCTCCTAAACTAAGCGTCCTAGAGCGAAAAGGGCGATAATTCGTGACCACCCCCAAAAAATCGAAAAATCCACCCAAATCCTAAAAAAATTGAAATTTTTATATGAAAAACTTCTTTTGGCCATATCTCCTAAACTAAGCGTCCTAGAGCGAAAAGGACGATAATTCGTGACCACCCTCAAAAAATCGAAAAATCCACCCAAATCCTAAAAAAGTTGAAATTTTTATATGAAAAACTTCTTTTGGCCATATCTCCTAAACTAAGCGTCCTAGAGCGAAAAGGACGATAATTTGTGACCACCCCCAAAAAATCGAAAAATCTACCCAAATCCTAAAAAAATTGAAATTTTTATATGAAAAACTTCTTTTGGCCATATCTCCTAAACTAAGCGTCCTAGAGCGAAAAGGACGATAATACGTGACCACCCCCAAAAAATAGAAAAATCCACCCAAATCCTAAAAAAATTGAAATTTTTATATGAAAAACTTCTTTTGGCCATATCTCCTAAACTAAGCGTCCTAGAGCGAAAAGGACGATAATTCGTGACCACCCCCAAAAAATAGAAAAATCCACCCAAATCCTAAAAAAATTGAAATTTTTATATGAAAAACTTCTTTTGGCCATATCTCCTAAACTAAGCGTCCTAGAGCGAAAAGGACGATAATACGTGACCACCCTCAAAAAATCGAAAAATTCAACCAAATCCTAAAAAAATTTAAATTTTTATATGAAAAACTTCTTTTGGCCATATCTCCTAAACTACGCGTCCTAGAGCGAAAAGGACGATAATCCGTGACCACCCCAAAAAAATCGAAAAATCCACCCAAATCCTAAAAAAATTGAAATGTTTATATGAAAAACTTCTTTTGGCCATATCTCCTAAACTAAGCGTCCTAGAGCGAAAAGGACGATAATTCGTGACCACCCCCAAAAAATCGAAAAATCCACCCAAATCCTAAAAAAATTTAAATTTTTATATGAAAAACTTCTTTTGGCCATATCTCCTAAACTAAGCGTCCTAGAGCGAAAAGGACGATAATTAGTGACCACCCTCAAAAAATCGAAAAATCCACCCAAATCCTAAAAAAATTGAAATTTTTATATGAAAAACTTCTTTTGGCCATATCTCCTAAACTAAGCGTCCTAGAGCGAAAAGGGATTTAATTCGTGACCACCCCCAAAAAATCGAAAAATCCACCCAAATCCTAAAAAAATTGAAATTTTTATATGAAAAACTTCTTTTGGCCATATCTCCTAAACTAAGCGTCCTAGAGCGAAAAGGACGATAATACGTGACCACCCTCAAAAAATCGAAAAATTCAACCAAATCCTAAACAAATTTAAATTTTTATATGAAAAACTTCTTTTGGCCATATCTCCTAAACTAAGCGTCCTAGAGCGAAAAGGACGATAATTAGTGACCACCCTCAAAAAATCGAAAAATCCACCCAAATCCTAAAAAAATTGAAATTTTTATATGAAAAACTTCTTTTGGCCATATCTCCTAAACTAAGCGTCCTAGAGCGAAAAGGGCTTTAATTCGTGACCACCCCCAAAAAATCGAAAAATCCATCCAATCCTAAAAAAATTGAAATTTTTATATGAAAAACTTCTTTTGGCCATATCTCCTAAACTAAGCGTCCTAGAGCGAAAAGGGCGATAATTCGTGACCACCCCCAAAAAATCGAAAAATCCAACCAAATCCTAAAAAAATTCAAATTTTTATATGAAAAACTTCTTTTGGCCATATCTCCTAAACTAAGCGTCCTAGAGCGAAAAGGGCTTTAATTCGTGACCACCACCAAAAAATCGAAAAATCCACCCAAATCCTAAAAAAATTGAAATTTTTATATGAAAAACTTCTTTTGGCCATATCTCCTAAACTAAGCGTCCTAGAGCGAAAAGGACGATAATTCGTGACCACCCTCGAAAAATCCACCCAAATCCTAAAAAAATTGAAATTTTTATATGAAAAACTTCTTTTGGCCATATCTCCTAAACTAAGCGTCCTAGAGCGAAAAGGACGATAATTCGTGACCACCCCCAAAAAATCGAAAAATCCACCCAAATCCTAAAAAAATTGAAATTTTTATATGAAAAACTTTTTTTGGTCATATCTCCTAAACTAAGCGTCCTAGAGCGAAAAGGGCTTTAATTCGTGACCACCCCCAAAAAATCGAAAAATCCATCCAATCCTAAAAAAATTGAAATTTTTATATGAAAAACTTCGTTTGGCCATATCTCCTAAATTAAGCGTCCTAGAGCGAAAAGGGCTTTAATTCGTGACCACCCCCAAAAAATCGAAAAATCCACCCAAATCCTAAAAAAATTGAAATTTTTATATGAAAAACTTCTTTTGGCCATATCTCCTAAACTAAGCGTCCTAGAGCGAAAAGGGCTTTAATTCGTGACCACCCTCCAAAAATCGAAAAATCCACCCAAATCCTAAAAAAATTGAAATTTTTATATGAAAAACTTCTTTTGGCCATATCTCCTAAACTAAGAGTCCTAGAGCGAAAAGGACGATAATTCGTGACCACCCCAAAAAAAATCGAAAAATCCACCCAAATCCTAAAAAAATTGAAATTTTTATATGAAAAACTTCTTTTGGTCATATTTCCTAAACTAAGCGTCCTAGAGCGAAAAGGACGATAATTCGTGACCACCCCCAAAAAATAGAAAAATCCACCCAAATCCTAAAAAAATTGAAATTTTTATATGAAAAACTTCTTTTGGCCATATCTCCTAAACTAAGCGTCCTAGAGCGAAAAGGGCGATAATTCGTGACCACCCCCAAAAAATCGAAAAATCCTCCCAAATCCTAAGAAAATTGAAATTTTTATATGAAAAACTTCTTTTGGCCATATCTCCTAAACTAAGCGTCCTAGAGCGAAAAGGGCTTTAATTCGTGACCACCCCCAAAAAATCGAAAAATCCACCCAAATCCTAAAAAAGTTGAAATTTTTATATGAAAAACTTATTTTGGCCATATCTCCTAAACTAAGCGTCCTAGAGCGAAAAGGACGATAATTTGTGACCACCCCCAAAAAATCGAAAAATCCACCCAAATCCTAAAAAAGTTGAAATTTTTATATGAAAAACTTCTTTTGGCCATATCTCCTCAACTAAGCGTCCTAGAGCGAAAAGGACGATAATTCGTGACCACCCTAAAAAAATCGAAAAATCCACCCAAATCCTAAAAAAAATTGAAATTTTTATATGAAAAACTTCTTTTGGCCATATCTCCTAAACTAAGCGTCCTAGAGCGAAAAGGGCTTTAATTCGTGACCACCCTCAAAAAATCGAAAAATCCACCCAAATCCTAAAAAAATTGAAATTTTTATATGAAAAACTTCTTTTGGCCATATCTCCTAAACTAAGCGTCCTAGAGCGAAAAGGACGATAATTCGTGACCACCCCCAAAAAATCGAAAAATCCAACCAAATCCTAAAAAAATTTAAATTTTTATATGAAAAACTTCTTTTGGCCATATCTCCTAAACTAAGCGTCCTAGAGCGAAAAGGGCTTTAATTCGTGACCACCCCCAAAAAATCGAAAAATCCACCCAAATCCTAAAAAAATTGAAATTTTTATATGAAAAACTTCTTTTGGCCATATCTCCTAAACTAAGCGTCCTAGAGCGAAAAGGGCGATAATTCGTGACCACCCCCAAAAAATCGAAAAATCCAACCAAATCCTAAAAAAATTGAAATTTTTATATGAAAAACTTCTTTTGGCCATATCTCCTAAACTAAGCGTCCTAGAGCGGAAAGGGCTTTAATTCGTGACCACCCCCAAAAAATCGAAAAATCCACCCAAATCCTAAAAAAATTGAAATTTTTATATGAAAAACTTCTTTTGGCCATATCTCCTAAACTAAGCGTCCTAGAGCGAAAAGGGCTTTAATTCGTGACCACCCCCAAAAAATCGAAAAATCCAACCAAATCCTAAAAAAAATGGAAATTTTTATATGAAAAACTTCTTTTGGCCATATCTCCTAAACTAAGCGTCCTAGAGCGAAAAGGGCTTTAATTCGTGACCACCCTCAAAAAATCGAAAAATCCACCCAAATCCTAAAAAAAATTAAATTTTTATATGAAAAACTTCTTTTGGCCATATCTCCTAAACTAAGCGTCCTAGAGCGAAAAGGGCTTTAATTCGTGACCACCCCCAAAAAATCGAAAAATCCACCCAAATCCTAAAAAAATTGAAATTTTTATATGAAAAACTTCTTTTGGCCATTCTCCTAAACTAAGCGTCCTAGAGCGAAAAGGGCTTTAATTCGTGACCACCCCCAAAAAATCGAAAAATCCACCCAAATCCTAAAAAAGTTGAAATTTTTATATGAAAAACTTCTTTTGGCCATATCTCCTAAACTAAGCGTCCTAGAGCGAAAAGGACGATAATTCGTGACCACCCCCAAAAATCGAAAAACCCACCCAAATCCTAAAAAAAATTGAAATTTTTATATGAAAAACTTCTTTTGGCCATATCTCCTAAACTAAGCGTCCTAGAGCGAAAAGGGCTTTAATTCGTGACCACCCTCAAAAAATCGCAAAATGCACCCAAATCCTAAAAAAATTGAAATTTTTATATGAAAAACTTCTTTTGGCCATATCTCCTAAACTAAGCGTCCTAGAGCGAAAAGGACGATAATTCGTGACCACCCCCAAAAAATCGAAAAATCCAACCAAATCCTAAAAAAATGGAAATTTTTATATGAAAAACTTCTTTTGGCCATATCTCCTAAACTAAGCGTCCTAGAGCGAAAAGGGCTTTAATTCGTGACCACCCCCAAAAAATCGAAAAATCCACCCAAATCCTAAAAAAATTGAAATTTTTATATGAACAACTTCTTTTGGCCATATCTCCTAAACTAAGCGTCCTAAAGCGGAAAGAGCTTTAATTCGTGACCACCCCCAAAAAATCGAAAAATCCACCCAAATCCTAAAAACATTGAAATTTTTATATGAAAAACTTCTGTTGGCCATATCTCCTAAACTAAGCGTCCTAGAGCGAAAAGGGCTTTAATTCGTGACCACCCCCAAAAAATCGAAAAATCCAACCAAATCCTAAAAAAATGGAAATTTTTATATGAAAAACTTCTTTTGGCCATATCTCCTAAACTAAGCGTCCTAGAGCGAAAAGGGCTTTAATTCGTGACCACCCTCAAAAAATCGAAAAATCCACCCAAATCCTAAAAAAATTTAAATTTTTATATGAAAAACTTCTTTTGGCCATATCTCCTAAACTAAGCGTCCTAGAGCGAAAAGGACTTTAATTCGTGACCACCCTCAAAAAATCGAAAAATCCACCCAAATCCTAAAAAAATTCAAATTTTTATATGAAAAACTTCTTTTGGCCATATCTCCTAAACTAAGCGTCCTAGAGCGAAAAGGGCTTTAATTCGTGACCACCCCCAAAAAATCGAAAAATCCACCCAAATCCTAAAAAAATTGAAATTTTTATATGAAAAACTTCTTTTGGCCATATCTCCTAAACTAAGCGTCCTAGAGCGAAAAGGGCTTTAATTCGTGACCACCCTCAAAAAATCGAAAAATCCACCCAAATCCTAAAAAAATTTAAATTTTTATATGAAAAACTTCTTTTGGCCATATCTCCTAAACTAAGCGTCCTAGAGCGAAAAGGACGATAATCCGTGACAACCCCCAAAAAAATCGAAAAATCCACCCAAATCCTAAAAAAATTGAAATTTTTATATGAAAAACTTCTTTTGGCCATATCTCCTAAACTAAGCGTCCTAGAGCGAAAAGGACGATAATTCGTGACCACCCCCAAAAAATCGAAAAATCCACCCAAATCCTAAAAAAATTGAAATTTTTATATGAAAAACTTCTTTTGGCCATATCTCCTAAACAAGCGTCCTAGAGCGAAAATGGCGATAATTCGTGACCACCCCCAAAACATCGAAAAATCCACCCAAATCCTAAAAAAATTGAAATTTTTATATGAAAAACTTCTTTTGGCCATATCTCCTAAACTAAGCGTCCTAGAGCGAAAAGGACGATAATTCGTGACCACCCCCAAAAAATCGAAAAATCCACCCAAATCCTAAAAAAATTTAAATTTTTATATGAAAAACTTCTTTTGGCCATATCTCCTAAACTAAGCGTCCTAGAGCGAAAAGGACGATAATTCGTGACCACCCCCAAAAAATCGAAAAATCCACCCAAATCCTAAAAAAATTTAAATTTTTATATGAAAAACTTCTTTTGGCCATATCTCCTAAACTAAGCGTCCTAGAGCGAAAAGGACGATAATTTGTGACCACCCCCAAAAAATCGAAAAATCCATCCAAATCCTAAAAAAATTGAAATTTTTATATGAAAAACTTCTTTTGGCCATATCTCCTAAACTAAGCGTCCTAGAGCGAAAAGGGCTTTAATTCGTGACCACCCTCAAAAAATCGAAAAATCCACCCAAATCCTAAAAAAATTTAAATTTTTATATGAAAAACTTCTTTTGGCCATATCTCCTAAACTAAGCGTCCTAGAGCGAAAAGGACGATAATCCGTGACAACCCATATCTCCTAAACTAAGCGTCCTAGAGCGAAAAGGACGATAATTTGTGACCACCCCCAAAAAATCGAAAAATCCATCCAAATCCTAAAAAAATTGAAATTTTTATATGAAAAACTTCTTTTGGCCATATCTCCTAAACTAAGCGTCCTAGAGCGAAAAGGACGATAATTCGTGACCACCCCCAAAAAATCGAAAAATTCCCCCTAATCCTAAAAAATTGAAATTTTTATATGAAAAACTTCTTTTGGCCATATATCCTAAACTAAGCGTCCTAGAGCGAAAAGGACGATAATTCGTGACCACCCCCAAAAAATCGAAAAATCCACCCAAATCCTAAAAAAATTGAAATTTTTATATGAAAAACTTCTTTTGGCCATATCTCCTAAACTAAGCGTCCTAGAGCGAAAAGGACGATAATTCGTGACCACCCTCGAAAAATCCACCCAAATCCTAAAAAAAATTGAAATTTTTATATGAAAAACTTCTTTTGACCATATCTCCTAAACTAAGCGTCCTAGAGCGAAAAGGGCTTTAATTCGTGACCACCCTCAAAAAATCGAAAAATCCACCCAAATCCTAAAAAAATTGAAATTTTTATATGAAAAACTTCTTTTGGCCATATCTCCTAAACTAAGCGTCCTAGAGCGAAAAGGACGATAATTCGTGACCACCCCCAAAAAATCGAAAAATCCACCCAAATCCTAAAAAAATTGAAATTTTTATATGAAAAACTTCTTTTGGCCATATCTCCTAAACTAAGCGTCCTACAGCGAAAAGGGCTTTAATTCGTGACCACCCTCAAAAAATCGAAAAATCCACCCAAATCCTAAAAAAAATTGAAATTTTTATATGAAAAACTTCTTTTGGCCATATCTCCTAAACTAAGCGTCCTAGAGCGAAAAGGACGATAATTCGTGACCACCCTCAAAAAATCGAAAAATCCACCCAAATACTAAAAAAATTGAAATTTTTATATGAAAAACTTCTTTTGGTCATATCTCCTAAACTAAGCGTCCTAGAGCGAAAAGGACGATAATTCGTGACCACCCCCAAAAAATCGAAAAATCCACCCAAATCCTAAAAAAATTGAAATTTTTATATGAAAAACTTCTTTTGGCCATATCTCCTAAACTAAGCGTCCTAGAGCGAAAAGGGCGATAATTCGTGACCACCCCCAAAACATCGAAAAAGCCACCCAAATCCTAAAAAAAATTGAAATTTTTATATGAAAAACTTCTTTTGGCCATATCTCCTAAACTAAGCGTCCTAGAGCGAAAAGGACGATAATTCGTGACCACCCCCAAAAAATCGAAAAATCCACCCAAATCCTAAAAAAATTGAAATTTTTATATGAAAAACTTCTTTTGGTCATATCTCCTAAACTAAGCGTCCTACAGCGAAAAGGGCTTTAATTCGTGACCACCCTCAAAAAATCGAAAAATCCACCCAAATCCTAAAAAAATTGAAATTTTTATATGAAAAACTTCTTTTGGCCATATCTCCTAAACTAAGCGTCCTACAGCGAAAAGGGCTTTAATTCGTGACCACCCCCAAAAAAGCGAAAAATCCATCCAATCCTAAAAAAATTGAAATTTTTATATGAAAAACTTCTTTTGGCCATATCTCCTAAACTAAGCGTCCTAGAGCGAAAAGGACGATAATTCGTGACCACCCTCAAAAAATCGAAAAATCCACCCAAATACTAAAAAAATTGAAATTTTTATATGAAAAACTTCTTTTGGTCATATCTCCTAAACTAAGCGTCCTAGAGCGAAAAGGACGATAATTCGTGACCACCCCCAAAAAATCGAAAAATCCACCCAAATCCTAAAAAATTGAAATTTTTATATGAAAAACTTCTTTTGGCCATATCTCCTAAACTAAGCGTCCTACTGCGAAAAGGGCTTTAATTCGTGACCACCCTAAAAAAATCGAAAAATCCACCCAAATCCTAAAAAAAATTGAAATTTTTATATGAAAAACTTCTTTTGGCCATATCTCCTAAACTAAGCGTCCTAGAGCGAAAAGGACGATAATTTGTGACCACCCCCAAAAAATCGAAAAATCCACCCAAATCCTAAAAAAATTGAAATTTTTATATGAAAAACTTCTTTTGGCCATATCTTCTAAACTAAGCGTCCTAGAGCGAAAAGGACGATAATTCGTGACCACCCCCAAAAAATCGAAAAATTCCCCCAAATCCTAAAAAATTGAAATTTTTATATGAAAAACTTCTTTTGGCCATATATCCTAAACTAAGCGTCCTAGAGCGAAAAGGACGATAATTCGTGACCACCCCAAAAAAAAATCGAAAAATCCACCCAAATCCTAAAAAAATTGAAATTTTTATATGAAAAACTTCTTTTGGCCATATCTCCTAAACTAAGCGTCCTAGAGCGAAAAGGACGATAATTCGTGACCACCCTCGAAAAATCCACCCAAATCCTAAAAAAAATTGAAATTTTTATATGAAAAACTTCTTTTGGCCATATCTCCTAAACTAAGCGTCCTAGAGCGAAAAGGGCTTTAATTCGTGACCACCCTCAAAAAATCGAAAAATCCACCCAAATCCTAAAAAAATTTAAATTTTTATATGAAAAACTTCTTTTGGCCATATATCCTAAACTAAGCGTCCTAGAGCGAAAAGGACGATAATTCGTGACCACCCCAAAAAAAAATCGAAAAATCCACCCAAATCCTAAAAAAATTTAAATTTTTATATGAAAAACTTCTTTTGGCCATATCTCCTAAACTAAGCGTCCTAGAGCGAAAAGGACGATAATTCGTGACCACCCTCGAAAAATCCACCCAAATCCTAAAAAAAATTGAAATTTTTATATGAAAAACTTCGTTTGGCCAAATCTCCTAAACTAAGCGTCCTAGAGCGAAAAGGGCGATAATTCGTGACCACCCCCAAAAAATCGAAAAATCCACCCAAATCCTAAAAAAATTGAAATTTTTATATGAAAAACTTCTTTTGGCCGTATCTCCTAAACTAAGCGTCCTAGAGCAAAAAGGACGATAATTCGTGACCACCCTCGAAAAATCCACCCAAATCCTAAAAAAATTGAAATTTTTATATGAAAAACTTCTTTTGGCCATATCTCCTAAACTAAGCGTCCTAGAGCGAAAAGGGCTTTAATTCGTGACCACCCTCAAAAAATCGAAAAATCCACCCAAATCCTAAAAAAATTGAAATTTTTATATGAAAAACTTCTTTTGGCCAAATCTCCTAAACTAAGCGTCCTAGAGCGAAAAGGACGATAATTCGTGACCACCCCCAAAAAATCGAAAAATCCACACAAATCCTAAAAAAATTGAAATTTTTATATGAAAAACTTCTTTTGGCCATATCTTCTAAACTAAGCGTCCTAGAGCGAAAAGGGCTTTAATTCGTGACCACCCCCAAAAAATCGAAAAATCCATCCAATCCTAAAAAAATTGAAATTTTTATATGAAAAACTTCGTTTGGCCATATCTCCTAAACTAAGCGTCCTGGAGCGAAAAGGGCGATAATTCGTGACCACCCCCAAAAAATCGAAAAATCCACCCAAATCCTAAAAAAATTGAAATTTTTATATGAAAAACTTCTTTTGGCCATATCTCCTAAACTAAGCGTCCTAGAGCGAAAAGGACGATAATTCGTGACCACCCCCAAAAAATCGAAAAATCCACCCAAATCCTAAAAAAATTGAAATTTTTATATGAAAAACTTCTTTTGGCCATATCTCCTAAACTAAGCGTCCTAGAGCGAAAAGGACGATAATTCGTGACCACCCTCCAAAAATCGAAAAATTCAACCAAACCTAAAAAAATTGAAATTTTTATATGAAAAACTTCTTTTGGCCATATTTCCTAAACTAAGCGACCTAGAGCGAAAAGGACGATAATACGTGACCACCCTCAAAAAATCGAAAAATTCAACCAAATCCTAAAAAAATTTAAATTTTTATATGAAAAACTTCTTTTGGCCATATCTCCTAAACTAAGCGTCCTAGAGCGAAAAGGACGATAATTCGTGGCCACCCCCAAAAAATCGAAAAATCCACCCAAATCCTAAAAAAATTGAAATTTTTATATGAAAAACTTCTTTTGGCCATATCTCCTAAACTAAGCGTCCTAGAGCGAAAAGGGCTTTAATTCGTGACCACCCCCAAAAAATCGAAAAATCCATCCAATCCTAAAAAAATTGAAATTTTTATATGCAAAACTTCGTTTGGCCATATTTCCTAAACTAAGCGTCCTAGAACGAAAAGGACAATAATACGTGACCACCCTCAAAAAATCGAAAAATTCAACCAAATCCTAAAAAAAATTAAATTTTTATATGAAAAACTTCTTTTGGCCATATCTCCTAAACTAAGCGTCCTAGAGCGAAAAGGACGATAATTCGTGACCACCCTCGAAAAATCCACCCAAATCCTAAAAAAAATTGAAATTTTTATATGAAAAACTTCTTTTGGCCATATCTCCTAAACTAAGCGTCCTAGAGCGAAAAGGGCTTTAATTCGTGACCACCCCCAAAAAATCGAAAAATCCATCCAATCCTAAAAAAATTGAAATTTTTATATGAAAAACTTCTTTTGGCCATATCTCCTAAACTAAGCGTCCTAGAGCGAAAAGGACGATAATCCGTGACCACCCCCAAAAAAATCGAAAAATCCACCCAAATCCTAAAAAAATTGAAATTTTTATATGAAAAACTTCTTTTGGCCATATCTCCTAAACTAAGCGTCCTAGAGCGAAAAGGACGATAATTCGTGACCACCCTCAAAAAATCGAAAATTCCACCCAAATCCTAAAAAAGTTGAAAATTTTATATGAAAAACTTCTTTTGGCCATATCTCCTAAACTAAGCGTCCTAGAGCGAAAAGGGCTTTAATTCGTGACCACCCTCAAAAAATCGAAAAATCCACCCAAATCCTAAAAAAATTTAAATTTTTATATGAAAAACTTCTTTTGGCCATATCTCCTAAACTAAGCGTCCTAGAGCGAAAAGGGCGATAATTCGTGACCACCCCCAAAAAATCGAAAAATCCTCCCAAATCCTAAGAAAATTGAAATTTTTATATGAAAAACTTCTTTTGGCCATATCTCCTAAACTAAGCGTCCTAGAGCGAAAAGGACGATAATTCGTGACCACCCTCAAAAAATCGAAAAATCCACCCAAATCCTAAAAAAGTTGAAATTTTTATATGAAAAACTTCTTTTGGCCATATCTCCTAAACTAAGCGTCCTAGAGCGAAAAGGACGATAATTTGTGACCACCCCCAAAAAATCGAAAAATCCACCCACATCCTAAAAAAATTGAAATTTTTATATGAAAAACTTCTTTTGGCCATATCTCCTAAACTAAGCGTCCTAGAGCGAAAAGGGCTTTAATTCGTGACCACCCCCAAAAAATCGAAAATCCACCCAATCCTCTAAACTAAGCGTCCTAGAGCGAAAAGGGCTTTAATTCGTGACCACCCCCAAAAAATCGAAAAATCCACCCAAATCCTAAAAAAATTGAATTTTTTATATGAAAAACTTCTTTTGGCCATATCTCCTAAACTAAGCGTCCTAGAGCGAAAAGGACGATAATTCGTGACCACCCTCAAAAAATCGAAAAATTCAACCAAACCTAAAAAAATTGAAATTTTTATATGAAAAACTTCTTTTGGCCATATCTCCTAAACTAAGCGTCCTAGAACGAAAAGGACGATAATACGTGACCACCCTCAAAAAATCGAAAAATTCAACCAAATCCTAAAAAAATTTAAATTTTTATATGAAAAACTTCTTTTGGCCATATCTCCTAAACTAAGCGTCCTAGAGCGAAAAGGACGATAATTCGTGACCACCCTCGAAAAATCCACCCAAATCCTAAAAAAAATTGAAATTTTTATATGAAAAACTTCGTTTGGCCAAATCTCCTAAACTAAGCGTCCTAGAGCGAAAAGGACGATAATTCGTGACCACCCCAAAAAAATCGAAAAATCCACCCAAATCCTAAAAAAATTGAAATTTTTATATGAAAAACTTGTTTTGGCCATATCTCCTAAACTAAGCGTCCTAGAGCGAAAAGGACGATAATTCGTGACCACCCTCGAAAAATCCACCCAAATCCTAAAAAAATTGAAATTTTTATATGAAAAACTTCTTTTGGCCATATCTCCTAAACTAAGCGTCCTAGAGCGAAAAGGGCTTTAATTCGTGACCACCCCCAAAAAATCGAAAAATCCATCCAATCCTAAAAAAATTGAAATTTTTATATGAAAAACTTCGTTTGGCCATATCTCCTAAACTAGGCGTCCTAGAGCGAAAAGGACTTTAATTCGTGACCACCCTCAAAAAATCGAAAAATCCACCCAAATCCTAAAAAAATTGAAATTTTTATATGAAAAACTTCTTTTGGCCATATCTCTTAAACTAAGCGTCCTAGAGCGAAAAGGGCTTTAATTCGTGACCACCCTCAAAAAATCGAAAAATCCACCCAAATCCTAAAAAAATTTAAATTTTTATATGAAAAACTTCTTTTGGCCATATCTCCTAAACTAAGCGTCCTAGAGCGAAAAGGACGATAATCCGTGACCACCCCCAAAAAAATCGAAAAATCCACCCAAATCCTAAAAAAATTGAAATTTTTATATGAAAAACTTCTTTTGGCCATATCTCCTAAACTAAGCGTCCTAGAGCGAAAAGGACGATAATTCGTGACCACCCTCAAAAAATCGAAAATTCCACCCAAATCCTAAAAAAGTTGAAAATTTTATATGAAAAACTTCTTTTGGCCATATCTCCTAAACTAAGCGTCCTAGAACGAAAAGGACAATAATACGTGACCACCCTCAAAAAATCGAAAAATCCACCCAAATCCTAAAAAAATTTAAATTTTTATATGAAAAACTTCTTTTGGCCATATCTCCTAAACTAAGCGTCCTAGAGCGAAAAGGACGATAATCCGTGACCACCCCCAAAAAAATCGAAAAATCCACCCAAATCCTAAAAAAATTGAAATTTTTATATGAAAAACTTCTTTTGGCCATATCTCCTAAACTAAGCGTCCTAGAGCGAAAAGGACGATAATTCGTGACCACCCTCAAAAAATCGAAAATTCCACCCAAATCCTAAAAAAGTTGAAAATTTTATATGAAAAACTTCTTTTGGCCATATCTCCTAAACTAAGCGTCCTAGAACGAAAAGGACAATAATACGTGACCACCCTCAAAAAATCGAAAAATTCAACCAAATCCTAAAAAAAAATTAAATTTTTATATGAAAAACTTCTTTTGGCCATATCTCCTAAACTAAGCGTCCTAGAGCGAAAAGGACGATAATTCGTGACCACCCTCGAAAAATCCACCCAAATCCTAAAAAAAATTGAAATTTTTATATGAAAAACTTCTTTTGGCCATATCTCCTAAACTAAGCGTCCTAGAGCGAAAAGGGCTTTAATTCGTGACCACCCTCAAAAAATCGAAAAATCCACCCAAATCCTAAAAAAATTTAAATTTTTATATGAAAAACTTCTTTTGGCCATATCTCCTAAACTAAGCGTCCTAGAGCGAAAAGGGCGATAATTCGTGACCACCCCCAAAAAATCGAAAAATCCTCCCAAATCCTAAGAAAATTGAAATTTTTATATGAAAAACTTCTTTTGGCCATATCTCCTAAACTAAGCGTCCTAGAGCGAAAAGGACGATAATTCGTGACCACCCTCAAAAAATCGAAAAATCCACCCAAATCCTAAAAAAGTTGAAATTTTTATATGAAAAACTTCTTTTGGCCATATCTCCTAAACTAAGCGTCCTAGAGCGAAAAGGACGATAATTTGTGACCACCCCCAAAAAATCGAAAAATCCACCCACATCCTAAAAAAATTGAAATTTTTATATGAAAAACTTCTTTTGGCCATATCTCCTAAACTAAGCGTCCTAGAGCGAAAAGGGCTTTAATTCGTGACCACCCCCAAAAAATCGAAAAATCCACCCAATCCTCTAAACTAAGCGTCCTAGAGCGAAAAGGGCTTTAATTCGTGACCACCCCCAAAAAATCGAAAAATCCACCCAAATCCTAAAAAAATTGAATTTTTTATATGAAAAACTTCTTTTGGCCATATCTCCTAAACTAAGCGTCCTAGAGCGAAAAGGACGATAATTCGTGACCACCCTCAAAAAATCGAAAAATTCAACCAAACCTAAAAAAATTGAAATTTTTATATGAAAAACTTCTTTTGGCCATATTTCCTAAACTAAGCGTCCTAGAACGAAAAGGACGATAATACGTGACCACCCTCAAAAAATCGAAAAATTCAACCAAATCCTAAAAAAATTTAAATTTTTATATGAAAAACTTCTTTTGGCCATATCTCCTAAACTAAGCGTCCTAGAGCGAAAAGGACGATAATTCGTGACCACCCTCGAAAAATCCACCCAAATCCTAAAAAAAATTGAAATTTTTATATGAAAAACTTCGTTTGGCCAAATCTCCTAAACTAAGCGTCCTAGAGCGAAAAGGGCGATAATTCGTGACCACCCCCAAAAAATCGAAAAATCCACCCAAATCCTAAAAAAATTGAAATTTTTATATGAAAAACTTCTTTTGGCCGTATCTCCTAAACTAAGCGTCCTAGAGCAAAAAGGACGATAATTCGTGACCACCCTCGAAAAATCCACCCAAATCCTAAAAAAATTGAAATTTTTATATGAAAAACTTCTTTTGGCCATATCTCCTAAACTAAGCGTCCTAGAGCGAAAAGGGCTTTAATTCGTGACCACCCTCAAAAAATCGAAAAATCCACCCAAATCCTAAAAAAATTGAAATTTTTATATGAAAAACTTCTTTTGGCCAAATCTCCTAAACTAAGCGTCCTAGAGCGAAAAGGACGATAATTCGTGACCACCCCCAAAAAATCGAAAAATCCACACAAATCCTAAAAAAATTGAAATTTTTATATGAAAAACTTCTTTTGGCCATATCTCCTAAACTAAGCGTCCTAGAGCGAAAAGGGCTTTAATTCGTGACCACCCCCAAAAAATCGAAAAATCCATCCAATCCTAAAAAAATTGAAATTTTTATATGAAAAACTTCGTTTGGCCATATCTCCTAAACTAAGCGTCCTGGAGCGAAAAGGGCGATAATTCGTGACCACCCCCAAAAAATCGAAAAATCCACCCAAATCCTAAAAAAATTGAAATTTTTATATGAAAAACTTCTTTTGGCCATATCTCCTAAACTAAGCGTCCTAGAGCGAAAAGGACGATAATTCGTGACCACCCCCAAAAAATCGAAAAATCCACCCAAATCCTAAAAAAATTGAAATTTTTATATGAAAAACTTCTTTTGGCCATATCTCCTAAACTAAGCGTCCTAGAGCGAAAAGGACGATAATTCGTGACCACCCTCCAAAAACCGAAAAATTCAACCAAACCTAAAAAAATTGAAATTTTTATATGAAAAACTTCTTTTGGCCATATTTCCTAAACTAAGCGTCCTAGAGCGAAAAGGACGATAATACGTGACCACCCTCAAAAAATCGAAAAATTCAACCAAATCCTAAAAAAATTTAAATTTTTATATGAAAAACTTCTTTTGGCCATATCTCCTAAACTAAGCGTCCTAGAGCGAAAAGGACGATAATTCGTGGCCACCCCCAAAAAATCGAAAAATCCACCCAAATCCTAAAAAATTGAAATTTTTATATGAAAAACTTCTTTTGGCCATATCTCCTAAACTAAGCGTCCTAGAGCGAAAAGGGCTTTAATTCGTGACCACCCCCAAAAAATCGAAAAATCCATCCAATCCTAAAAAAATTGAAATTTTTATATGCAAAACTTCGTTTGGCCATATTTCCTAAACTAAGCGTCCTAGAACGAAAAGGACAATAATACGTGACCACCCTCAAAAAATCGAAAAATTCAACCAAATCCTAAAAAAAATTAAATTTTTATATGAAAAACTTATTTTGGCCATATCTCCTAAACTAAGCGTCCTAGAGCGAGAAGGACGATAATTCGTGACCACCCCAAAAAAAAATCGAAAAATCCACCCAAATCCTAAAAAAATTGAAATTTTTATATGAAAAACTTGTTTTGGCCATATCTCCTAAACTAAGCGTCCTAGAGCGAAAAGGACGATAATTCGTGACCACCCTCGAAAAATCCACCCAAATCCTAAAAAAAATTGAAATTTTTATATGAAAAACTTCTTTTGGCCATATCTCCTAAACTAAGCGTCCTAGAGCGAAAAGGGCTTTAATTCGTGACCACCCCCAAAAAATCGAAAAATCCATCCAATCCTAAAAAAATTGAAATTTTTATATGAAAAACTTCGTTTGGCCATATCTCCTAAACTAAGCGTCCTAGAGCGAAAAGGACTTTAATTCGTGACCACCCTCAAAAAATCGAAAAATCCACCCAAATCCTAAAAAAATTGAAATTTTTATATGAAAAACTTCTTTTGGCCATATCTCTTAAACTAAGCGTCCTAGAGCGAAAAGGGCTTTAATTCGTGACCACCCTCAAAAAATCGAAAAATCCACCCAAATCCTAAAAAAATTTAAATTTTTATATGAAAAACTTCTTTTGGCCATATCTCCTAAACTAAGCGTCCTAGAGCGAAAAGGACGATAATCCGTGACCACCCCCAAAAAAATCGAAAAATCCACCCAAATCCTAAAAAAATTGAAATTTTTATATGAAAAACTTCTTTTGGCCATATCTCCTAAACTAAGCGTCCTAGAGCGAAAAGGACGATAATTCGTGACCACCCTCAAAAAATCGAAAATTCCACCCAAATCCTAAAAAAGTTGAAAATTTTATATGAAAAACTTCTTTTGGCCATATCTCCTAAACTAAGCGTCCTAGAGCGAAAAGGGCTTTAATTCGTGACCAC
Organism: Haematobia irritans; assembly: GCF_050003625.1. NCBI lineage: Eukaryota > Metazoa > Arthropoda > Insecta > Diptera > Muscidae > Haematobia > Haematobia irritans. Next base: position 32,626,994 of record NC_134397.1, read on the forward strand.
CCTCAAAAAATCGAAAAATCCACCCAAATCCTAAAAAAGTTAAAATTTTTATATGAAAAACTTCTTTTGGCCATATCTCCTAAACTAAGCGTCCTAGAGCGAAAAGGACGATAATTCGTGACCACCCCCAAAAAATCGAAAAATCCACCCAAATCCTAAAAAAAATTGAAATTTTTATATGAAAAACTTCTTTTGGCCATATCTCCTAAACTAAGCGTCCTAGAGCGAAAAGGGCTTTAATTCGTGACCACCCTCAAAAAATCGAAAAATCCTCCCAAATCCTAAAAAAATTGAAATTTTTATATGAAAAACTTCTTTTGGCCATATCTCCTAAACTAAGCGTCCTAGAGCGAAAAGGACGATAATTCGTGACCACCCCCAAAAAATCAAAAAATCCAACCAAATCCTAAAAAAATGGAAATTTTTATATGAAAAACTTCTTTTGGCCATATCTCCTAAACTAAGCGTCCTAGAGCGAAAAGGGCTTTAATTCGTGACCACCCCCAAAAAATCGAAAAATCCACCCAAATCCTAAAAAAATTGAAATTTTTATATGAAAAACTTCTTTTGGCCATATCTCCTAAACTAAGCGTCCTAGAGCGAAAAGGGCGATAATTCGTGACCACCCCCAAAAAATCGAAAAATCCATCCAATCCTAAAAAAATTGAAATTTTTATATGAAAAACTTCGTTTGGCCATATCTCCTAAACTAAGCGTCCTAGAGCGAAAAGGACTTTAATTCGTGACCACCCTCAAAAAATCGAAAAATCCACCCAAATCCTAAAAAAATTGAAATTTTTATATGAAAAACTTCTTTTGGCCATATCTCTTAAACTAAGCGTCCTAGAGCGAAAAGGGCTTTAATTCGTGACCACCCTCAAAAAATCGAAAAATCCACCCAAATCCTAAAAAAATTTAAATTTTTATATGAAAAACTTCTTTTGGCCATATCTCCTAAACTAAGCGTTCTAGAGCGAAAAGGACGATAATCCGTGACCACCCCCAAAAAAATCGAAAAATCCACCCAAATCCTAAAAAAATTGAAATTTTTATATGAAAAACTTCTTTTGGCCATATCTCCTAAACTAAGCGTCCTAGAGCGAAAAGGACGATAATTCGTGACCACCCTCAAAAAATCGAAAATTCCACCCAAATCCTAAAAAAGTTGAAAATTTTATATGAAAAACTTCTTTTGGCCATATCTCCTAAACTAAGCGTCCTAGAGCGAAAAGGGCTTTAATTCGTGACCACCCTCAAAAAATCGAAAAATCCACCCAAATCCTAAAAAAGTTGAAATTTTTATATGAAAAACTTCTTTTGGCCATATCTCCTAAACTAAGCGTCCTAGAGCGAAAAGGACGATAATTCGTGACCACCCCCAAAAAATCGAAAAATCCACCCAAATCCTAAAAAAAATTGAAATTTTTATATGAAAAACTTCTTTTGGCCATATCTCCTAAACTAAGCGTCCTAGAGCGAAAAGGGCTTTAATTCGTGACCACCCTCAAAAAATCGAAAAATCCACCCAAATCCTAAAAAAATTGAAATTTTTATATGAAAAACTTCTTTTGGCCATATCTCCTAAACTAAGCGTCCTAGAGCGAAAAGGACGATAATTCGTGACCACCCCCAAAAAATCGAAAAATCCAACCAAATCCTAAAAAAATGGAAATTTTTATATGAAAAACTTCTTTTGGCCATATCTCCTAAACTAAGCGTCCTAGAGCGAAAAGGGCTTTAATTCGTGACCACCCCCAAAAAATCGAAAAATCCACCCAAATCCTAAAAAAATTGAAATTTTTATATGAAAAACTTCTTTTGGCCATATCTCCTAAACTAAGCGTCCTAGAGCGAAAAGGGCGATAATTCGTGACCACCCCCAAAAAATCGAAAAATCCAACCAAATCCTAAAAAAATTGAAATTTTTATATGAAAAACTTCTTTTGGCCATATCTCCTAAACTAAGCGTCCTAGAGCGGAAAGAGCTTTAATTCGTGACCACCCCCAAAAAATCGAAAAATCCACCCAAATCCTAAAAAAATTTAAATTTTTTTATGAAAAACTTCTTTTGGCCATATCTCCTAAACTAAGCGTCCTAGAGCGAAAAGGGCTTTAATTCGTGACCACCCCCAAAAAATCGAAAAATCCAACCAAATCCTAAAAAAATGGAAATTTTTATATGAAAAACTTCTTTTGGCCATATCTCCTAAACTAAGCGTCCTAGAGCGAAAAGGGCTTTAATTCGTGACCACCCTCAAAAAATCGAAAAATCCACCCAAATCCTAAAAAAATTTAAATTTTTATATGAAAAACTTCTTTTGGCCATATCTCCTAAACTAAGCGTCCTAGAGCGAAAAGGACTTTATTCGTGACCACCCTCAAAAAATCGAAAAATCCACCCAAATCCTAAAAAAATTCAAATTTTTATATGAAAAACTTCTTTTGGCCATATCTCCTAAACTAAGCGTCCTAGAGCGAAAAGGGCTTTAATTCGTGACCACCCCCAAAAAATCGAAAAATCCACCCAAATCCTAAAAAAATTGAAATTTTTATATGAAAAACTTCTTTTGGCCATATCTCCTAAACTAAGCGTCCTAGAGCGAAAAGGGCTTTAATTCGTGACCACCCCCAAAAAATCGAAAAATCCACCCAAATCCTAAAAAAATTTAAATTTTTATATGAAAAACTTCTTTTGGCCATATCTCCTAAACTAAGCGTCCTAGAGCGAAAAGGACGATAATCCGTGACCACCCCCAAAAAAATCGAAAAATCCACCCAAATCCTAAAAAAATTGAAATTTTTATATGAAAAACTTCTTTTGGCCATATCTCCTAAACTAAGCGTCCTAGAGCGAAAAGGACGATAATTCGTGACCACCCCCAAAAAATCGAAAAATCCACCCAAATCCTAAAAAAATTGAAATTTTTATATGAAAAACTTCTTTTAGCCATATCTCCTAAACTAAGCGTCCTACAGCGAAAAGGGCTTTAATTCGTGACAACCTTCAAAAAATCGAAAAATCCACCCAAATCCTAAAAAAATTGAAATTTTTATATGAAAAACTTCTTTTGGCCATATCTCCTAAACTAAGCGTCCTAGAGCGAAAAGGACGGTAATCCGTGACCACCCCCAAAAAAATCGAAAAATCCACCCAAATCCTAAAAAAATTGAAATTTTTATATGAAAAACTTCTTTTGGCCATATCTCCTAATCTAAGCGTCCTAGAGCGAAAAGGACGATAATTTGTGACCACCCCCAAAAAATCGAAAAATCCATCCAAATCCTAAAAAAATTGAAATTTTTATATGAAAAACTTCTTTTGGCCATATCTCCTAAACTAAGCGTCCTAGAGCGAAAAGGACGATAATTCGTGACCACCCTCAAAAAATCAAAAAATCCACCCAAATCCTAAAAAAATTGAAATTTTTATATGAAAAACTTCTTTTGGCCATATCTCCTAAACTAAGCGTCCTAGAGCGAAAAGGGCTTTAATTCGTGACCACCCCCAAAAAATCGAAAAATCCACCCAATCCTAAAAAAATTGAAATTTTTATATGAAAAACTTCTTTTGGCCATATCTCCTAAACTAAGCGTCCTAGAGCGAAAAGGGCGATAATTCGTGACCACCCCCAAAAAATCGAAAAATCCAACCAAATCCTAAAAAAATTGAAATTTTTATATGAAAAACTTCTTTTGGCCATATCTCCTAAACTAAGCGTCCTAGAGCGAAAAGGGCTTTAATTCGTGACCACCCCCAAAAAATCGAAAAATCCACCCAAATCCTAAAAAAATTCAAATTTTTATATGAAAAACTTCTTTTGGTCATATCTCCTAAACTAAGCGTCCTAGAGCGAAAAGGGCTTTAATTCGTGACCACCCCCAAAAAATCGAAAAATCCACCCAAATCCTAAAAAAATTCAAATTTTTATATGAAAAACTTCTTTTGGCCATATCTCCTAAACTAAGCGTCCTAGAGCGAAAAGGACGATAATTCGTGACTACCCCCAAAAAATCGAAAAATCCACCCAAATCCTAAAAAAATTGAAATTTTTATATGAAAAACTTCTTTTGGCCATATCTCCTAAACTAAGCGTCCTAGAGCGAAAAGGACGGTAATCCGTGACCACCCCCAAAAAAATCGAAAAATCCACCCAAATCCTAAAAAAATTGAAATTTTTATATGAAAAACTTCTTTTGGCCATATCTCCTAATCTAAGCGTCCTAGAGCGAAAAGGACGATAATTTGTGACCACCCCCAAAAAATCGAAAAATCCATCCAAATCCTAAAAAAATTGAAATTTTTATATGAAAAACTTCTTTTGGCCATATCTCCTAAACTAAGCGTCCTAGAGCGAAAAGGACGATAATTCGTGACCACCCTCAAAAAATCAAAAAATCCACCCAAATCCTAAAAAAATTGAAATTTTTATATGAAAAACTTCTTTTGGCCATATCTCCTAAACTAAGCGTCCTAGAGCGAAAAGGGCTTTAATTCGTGACCACCCCCAAAAAATCGAAAAATCCACCCAATCCTAAAAAAATTGAAATTTTTATATGAAAAACTTCGTTTGGCCATATCTCCTAAACTAAGCGTCCTAGAGCGAAAAGGGTTTTAATTCGTGACCACCCCCAAAAAATCGAAAAATCCACCCAAATCTTAAAAAAATTGAAATTTTTATATGAAAAACTTCTTTTGGCCATATCTCCTAAACTAAGCGTCCTAGAGCGAAAAGGGCGATAATTCGTGACCACCCCCAAAAAATCGAAAAATCCAACCAAATCCTAAAAAAATTGAAATTTTTATATGAAAAACTTCTTTTGGCCATATCTCCTAAACTAAGCGTCCTAGAGCGAAAAGGGCTTTAATTCGTGACCACCCCCAAAAAATCGAAAAATCCACCCAAATCCTAAAAAAATTGAAATTTTTATAAGAAAAACTTCTTTTGGCCATATCTCCTAAACTAAGCGTCCTAGAGCGAAAAGGACTTTAATTCGTGACCACCCTCAAAAAATCGAAAAATCCACCCAAATCCTAAAAAAATTCAAATTTTTATATGAAAAACTTCTTTTGGCCATATCTCCTAAACTAAGCGTCCTAGAGCGAAAAGGACGGTAATCCGTGACCACCCCCAAAAAAATCGAAAAATCCACCCAAATCCTAAAAAATTGAAATTTTTATATGAAAAACTTCTTTTGGCCATATCTCCTAAACTAAGCGTCCTAGAGCGAAAAGGACGATAATTCGTGACCACCCCCAAAAAATCGAAAAATCCATCCAAATCCTAAAAAAATTGAAATTTTTATATGAAAAACTTCTTTTGGCCATATCTCCTAAACTAAGCGTCCTAGAGCGAAAAGGACGATAATTCGTGACCACCCTCAAAAAATCAAAAAATCCACCCAAATCCTAAAAAAATTGAAATTTTTATATGAAAAACTTCTTTTGGCCATATCTCCTAAACTAAGCGTCCTAGAGCGAAAAGGGCTTTAATTCGTGACCACCCCCAAAAAATCGAAAAATCCACCCAATCCTAAAAAAATTGAAATTTTTATATGAAAAACTTCGTTTGGCCATATCTCCTAAACTAAGCGTCCTAGAGCGAAAAGGGCTTTAATTCGTGACCACCCCCAAAAAATCGAAAAATCCACCCAAATCCTAAAAAAATTGAAATTTTTATATGAAAAACTTCTTTTGGCCATATCTCCTAAACTAAGCGTCCTAGAGCGAAAAGGGCGATAATTCGTGACCACCCCCAAAAAATCGAAAAATCCAACCAAATCCTAAAAAAATTGAAATTTTTATATGAAAAACTTCTTTTGGCCATATCTCCTAAACTAAGCGTCCTAGAGCGAAAAGGGCTTTAATTCGTGACCACCCCCAAAAAATCGAAAAATCCACCCAAATCCTAAAAAAATTGAAATTTTTATATGAAAAACTTCTTTTGGCCATATCTCCTAAACTAAGCGTCCTAGAGCGAAAAGTGACCACCCCCAAAAAAATCGAAAAATCCACTCAAATCCTAAAAAAATTGAAATTTTTATATGAAAAACTTCTTTTGGCCATATCTCCTAAACTAAGCATCCTAGAGCGAAAAGGGCTTTAATTCGTGACCACCCCCAAAAAATCGAAAAATCCACCCAATCCTAAAAAAATTGAAATTTTTATATGAAAAACTTCGTTTGGCCATATCTCCTAAACTAAGCGTCCTAGAGCGAAAAGGGCTTTAATTCGTGACCACCCCCAAAAAATCGAAAAATCCACCCAAGTCCTAAAAAAATTGAGATTTTTATATGAAAAACTTCTTTTGGCCATATCTCCTAAACTAAGCGTCCTAGAGCGAAAAGGGCTTTAATTCGTGACCACCCTCAAAATATCGAAAAATCCACCCAAATCCTAAAAAAATTGAAATTTTTATATGAAAAACTTCTTTTGGCCATATCTCCTAAACTAAGCGTCCTAGAGCGAAGAGGACGATAATTCGTGACCACCCTCAAAAAATCGAAAAATCCACCCAAATCCTAAAAAAATTGAAATTTTTATATGAAAAACTTCTTTTGGCCATATCTCCTAAACTAAGCGTCCTAGAGCGAAAAGGGCGATAATTCGTGACCACCCGCAAAAAATCGAAAAATCCAACCAAATCCTAAAAAATTGAAATTTTTATATGAAAAACTTCTTTTGGCCATATCTCCTAAACTAAGCGTCCTAGAGCGAAAAGGGCTTTAATTCGTGACCACCCCCAAAAAATCGAAAAATCCACCCAAATACTAAAAAAATTGAAATTTTTATATGAAAAACTTCTTTTGGCCATATCTCCTAAACTAAGCGTCCTAGAGCGAAAATGGCTTTAATTCGTGACCACCCCCAAAAAATCGAAAAATCCACCCAAATCCTAAAAAAATTGAAATTTTTATATGAAAAACTTCTTTTGGCCATATCTCCTAAACTAAGCGTCCTAGAGCGAAAATGGCGATAATTCGTGACCACCCCCAAAAAATCGAAAAATCCAACCAAATCCTAAAAAAATTGAAATTTTTATATGAAAAACTTATTTTGGCCATATCTCCTAAACTAAGCGTCCTAGAGCGAAAAGGGCTTTAATTCGTGACCACCCCCAAAAAATCGAAAAATCCACCCAAATCCTAAAAAAATTGAAATTTTTATATGAAAAACTTCTTTTGGCCATATCTCCTAAACTAAGCGTCCTAGAGCGAAAAGGACGATAATTCGTGACCACCCCCAAAAAATCGAAAAATCCACCCAAATCCTAAAAAAATTGAAATTTTTATATGAAAAACTTCTTTTGGCCATATCTCCTAAACTAAGCGTCCTAGAGCGAAAAGGACGATAATTCGTGACCACCCTCAAAAAATCGAAAAATCCACTCAAATCCTAAAAAAATTGAAATTTTTATATGAAAAACTTCGTTCGGCCATATCTACTAAACTAAGCGTCCTAGAGCGAAAAGGACGATAATTCGTGACCACCCCCAAAAAATCGAAAAATCCACCCAAATCCTAAAAAAATTGAAATTTTTATATGAAAAACTTCTTTTGGCCATATCTCCTAAACTAAGCGTCCTAGAGCGAAAAGGACGATAATTCGTGACCACCCTCAAAAAATCGAAAAATCCACCCAAATCCTAAAAAAATTGAAATTTTTATATGAAAAACTTCTTTTGGCCATATCTCCTAAACTAAGCGTCCTAGAGCGAAAAGGGCGATAATTCGTGACCACCCGCAAAAAATCGAAAAATCCAACCAAATCCTAAAAAATTGAAATTTTTATATGAAAAACTTCTTTTGGCCATATCTCCTAAACTAAGCGTCCTAGAGCGAAAAGGGCTTTAATTCGTGACCACCCCCAAAAAATCGAAAAATCCACCCAAATACTAAAAAAATTGAAATTTTTATATGAAAAACTTCTTTTGGCCATATCTCCTAAACTAAGCGTCCTAGAGCGAAAATGGCTTTAATTCGTGACCACCCCCAAAAAATCGAAAAATCCACCCAAATCCTAAAAAAATTGAAATTTTTATATGAAAAACTTCTTTTGGCCATATCTCCTAAACTAAGCGTCCTAGAGCGAAAATGGCGATAATTCGTGACCACCCCCAAAAAATCGAAAAATCCAACCAAATCCTAAAAAAATTGAAATTTTTATATGAAAAACTTATTTTGGCCATATCTCCTAAACTAAGCGTCCTAGAGCGAAAAGGGCTTTAATTCGTGACCACCCCCAAAAAATCGAAAAATCCACCCAAATCCTAAAAAAATTGAAATTTTTATATGAAAAACTTCTTTTGGCCATATCTCCTAAACTAAGCGTCCTAGAGCGAAAAGGACGATAATTCGTGACCACCCCCAAAAAATCGAAAAATCCACCCAAATCCTAAAAAAATTGAAATTTTTATATGAAAAACTTCTTTTGGCCATATCTCCTAAACTAAGCGTCCTAGAGCGAAAAGGACGATAATTCGTGACCACCCTCAAAAAATCGAAAAATCCACTCAAATCCTAAAAAAATTGAAATTTTTATATGAAAAACTTCGTTCGGCCATATCTACTAAACTAAGCGTCCTAGAGCGAAAAGGACGATAATTCGTGACCACCCCCAAAAAATCGAAAAATCCACCCAAATCCTAAAAAAATTGAAATTTTTATATGAAAAACTTCTTTTGGCCATATCTCCTAAACTAAGCGTCCTAGAGCGAAAAGGACGATAATTCGTGACCACCCTCAAAAAATCGAAAAATCCACCCAAATCCTAAAAAAATTGAAATTTTTATATGAAAAACTTCTTTTGGCCATATCTCCTAAACTAAGCGTCCTAGAGCGAAAAGGGCTTTAATTCGTGACCACCCCCAAAAAATCGAAAAATCCACCCAAATCCTAAAAAAATTGAAATTTTTATATGAAAAACTTCTTTTGGCCATATCTCCTAAACTAAGCGTCCTAGAGCGAAAAGGACGATAATTCGTGACCACCCCCAAAAAATCGAAAAATCCACCCAAATCCTAAAAAAATTGAAATTTTTATATGAACAACTTCTTTTGGCCATATCTCCTAAACTAAGCGTCCTAGAGCGAAAAGGACGATAATTCGTGACCACCCTCAAAAAATCGAAAAATCCACCCAAATCCTAAAAAAATTGAAATTTTTATATGAAAAACTTCGTTCGGCCATATCTACTAAACTAAGCGTCCTAGAGCGAAAAGGACGATAATTCGTGACCACCCCCAAAAAATCGAAAAATCCACCCAAATCCTAAAAAAATTGAAATTTTTATATGAAAAACTTCTTTTGGCCATATCTCCTAAACTAAGCGTCCTAGAGCGAAAAGGACGATAATTCGTGACCACCCTCAAAAAATCGAAAAATCCACCCAAATCCTAAAAAAATTTAAATTTTTATATGAAAAACTTCTTTTGGCCATATCTCCTAAACTAAGCGTCCTAGAGCGAAAAGGGCTTTAATTCGTGACCACCCCCAAAAAATCGAAAAATCCACCCAAATCCTAAAAAAATTGAAATTTTTATATGAAAAACTTCTTTTGGCCATATCTCCTAAACTAAGCGTCCTAGAGCGAAAAGGACGGTAATCCGTGACCACCCCCAAAAAAATCGAAAAATCCACCCAAATCCTAAAAAATTGAAATTTTTATATGAAAAACTTCTTTTGGCCATATCTCCTAAACTAAGCGTCCTAGAGCGAAAAGGACGATAATTCGTGACCACCCCCAAAAAATCGAAAAATCCATCCAAATCCTAAAAAAATTGAAATTTTTATATGAAAAACTTCTTTTGGCCATATCTCCTAAACTAAGCGTCCTAGAGCGAAAAGGACGATAATTCGTGACCACCCTCAAAAAATCAAAAAATCCACCCAAATCCTAAAAAAATTGAAATTTTTATATGAAAAACTTCTTTTGGCCATATCTCCTAAACTAAGCGTCCTAGAGCGAAAAGGGCTTTAATTCGTGACCACCCCCAAAAAATCGAAAAATCCACCCAATCCTAAAAAAATTGAAATTTTTATATGAAAAACTTCGTTTGGCCATATCTCCTAAACTAAGCGTCCTAGAGCGAAAAGGGCTTTAATTCGTGACCACCCCCAAAAAATCGAAAAATCCACCCAAATCCTAAAAAAATTGAAATTTTTATATGAAAAACTTCTTTTGGCCATATCTCCTAAACTAAGCGTCCTAGAGCGAAAAGGGCGATAATTCGTGACCACCCCCAAAAAATCGAAAAATCCAACCAAATCCTAAAAAAATTGAAATTTTTATATGAAAAACTTCTTTTGGCCATATCTCCTAAACTAAGCGTCCTAGAGCGAAAAGGGCTTTAATTCGTGACCACCCCCAAAAAATCGAAAAATCCACCCAAATCCTAAAAAAATTGAAATTTTTATATGAAAAACTTCTTTTGGCCATATCTCCTAAACTAAGCGTCCTAGAGCGAAAAGGACTTTAATTCGTGACCACCCTCAAAAAATCGAAAAATCCACCCAAATCCTAAAAAAATTCAAATTTTTATATGAAAAATTTCTTTTGGCCATATCTCCTAAACTAAGCGTCCTAGAGCGAAAAGGACGATAATTCGTGACTACCCCCAAAAAATCCACCCAAATCCTAAAAAAATTGAAATTTTTATATGAAAAACTTCTTTTGGCCATATCTCCTAAACTAAGCGTCCTAGAGCGAAAAGTGACCACCCCCAAAAAAATCGAAAAATCCACTCAAATCCTAAAAAAATTGAAATTTTTATATGAAAAACTTCTTTTGGCCATATCTCCTAAACTAAGCATCCTAGAGCGAAAAGGGCTTTAATTCGTGACCACCCCCAAAAAATCGAAAAATCCACCCAATCCTAAAAAAATTGAAATTTTTATATGAAAAACTTCGTTTGGCCATATCTCCTAAACTAAGCGTCCTAGAGCGAAAAGGGCTTTAATTCGTGACCACCCCCAAAAAATCGAAAAATCCACCCAAGTCCTAAAAAAATTGAGATTTTTATATGAAAAACTTCTTTTGGCCATATCTCCTAAACTAAGCGTCCTAGAGCGAAAAGGGCTTTAATTCGTGACCACCCTCAAAATATCGAAAAATCCACCCAAATCCTAAAAAAATTGAAATTTTTATATGAAAAACTTCTTTTGGCCATATCTCCTAAACTAAGCGTCCTAGAGCGAAGAGGACGATAATTCGTGACCACCCTCAAAAAATCGAAAAATCCACCCAAATCCTAAAAAAATTGAAATTTTTATATGAAAAACTTCTTTTGGCCATATCTCCTAAACTAAGCGTCCTAGAGCGAAAAGGGCGATAATTCGTGACCACCCGCAAAAAATCGAAAAATCCAACCAAATCCTAAAAAATTGAAATTTTTATATGAAAAACTTCTTTTGGCCATATCTCCTAAACTAAGCGTCCTAGAGCGAAAAGGGCTTTAATTCGTGACCACCCCCAAAAAATCGAAAAATCCACCCAAATACTAAAAAAATTGAAATTTTTATATGAAAAACTTCTTTTGGCCATATCTCCTAAACTAAGCGTCCTAGAGCGAAAATGGCTTTAATTCGTGACCACCCCCAAAAAATCGAAAAATCCACCCAAATCCTAAAAAAATTGAAATTTTTATATGAAAAACTTCTTTTGGCCATATCTCCTAAACTAAGCGTCCTAGAGCGAAAATGGCGATAATTCGTGACCACCCCCAAAAAATCGAAAAATCCAACCAAATCCTAAAAAAATTGAAATTTTTATATGAAAAACTTATTTTGGCCATATCTCCTAAACTAAGCGTCCTAGAGCGAAAAGGGCTTTAATTCGTGACCACCCCCAAAAAATCGAAAAATCCACCCAAATCCTAAAAAAATTGAAATTTTTATATGAAAAACTTCTTTTGGCCATATCTCCTAAACTAAGCGTCCTAGAGCGAAAAGGACGATAATTCGTGACCACCCCCAAAAAATCGAAAAATCCACCCAAATCCTAAAAAAATTGAAATTTTTATATGAAAAACTTCTTTTGGCCATATCTCCTAAACTAAGCGTCCTAGAGCGAAAAGGACGATAATTCGTGACCACCCTCAAAAAATCGAAAAATCCACTCAAATCCTAAAAAAATTGAAATTTTTATATGAAAAACTTCGTTCGGCCATATCTACTAAACTAAGCGTCCTAGAGCGAAAAGGACGATAATTCGTGACCACCCCCAAAAAATCGAAAAATCCACCCAAATCCTAAAAAAATTGAAATTTTTATATGAAAAACTTCTTTTGGCCATATCTCCTAAACTAAGCGTCCTAGAGCGAAAAGGACGATAATTCGTGACCACCCTCAAAAAATCGAAAAATCCACCCAAATCCTAAAAAAATTGAAATTTTTATATGAAAAACTTCTTTTGGCCATATCTCCTAAACTAAGCGTCCTAGAGCGAAAAGGGCTTTAATTCGTGACCACCCCCAAAAAATCGAAAAATCCACCCAAATCCTAAAAAAATTGAAATTTTTATATGAAAAACTTCTTTTGGCCATATCTCCTAAACTAAGCGTCCTAGAGCGAAAAGGACGATAATTCGTGACCACCCCCAAAAAATCGAAAAATCCACCCAAATCCTAAAAAAATTGAAATTTTTATATGAACAACTTCTTTTGGCCATATCTCCTAAACTAAGCGTCCTAGAGCGAAAAGGACGATAATTCGTGACCACCCTCAAAAAATCGAAAAATCCACCCAAATCCTAAAAAAATTGAAATTTTTATATGAAAAACTTCGTTCGGCCATATCTACTAAACTAAGCGTCCTAGAGCGAAAAGGACGATAATTCGTGACCACCCCCAAAAAATCGAAAAATCCACCCAAATCCTAAAAAAATTGAAATTTTTATATGAAAAACTTCTTTTGGCCATATCTCCTAAACTAAGCGTCCTAGAGCGAAAAGGACGATAATTCGTGACCACCCTCAAAAAATCGAAAAATCCACCCAAATCCTAAAAAAATTTAAATTTTTATATGAAAAACTTCTTTTGGCCATATCTCCTAAACTAAGCGTCCTAGAGCGAAAAGGGCTTTAATTCGTGACCACCCCCAAAAAATCGAAAAATCCACCCAAATCCTAAAAAAATTGAAATTTTTATATGAAAAACTTCTTTTGGCCATATCTCCTAAACTAAGCGTCCTAGAGCGAAAAGGGCTTTAATTCGTGACCACCCCCAAAAAATCGAAAAATCCACCCAATCCTAAAAAAATTGAAATTTTTATATGAAAAACTTCGTTTGGCCATATCTCCTAAACTAAGCGTCCTAGAGCGAAAAGGGCTTTAATTCGTGACCATCCCCAAAAAATCGAAAAATCCACCCAAATCCTAAACAAATTGAAATTTTTATATGAAAAACTTCTTTTGGGCATATCTCCTAAACTAAGCGTCCTAGAGCGAAAAGGACGATAATTCGTGACCACCCCCAAAAAATCGAAAAATCCACCCAATCCTAAAAAAATTGAAATTTTTATATGAAAAACTTCGTTTGGCCATATCTCATAAACTAAGCGTCCTAGAGCGAAAATGGCTTTACTTCGTGACAACCCCCAAAAAATCGAAAAATCCACCCAAATCCTAAAAAAATTGAAATTTTTATATGACAAACTTCTTTTGGCCATATCTCCTAAACTAAGCGTCCTAGAGCGAAAAGGACGATAATTCGTGACCACCCTCAAAAAATCGAAAAATCCACCCAAATCCTAAAAAAATTGAAATTTTTATATGAAAAACTTCTTTTGGCCATATCTCCTAAACTAAGCGTCCTAGAGCGAAAAGGACGATAATTCGTGACCACCCTCAAAAAATCGAAAAATCCACCCAAATCCTAAAAAAATTGAAATTTTTATATGAAAAACTTCTTTTGGCCATATCTCCTAAACTAAGCGTTCTAGAGCGAAAAGGACGATAATTCGTGACCACCCTCAAAAAATCGAAAAATCCACCCAAATCCTAAAAAAATTGAAATTTTTATATGAAAAACTTCTTTTGGCCATATCTCCTAAACTAAGCGTCCTAGAGCGAAAAGGGCGATAATTCGTGACCACCCCCAAAAAATCGAAAAATCCACCCAAATCCTAAAAAAATTGAAATTTTTATATGAAAAACTTCTTTTGGCCATATCTCCTTAACTAAACTAGAGCGAAAAGGACGATAATTCGTGACCACCCTCAAAAAATCGAAAAATCCACCCAAATCCTAAAAAAATTGAAATTTTTATATGAAAAACTTCTTTTGGCCATATCTCCTAAACTAAGCGTCCTAGAGCGAAAAGGGCTTTAATTCGTGACCACCCCCAAAAAATCGAAAAATCCACCCAATCCTAAAAAAATTGAAATTTTTATATGAAAAACTTCGTTTGGCCATATCTCCTAAACTAAGCGTCCTAGAGCGAAAAGGGCTTTAATTCGTGACCATCCCCAAAAAATCGAAAAATCCACCCAAATCCTAAAAAAATTTAAATTTTTATATGAAAAACTTCTTTTGGCCATATCTCCTAAACTAAGCGTCCTAGAGCGAAAAGGACGATAATTCGTGACCACCCCCAAAAAATCGAAAAATCCACCCAAATCCTAAAAAAATTGAAATTTTTATATGAAAAACTTCTTTTGGCCATATCTCCTAAACTAAGCGTCCTAGAGCGAAAAGGGCTTTAATTCGTGACCACCCCCAAAAAATCGAAAAATCCACCCAAGTCCTAAAAAAATTGAAATTTTTATATGAAAAACTTCTTTTGGCCATATCTCCTAAACTAAGCGTCCTAGAGCGAAAATGGCGATAATTCGTGACCACCCCCAAAAAATCGAAAAATCCAACCAAATCCTAAAAAAATTGAAATTTTTATATGAAAAACTTCTTTTGGCCATATCTCCTAAACTAAGCGTCCTAGAGCGAAAAGGAAGATAATTCGTGACCACCCTCAAAAAATCGAAAAATCCACCCAAATCCTAAAAAAATTTAAATTTTTATATGAAAAACTTCTTTTGGCCATATCTCCTAAACTAAGCGTCCTAGAGCGAAAAGGGCGATAATTCGTGACCACCCCCAAAAAATCGAAAAATCCACCCAAATCCTAAAAAAATTGAAATTTTTATATGAAAAACTTCTTTTGGCCATATCTCCTAAACTAAACTAGAGCGAAAAGGACGATAATTCGTGACCACCCTCAAAAAATCGAAAAATCCACCCAAATCCTAAAAAAATTGAAATTTTTATATGAAAAACTTCTTTTGGCCATATCTCCTAAACTAAGCGTCCTAGAGCGAAAAGGACGATAATTCGTGACCACCCTCAAAAAATCGAAAAATCCACCCAAATCCTAAAAAAATTGAAATTTTTATATGAAAAACTTCTTTTGGCCATATCTCCTAAACTAAGCGTCCTAGAGCGAAAAGGAAGATAATTCGTGACCACCCTCAAAAAATCGAAAAATCCACCCAAATCCTAAAAAAATTTAAATTTTTATATGAAAAACTTCTTTTGGCCATATCTCCTAAACTAAGCGTCCTAGAGCGAAAAGGGCGATAATTCGTGACCACCCCCAAAAAATCGAAAAATCCACCCAAATCCTAAAAAAATTGAAATTTTTATATGAAAAACTTCTTTTGGCCATATCTCCTAAACTAAACTAGAGCGAAAAGGACGATAATTCGTGACCACCCTCAAAAAATCGAAAAATCCACCCAAATCCTAAAAAAATTGAAATTTTTATATGAAAAACTTCTTTTGGCCATATCTCCTAAACTAAGCGTCCTAGAGCGAAAAGGGCTTTAATTCGTGACCACCCCCAAAAAATCGAAAAATCCACCCAATCCTAAAAAAATTGAAATTTTTATATGAAAAACTTCGTTTGGCCATATCTCCTAAACTAAGCGTCCTAGAGCGAAAAGGGCTTTAATTCGTGACCATCCCAAAAAAATCGAAAAATCCACCCAAATCCTAAAAAAATTGAAATTTTTATATGAAAAACTTCTTTTGGCCATATCTCCTAAACTAAGCGTCCTAGAGCGAAAAGGACGATAATTCGTGACCACCCCCAAAAAATCGAAAAATCCACCCAAATCCTAAAAAAATTGAAATTTTTATATGAAAAACTTCTTTTGGCCATATCTCCTAAACTAAGCGTCCTAGAGCGAAAAGGGCTTTAATTCGTGACCACCCTCAAAAAATCGAAAAATCCACCCAATCCTAAAAAAATTGAAATTTTTATATGAAAAACTTCGTTTGGCCATATCTCCTAAACTAAGCGTCCTACAGCGAAAATGGCTTTAATTCGTGACCACCCCCAAAAAATCGAAAAATCCACCCAAATCCTAAAAAAATTGAAATTTTTATATGAAAAACTTCTTTTGGCCATATCTCCTAAACTAAGCGTCCTAGAGCGAAAATGGCGATAATTCGTGACCACCCCCAAAAAATCGAAAAATCCAACCAAATCCTAAAAAAATTGAAATTTTTATATGAAAAACTTCTTTTGGCCATATCTCCTAAACTAAGCGTCCTAGAGCGAAAAGGGCTTTAATTCGTGACCACCCCCAAAAAATCGAAAAATCCACCCAAATCCTAAAAAAATTGAAATTTTTATATGAAAAACTTCTTTTGGCCATATCTCCTAAACTAAGCGTCCTAGAGCGAAAAGGACGATAATTCGTGACCACCCCCAAAAAATCGAAAAATCCACCCAAATCCTAAAAAAAATTGAAATTTTTATATGAAAAACTTCTTTTGGCCATATCTCCTAAACTAAGCGTCCTAGAGCGAAAGGGACGATAATTCGTGACCACCCCCAAAAAATCGAAAAATCCACCCAAATCCTAAAAAAATTGAAATTTTTATATGAAAAACTTCTTTTGGCCATATCTCCTAAACTAAGCGTCCTAGAGCGAAAAGGACGATAATTCGTGACCACCCCCAAAAAATCGAAAAATCCACCCAATCCTAAAAAAATTGAAATTTTTATATGAAAAACTTCGTTTGGCCATATCTCCTAAACTAAGCGTCCTAGAGCGAAAAGGGCTTTAATTCGTGACCATCCCCAAAAAATCGAAAAGTCCACCCAAATCCTAAAAAAATTGAAATTTTTATATGAAAAACTTCTTTTGGGCATATCTCCTAAACTAAGCGTCCTAGAGCGAAAAGGGGATAATTCGTGACCACCCCCAAAAAATCGAAAAATCCACCCAATCCTAAAAAAATTGAAATTTTTATATGAAAAACTTCGTTTGGCCATATCTCATAAACTAAGCGTCCTAGAGCGAAAATGGCTTTACTTCGTGACAACCCCCAAAAAATCGAAAAATCCACCCAAATCCTAAAAAAATTGAAATTTTTATATGAACAACTTCTTTTGGCCATATCTCCTAAACTAAGCGTCCTAGAGCGAAAAGGACGATAATTCGTGACCACCCTCAAAAAATCGAAAAATCCACCCAAATCCTAAAAAAATTGAAATTTTTATATGAAAAACTTCTTTTGGCCATATCTCCTAAACTAAGCGTCCTAGAGCGAAAAGGACAATAATTCGTGACCACCCCCAAAAAATCGAAAAATCCACCCAAATCTTAAAAAAATTGAAATTTTTATATGAAAAACTTCTTTTGGCCATATCTCCTAAACTAAGCGTCCTAGAGCGAAAAGGGCGATAATTCGTGACCACCCCCAAAAAATCGAAAAATCCACCCAAATCCTAAAAATATTTAAATTTTTATATGAAAAACTTCTTTTGGCCATATCTCCTAAACTAAGCGTCCTAGAGCGAAAAGGACTTTAATTCGTGACCACCCTCAAAAAATCGAAAAATCCACCCAAATCCTAAAAAATTGAAATTTTTATATGAAAAACTTCTTTTGGCCATATCTCCTAAACTAAGCGTCCTAGAGCGAAAGGGACGATAATTCGTGACCACCCCCAAAAAATCGAAAAATCCACCCAAATCCTAAAAAAATTGAAATTTTTATATGAAAAACTTCTTTTGGCCATATCTCCTAAACTAAGCGTCCTAGAGCGAAAAGGGCTTTAATTCGTGACCACCCCCAAAAATTTATCATATAAAAATTGAAATTTTTATATGAAAAACTTCGTTAGGCCATATCTCCTAAACTAAGCGTCCTAGAGCGAAAAGGGCTTTAATTCGTGACCACCCCCAAAAAATCGAAAAATCCACCCAAATCCTAAAAAAATGAAATTTTTATATGAAAAACTTCTTTTGGCCATATCTCCTAAACTAAGCGTCCTAGAGCGAAAAGAGCGATAATTCGTGACCACCCCCAAAAAATCGAAAAATCCACCCAATCCTGAAAAAATTGAAATTTTTATATGAAAAACTTCTTTTGGCCATATCTCCTAAACTAAGCGTCCTAGAGCGAAAAGGACGATAATTCGTGACCACCCCCAAAAAATCGAAAAATCCACCCAAATCCTAAAAAAAATTGAAATTTTGATATGAAAAACTTCTTTTGGCCATATCTCCTAAACTAAGCGTCCTAGAGCGAAAAGGGCGATAATTCGTGACCACCGCCAAAAAATCGAAAAATCCACCCAAATCCTAAAAAAATTGAAATTTTTATATGAAAAACTTCTTTTGGCCATATCTCCTAAACTAAGCGTCCTAGAGCGAAAAGGACGATAATTCGTGACCACCCTCAAAAAATCGAAAAATCCACCCAAATCCTAAAAAAATTGAAATTTTTATATGAAAAACTTCTTTTGGCCATATCTCCTAAACTAAGCGTCCTAGAGCGAAAAGGACGATAATTCGTGACCACCCTCAAAAAATCGAAAAATCCACCCAAATCCTAAAAAAAATGAAATTTTTATATGAAAAACTTCTTTTGGCCATATCTCCTAAACTAAGCGTCCTAGAGCGAAAAGGGCGATAATTCGTGACCACCCCCAAAAAATCGAAAAATCCACCCAAATCCTAAAAAAATTGAAATTTTTATATGAAAAACTTCTTTTGGCCATATCTCCTAAACTAAGCGTCCTAGAGCGAAAAGGACGATAATTCGTGACCACCCTCAAAAAATCGAAAAATCCACCCAAATCCTAAAAAAATTGAAATTTTTATATGAAAAACTTCTTTTGGCCATATCTCCTAAACTAAGCGTCCTAGAGCGAAAATGGCTTTAATTCGTGACCACCCCCAAAAAATCGAAAAATCCACCCAATCCTAAAAAAATTGAAATTTTTATATGAAAAACTTCGTTTGGCCATATCTCCTAAACTAAGCGTCCTAGAGCGAAAAGGGCTTTAATTCGTGACCATCCCCAAAAAATCGAAAAATCCACCCAAATCCTAAAAAAATTGAAATTTTTATATGAAAAACTTCTTTTGGCCATATCTCCTAAACTAAGCGTCCTAGAGCGAAAAGGACGATAATTCGTGACCACCCCCAAAAAATCGAAAAATCCACCCAAATCCTAAAAAAATTGAAATTTTTATATGAAAAACTTCTTTTGGCCATATCTCCTAAACTAAGCGTCCTAGAGCGAAAAGGGCTTTAATTCGTGACCAACCCCAAAAAATCGAAAAATCCACCCAATCCTAAAAAAAATGAAATTTTTATATGAAAAACTTCGTTTGGCCATATCTCCTAAACTAAGCGTCCTACAGCGAAAATGGCGATAATTCGTGACCACCCCCAAAAAATCGAAAAATCCAACCAAATCCTAAAAAAATTGAAATTTTTATATGAAAAACTTCTTTTGGCCATATCTCCTAAACTAAGGGTCCTAGAGCGAAAAGGGCTTTAATTCGTGACCACCCCCAAAAAATCGAAAAATCCACCCAAATCCTAAAAAAATTGAAATTTTTATATGAAAAACTTCTTTTGGCCATATCTCCTAAACTAAGCGTCCTAGAGCGAAAAGGACGGTAATCCGTGACCACCCCCAAAAAAATCGAAAAATCCACCCAAATCCTAAAAAAATTTAAATTTTTATATGAAAAACTTCTTTTGGCCATATCTCCTAAACTAAGCGTCCTAGAGCGAAAAGGACGATAATTCGTGACCAAAAAATCGAAAAATCCACCCAAATCATAAAAAAGTTGAAATTTTTATATGAAAAACTTCTTTTGGCCATATATCCTAAACTAAGCGTCCTAGAGCGAAAAGGGCTTTAATTCGTGACCACCCCCAAAAAATCGGAAAATCCACCCAATCCTAAAAAAATTGAAATTTTGATATGAAAAACTTCATTTGGCCATATCTCTTAAACTAAGCGTCCTAGAGCGAAAAGGGCTTTAATTCGTGACCACCCCCAAAAAATCGAAAAATCCACCCAAATCCTAAAAAATTGAAATTTTTATATGAAAAACTTCTTTTGGCCATATCTCCTAAACTAAGCGTCCTAGAGCGAAAAGGACGATAATTTGTGACCACCCCCAAAAAATCGAAAAATCCACCCAAATCCTAAAAAAATTGAAATTTTTATATGAAAAACTTCTTTTGGCCATATCTCCTAAACTAAGCGTCCTAGAGCGAAAAAGACGATAATTCGTGACCACCCTCAAAAAATCGAAAAATCCACCCAAATCCTAAAAAAATTGAAATTTTTATATGAAAAACTTCTTTTGGCCATATCTCCTAAACTAAGCGTCCTAGAGCGAAAAGGGCGATAATTCGTGACCACCCCCAAAAAATCGAAAAATCCACCCAAATCCTAAAAAAATTTAAATTTTTATATGAAAAACTTCTTTTGGCCATATCTCCTAAACTAAGCGTCCTAGAGCGAAAAGGACGATAATTCGTGACCACCCTCAAAAAATCGAAAAATCCACCCAAATCCTAAAAAAGTTGAAATTTTTATATGAAAAACTTCTTTTGGCCATATCTCCTAAACTAAGCGTCCTAGAGCGAAAAGGACGATAATTCGTGACCACCCCCAAAAAATCGAAAAATCCACCCAAATCCTAAAAAAATTGAAATTTTTATATGAAAAACTTCTTTTGGCCATATCTCCTAAACTAAGCGTCCTAGAGCGAAAAGGACGATAATTCGTGACCACCCCCAAAAAATCGAAAAATCCACCCAAATCCTAAAAAAATTGAAATTTTTATATGAAAAACTTCTTTTGGCCATATCTCCTAAACTAAGCGTCCTAGAGCGAAAAGGACGATAATTCGTGACCACCCCCAAAAAATCGAAAAATCCACCCAAATCCTAAAAAAATTGAAATTTTTATATGAAAAACTTCTTTTGGCCATATCTCCTAAACTAAGCGTCCTAGAGCGAAAAGGACGATAATTCGTGACCACCCTCAAAAAATCGAAAAATCCACCCAAATCCTAAAAAAGTTGAAATTTTTATATGAAAAACTTCTTTTGGCCATATCTCCTAAACTAAGCGTCCTAGAGCGAAAAGGACGATAATTCGTGACCACCCCCAAAAAATCGAAAAATCCACCCAAATCCTAAAAAAATTGAAATTTTTATATGAAAAACTTCTTTTGGCCATATCTCCTAAACTTAGTTTAGGAGATATGAAAAACTTCTTTTGGCCATATCTCCTAAACTAAGCGTCCTAGAGCGAAAAGGACGATAATTTGTGACCACCCCCAAAAAATCGAAAAATCCACCCAAATCCTAAAAAAATTGAAATTTTTATATGAAAAACTTCTTTTGGCCATATATCCTAAACTAAGCGTCCTAGAGCGAAAAGGGCTTTAATTCGTGACCACCCCCAAAAAATCGAAAAATCCACCCAATCCTAAAAAAATTGAAATTTTTATATGAAAAACTTCATTTGGCCATATCTCCTAAACTAAGCGTCCTAGAGCGAAAAGGGCTTTAATTCGTGACCACCCCCAAAAAATCGAAAAATCCACCCAAATCCTAAAAAAATTGAAATTTTTATATGAAAAACTTCTTTTGGCCATATCTCCTAAACTAAGCGTCCTAGAGCGAAAAGGGCGATAATTCGTGACCACCCCCAAAAAATCGAAAAATCCACCCAAATCCTAAAAAAATTGAAATTTTTATATGAAAAACTTCTTTTGGCCATATCTCCTAAACTAAGCGTCCTAGAGCGAAAAGGACGATAATTCGTGACCACCCCCAAAAAATCGAAAAATCCACCCAAATCCTAAAAAATTGAAATTTTTATATGAAAAACTTCTTTTGGCCATATCTCCTAAACTAAGCGTCCTAGAGCGAAAAGGACGATAATTCGTGACAACCCCCAAAAAATCGAAAAATCCACCCAAATCCTAAAAAAATTTAAATTTTTATATGAAAAACTTCTTTTGGCCATATCTCCTAAACTAAGCGTCCTAGAGCGAAAAGGACGATAATTCGTGACCACCCTCAAAAAATCGAAAAATCCACCCAAATCCTAAAAAAGTTGAAATTTTTATATGAAAAACTTCTTTTGGCCATATCTCCTAAACTAAGCGTCCTAGAGCGAAAAGGACGATAATTCGTGACCACCCCCAAAAAATCGAAAAATCCACCCAAATCCTAAAAAAATTGAAATTTTTATATGAAAAACTTCTTTTGGCCATATCTCCTAAACTAAGCGTCCTAGAGCGAAAGGGACGATAATTCGTGACCACCCCCAAAAAATCGAAAAATCCACCCAAATCCTAAAAAAATTGAAATTTTTATATGAAAAACTTCTTTTGGCCATATCTCCTAAACTAAGCGTCCTAGAGCGAAAAGGACGATAATTCGTGACCACCCTCAAAAAATCGAAAAATCTACCCAAATCCTAAAAAAATTGAAATTTTTATATGAAAAACTTCGTTTGGCCATATCTCCTAAACTAAGCGTCCTAGAGCGAAAAGGGCGATAATTCGTGACCACCCCCAAAAAATCGAAAAATCCACCCAAATCCTAAAATAATTGAAATTTTTATATGAAAAACTTCTTTTGGCCATATCTCCTAAACTAAGCGTCCTAGAGCGAAAAGGACGATAATTCGTGACCACCCTCAAAAAATCGAAAAATCCACCCAAATCCTAAAAAAATTGAAATTTTTATATGAAAAACTTCTTTTGGCCATATCTCCTAAACTAAGCGTCCTAGAGCGAAAAGAACGATAATTCGTGACCACCCCCAAAAAATCGAAAAATCCACCCAAATCCTAAAAAAATTGAAATTTTTATATGAAAAACTTCTTTTGGCCATATCTCCTAAACTAAGCGTCCTAGAGCGAAAAGGACGATAATTCGTGCCCACACTCAAAAAATCGAAAAATCCACCCAATCCTAAAAAAATTGAAATTTTTATATGAAAAACTTCGTTTGGCCATATCTCCTAAACTAAGCGTCCTACAGCGAAAATGGCTTTAATTCGTGACCACCCCCAAAAAATCGAAAAATCCACCCAAATCCTAAAAAAATTGAAATTTTTATATGAAAAACTTCTTTTGGCCATATCTCCTAAACTAAGCGTCCTAGAGCGAAAAGGACGATAATTCGTGACCACCCCCAAAAAATCGAAAAATCCACCCAAATCCTAAAAAAATTGAAATTTTTATATGAAAAACTTCTTTTGGCCATATCTCCTAAACTAAGCGTACTAGAGCGAAAAGGGCTTTAATTCGTGACCACCCCCAAAAATCGAAAAATCCACCCAATCCTAAAAAAATTGAAATTTTTATATGAAAAACTTCGTTTGGCCATATCTCCTAAACTAAGCGTCCTACAGCGAAAATGGCTTTAATTCGTGACCACCCCCAAAAAATCGAAAAATCCACCCAAATCCTAAAAAAATTGAAATTTTTATATGAAAAACTTCTTTTGGCCATATCTCCTAAACTAAGCGTCCTAGAGCGAAAATGGCGATAATTCGTGACCACCCCCAAAAAATCGAAAAATCCAACCAAATCCTAAAAAAATTGAAATTTTTATATGAAAAACTTCTTTTGGCCATATCTCCTAAACTAAGCGTCCTAGAGCGAAAAGGGCTTTAATTCGTGACCACCCCCAAAAAATCGAAAAATCCACCCAAATCCTAAAAAAATTGAAATTTTTATATGAAAAACTTCTTTTGGCCATATCTCCTAAACTAAGCGTCCTAGAGCGAAAAGGACGATAATTCGTGACCACCCCCAAAAAATCGAAAAATCCACCCAAATCCTAAAAAAATTGAAATTTTTATATGAAAAACTTCTTTTGGCCATATCTCCTAAACTAAGCGTCCTAGAGCGAAAGGGACGATAATTCGTGACCACCCCCAAAAAATCGAAAAATCCACCCAAATCCTAAAAAAATTGAAATTTTTATATGAAAAACTTCTTTTGGCCATATCTCCTAAACTAAGCGTCCTAGAGCGAAAAGGACAATAATTCGTGACCACCCTCAAAAAATCGAAAAATCCACCCAAATCCTAAAAAAATTGAAATTTTTATATGAAAAACTTCTTTTGGCCATATCTCCTAAACTAAGCGTCCTAGAGCGAAAAGAACGATAATTCGTGACCACCCCTAAAAAATCGAAAAATCCACCCAAATCCTAAAAAAATTGAAATTTTTATATGAAAAACTTCTTTTGGCCATATCTCCTAAACTAAGCGTCCTAGAGCGAAAAGGGCTTTAATTCGTGACCACCCCCAAAAAATCGAAAAATCCACCCAATCCTAAAAAAATTGAAATTTTTATATGAAAAACTTCGTTTGGCCATATCTCCTAAACTAAGCGTCCTAGAGCGAAAAATTCGTGACCATCCCCAAAAAATCGAAAAATCCACCCAAATCCTAAAAAAATTGAAATTTTTATATGAAAACCTTCTTTTGGCCATATCTCCTAAACTAAGCGTCCTAGAGCGAAAAGGACGATAATTCGTGACCGCCCCCAAAAAATCGAAAAATCCACCCAAATCCTAAAAAAATTGAAATTTTTATATGAAAAACTTCTTTTGGCCATATTTCCTAAACTAAGCGTCCTAGATTCGTGACCACCCCCAAAAAATCGAAAAATCCACCCAATCCTAAAAAAATTGAAATTTTTATATGAAAAACTTCGTTTGGCCATATCTCATAAACTAAGCGTCCTAGAGCGAAAATGGCTTTAATTCGTGACAACCCCCAAAAAATCGAAAAATCCACCCAAATCCTAAAAAAATTGAAATTTTTATATGAAAAACTTCTTTTGGCCATATCTCCTAAACTAAGCGTCCTAGAGCGAAAAGGGCTTTAATTCGTGACCATCCCCAAAAAATCGAAAAATCCTCCCAAATCCTAAAAAAATTGAAATTTTTATATGAAAAACTTCTTTTGGCCATATCTTCTAAACTAAGCGTCCTAGAGCGAAAAGGACTTTAATTCGTGACCACCCTCAAAAAATCGAAAAATCCACCCAAATCCTAAAAAAATTGAAATTTTTATATGAAAAACTTCTTTTGGCCATATCTCCTAAACTAAGCGTCCTAGAGCGAAAAGGACGATAATTCGTGACCACCCTCAAAAAATCGAAAAATCCACCCAAATCCTAAAAAAATTGAAATTTTTATATGAAAAACTTCTTTTGGCCATATCTCCTAAACTAAGCGTCCTAGAGCGAAAAGGACGATAATTCGTGACCACCCCCAAAAAATCGAAAAATCCACCCAATCCTAAAAAAATTGAAATTTTTATATGAAAAACTTCGTTTGGCCATATCTCCTAAACTAAGCGTCCTAGAGCGAAAAGGGCTTTAATTCGTGACCATCCCCAAAAAATCGAAAAATCCACCCAAATCCTAAAAAAATTTAAATTTTTATATGAAAAACTTCTTTTGGCCATATCTCCTAAACTAAGCGTCCTAGAGCGAAAAGGACGATAATTCGTGACCACCCCCAAAAAATCGAAAAATCCACCCAAATCCTAAAAAAATTGAAATTTTTATATGAAAACTTCTTTTGGGCATATCTCCTAAACTAAGCGTCCTAGAGCGAAAAGGGGATAATTCGTGACCACCCCCAAAAAATCGAAAAATCCACCCAATCCTAAAAAAATTGAAATTTTTATATGAAAAACTTCTTTTGGCCATATCTCCTAAACTAAGCGTCCTAGAGCGAAAAGGACGATAATTCGTGACCACCCTCAAAAAATCGAAAAATCCACCCAAATCCTAAAAAAATTGAAATTTTTATATGAGAAACTTCTTTTGGCCATATCTCCTAAACTAAGCGTCCTAGAGCGAAAAGGACTTTAATTCGTGACCACCCTCAAAAAATCGAAAAATCCACCCAAATCCTAAAAAAATTGAAATTTTTATATGAAAAACTTCTTTTGACCATATCTCCTAAACTAAGCGTCTTAGAGCGAAAAGGACGATAATTCGTGACCACCCTCAAAAAATCGAAAAATCCACCCAAATCCTAAAAAAATTGAAATTTTTATATGAAAATCTTCTTTTGGCCATATCTCCTAAACTAAGCGTCCTAGAGCGAAAAGGACGATAATTCGTGACCACCCTCAAAAAATCGAAAAATCCACCCAAATCCTAAAAAAAATTAAATTTTTATATGAAAATCTTCTTTTGGCCATATCTCCTAAACTAAGCGTCCTAGAGCGAAAAGGGCTTTAATTCGTGACCACCCCCAAAAAATCGAAAAATCCACCCAAATCCTAAAAAAAATTAAATTTTTATATGAAAAACTTCTTTTGGCCATATCTCCTAAACTAAGCGTCCTAGCGCGAAAAGGACGATAATTCGTGACCACCCTCAAAAAATCGAAAAATCCACCCAAATCCTAAAAAAATTGAAATTTTTATATGAAAACTTCTTTTGGCCATATCTCCTAAACTAAGCGTCCTAGAGCGAATAGGGCGATAATTCGTGACCACCCCCAAAAAATCGAAAAATCCACCCAAATCCTAAAAAAATTGAAATTTTTATATGAAAAACTTCTTTTGGCCATATCTCCTAAACTAAGCGTCCTAGAGCGAAAAGGACGATAATTCGTGACCACCATCAAAAAATCGAAAAATCCACCCAAATCCTAAAAAAATTGAAATTTTTATATGAAAAACATCTTTTGGCCATATCTCCTAAACTAAGCGTCCACGAGCGAAAAGGGCTTTAATTCGTGACCACCCCCAAAAAATCAAAAAATCCACCCAATCCTAAAAAAATTGAAATTTTTATATGAAAAACTTCGTTTGGCCATATCTCCTAAACTAAGCGTTCTAGAGCGAAAAGGGCTTTAATTCGTGACCATCCCCAAAAAATCGAAAAATCCACCCAAATCCTAAAAAAATTGAAATTTTTATATGAAAAACTTCTTTTGACCAAATCTCCTAAACTAAGCGTCTTAGAGCGAAAAGGACGATAATTCGTGACCACCCTCAAAAAATCGAAAAATCCACCCAAATCCTAAAAAAATTGAAATTTTTATATGAAAATCTTCTTTTGGCCATATCTCCTAAACTAAGCGTCCTAGAGCGAAAAGGACGATAATTCGTGACCACCCTCAAAAAATCGAAAAATCCACCCAAATCCTAAAAAAAATTAAATTTTTATATGAAAATCTTCTTTTGGCCATATCTCCTAAACTAAGCGTCCTAGAGCGAAAAGGGCTTTAATTCGTGACCACCCCCAAAAAATCGAAAAATCCACCCAAATCCTAAAAAAAATTAAATTTTTATATGAAAAACTTCTTTTGGCCATATCTCCTAAACTAAGCGTCCTAGAGCGAAAAGGACGCTAATTCGTGACCACCCTCAAAAAATCGAAAAATCCACCCAAATCCTAAAAAAATTGAAATTTTTATATGAAAACTTCTTTTGGCCATATCTCCTAAACTAAGCGTCCTAGAGCGAATAGGGCGATAATTCGTGACCACCCCCAAAAAATCGAAAAATCCACCCAAATCCTAAAAAAATTGAAATTTTTATATGAAAAACTTCTTTTGGCCATATCTCCTAAACTAAGCGTCCTAGAGCGAAAAGGGCTTTAATTCGTGACCACCCCCAAAAAATCGAAAAATCCACCCAATCCTAAAAAAATTGAAATTTTTATATGAAAAACTTCGTTTGGCCATATCTAATAAACTAAGCGTTCTAGAGCGAAAAGGGCTTTAATTCGTGACCATCCCCAAAAAATCGAAAAATCCACCCAAATCCTAAAAAAATTGAAATTTTTATATTAAAAACTTCTTTTGGCCATATCTCCTAAACTAAGCGTCCTAGAGCGAAAAGGACGATAATTCGTGACCACCCCCAAAAAATCGAAAAATCCACCCAAATCCTAAAAAAATTGAAATTTTTATATGAAAAACTTCTTTTGGCCATATCTCCTAAACTAAGCGTCCTAGAGCGAAAAGGACGATAATTCGTGACCACCCCTAAAAAATCGAAAAATCCACCCAAATCCTAAAAAAAATGAAATTTTTATATGAAAAACTTCTTTTGGGCATATCTCCTAAACTAAGCGTCCTAGAGCGAAAAGGGCGATAATTCGTGACCACCCACAAAAAATCGAAAAATCCACCCAATCCTAAAAAAATTGGAATTTTTATATGAAAAACTTCGTTTGGCCATATCTCATAAACTAAGCGTCCTAGAGCGAAAAGGGCTTTAATTCGTGACCACCCTCAAAAAATCGAACAATCCACCCAAATCCTAAAAAAATTTAAATTTTTATATGAAAAACTTCTTTTGGCCATATCTCCTAAACTAAGCGTCCTAGAGCGAAAAGGGCTTTAATTCGTGACCACCCTCAAAAAATCGAAAAATCCACCCAAATCCTAAAAAAATTGAAATTTTTATATGAAAAACTTCTTTTGGCCATATCTCCTAAACTAAGCGTCCTAGAGCGAAAAGGACGATAATTCGTGACCACCCTCAAAAAATCGAAAAATCCACCCAAATCCTAAAAAAATTGAAATTTTTATATGAAAAACTTCTTTTGGCCATATCTCCTAAACTAAGCGTCCTAGAGCGAAAAGGGCGATAATTCGTGACCACCCCCAAAAAATCGAAAAATCCACCCAAATCCTAAAAAAATTGAAATTTTTATATGAAAAACTTCTTTTGGCCATATCTCCTAAACTAAGCGTCCTAGAGCGAAAAGGGCTTTAATTCGTGACCACCCCCAAAAAATCGAAAAATCCACCCAATCCTAAAAAAATTGAAATTTTTATATGAAAAACTTCGTTTGGCCATATCTCCTAAACTAAGCGTCCTAGAGCGAAAAGGGCTTTAATTCGTGACCATCCACAAAAAATCGAAAAATCCACCCAAATCCTAAAAAAATTGAAATTTTTATATGAAAAACTTCTTTTGGCCATATCTCCTAAACTAAGCGTCCTAGAGCGAAAAGGACGATAATTCGTGACCACCCCCAAAAAAACGAAAAATCCACCCAAATCCTAAAAAAAAATGAAATTTTTATATGAAAAACTTCTTTTGGCCATATCTCCTAAACTAAGCGTCCTAGAGCGAATAGGGCGATAATTCGTGACCACCCCCAAAAAATCGAAAAATCCACCCAAATCCTAAAAAAATTGAAATTTTTATATGAAAAACTTCTTTTGGCCATATCTCCTAAACTAAGCGTCCTAGAGCGAAAAGGACGATAATTCGTGACCACCCTCAAAAAATCGAAAAATCCACCCAAATCCTAAAAAAATTGAAATTTTTATATGAAAAACTTCTTTTGGCCATATCTCCTAAACTAAGCGTCCTAGAGCGAAAAGGGCTTTAATTCGTGACCACCCCAAAAAATCGAAAAATCCACCCAATCCTAAAAAAATTGAAATTTTTATATGAAAAACTTCGTTTGGCCATATCTCCTAAACTAAGCGTTCTAGAGCGAAAAGGGCTTTAATTCGTGACCATCCCCAAAAAATCGAAAAATCCACCCAAATCCTAAAAAAATTTAAATTTTTATATGAAAAACTTCTTTTGGCCATATCTCCTAAACTAAGCGTCCTAGAGCGAAAAGGACGATAATTCGTGACCACCCCCAAAAAATCGAAAAATCCACCCAAATCCTAAAAAAATTTAAATTTTTATATGAAAAACTTCTTTTGGCCATATCTCATAAACTAAGCGTCCTAGAGCGAAAAGGACGATAATTCGTGACCACCCCTAAAAAATCGAAAATTCCACCCAAATCCTAAAAAAATTGAAATTTTTATATGAAAAACTTCTTTTGGGCATATCTCCTAAACTAAGCGTCCTAGAGCGAAAAGGGCGATAATTCGTGACCACCCCCAAAAAATCGAAAAATCCACCCAATCCTAAAAAAATTGGAATTTTTATATGAAAAACTTCGTTTGGCCATATCTCATAAACTAAGCGTCCTAGAGCGAAAAGGGCTTTAATTCGTGACCACCCTCAAAAAATCGAAAAATCCACCCAAATCCTAAAAAAAATTTAAATTTTTATATGAAAAACTTCTTTTGGCCATATCTCCTAAACTAAGCGTCCTAGAGCGAAAAGGGCTTTAATTTGTGACCACCCTCAAAAAATCGAAAAATCCACCCAAATCCTAAAAAAATTGAAATTTTTATATGAAAAACTTCTTTTGGCCATATCTCCTAAACTAAGCGTCCTAGAGCGAAAAGGACGATAATTCGTGACCACCCTCAAAAAATCGAAAAATCCACCCAAATCCTAAAAAAATTGAAATTTTTATATGAAAAACTTCTTTTGGCCATATCTCCTAAACTAAGCGTCCTAGAGCGAAAAGGGCGATAATTCGTGACCACCTCCAAAAAATCGAAAAATCCACCCAAATCCTAAAAAAATTGAAATTTTTATATGAAATACTTCTTTTGGCCATATCTCCTAAACTAAGCGTCCTAGAGCGAAAAGGGCGATAATTCGTGACCACCCCCAAAAAATCGAAAAATCCACCCAATCCTAAAAAAATTGAAATTTTTATATGAAAAACTTCGTTTGGCCATATCTCCTAAACTAAGCGTCCTAGAGCGAAAAGGGCTTTAATTCGTGACCATCCACAAAAAATCGAAAAATCCACCCAAATCCTAAAAAAATTGAAATTTTTATATGAAAAACTTCTTTTGGCCATATCTCCTAAACTAAGCGTCCTAGAGCGAAAAGGACGATAATCTCCTAAACTAAGCGTCCTAGAGCGAAAAGGGCGATAATTCGTGACCACCCCCAAAAAATCGAAAAATCCACCCAATCCTAAAAAAATTTAAATTTTTATATGAAAAACTTCGTTTGGCCATATCTCATAAACTAAGCGTCCTAGAGCGAAAAGGGCTTTAATTCGTGACAACCCCCAAAAAATCGAAAAATCCACCCAAATCCTAAAAAAATTGAAATTTTTATATGAAAAACTTCTTTTGGCCATATCTCCTAAACTAAGCGTCCTAGAGCGAAAAGGACGATAATTCGTGACCACCCTCAAAAAATCGAAAAATCCACCCAAATCCTAAAAAAATTGAAATTTTTATATGAAAAACTTCTTTTGGCCATATCTCCTAAACTAAGCGTCCTAGAGCGAAAAGGGCGATAATTCGTGACCACCCCCAAAAAATCGAAAAATCCACCCAAATCCTAAACAAATTGAAATTTTTATATGAAAAACTTCTTTTGGCCATATCTCCTAAACTAAGCGTCCTAGAGCGAAAAGGGCGATAATTCGTGACCACCCTCAAAAAATCGAAAAATCCACCCAAATCCTAAAAAAATTTAAATTTTTATATGAAAAACTTCTTTTGGCCATATCTCCTAAACTAAGCGTCCTAGAGCGAAAAGGGCTTTAATTCGTGACCACCCCCAAAAAATCGAAAAATCCACCCAAATCCTAAAAAAATTGAAATTTTTATATGAAAAACTTCTTTTGGCCATATCTCCTAAACTAAGCGTCCTAGAGCGAAAAGAGCGATAATTCGTGACCACCCCCAAAAAATCGAAAAATCCAACCAACTCCTAAAAAAATTGAAATTTTTATATGAAAAACTTCTTTTGGCCATATCTCCTAAACTAAGCGTCCTAGAGCGAAAAGGGCTTTAATTCGTGACCACCCCCAAAAAATCGAAAAATCCACCCAAATCCTAAAAAAATTTAAATTTTTATATGAAAAACTTCTTTTGGCCATATCTCCTAAACTAAGCGTCCTAGAGCGAAAAGGACTTTAATTCGTGACCACCCTCAAAAAATCGAAAAATCCACCCAAATCCTAAAAAAATTGAAATTTTTATATGAAAAACTTCTTTTGGCCATATCTCCTAAACTAAGCGTCCTAGAGCGAAAGGGACGATAATTCGTGACCACCCCCAAAAAATCGAAAAATCCACCCAAATCCTAAAAAATTGAAATTTTTATATGAAAAACTTCTTTTGGCCATATCTCCTAAACTAAGCGTCCTAGAGCGAAAAGGGCTTTAATTCGTGACCACCCTCATAAAATCGCAAAATCCACCCAAATCCTAAAAAATTGAAATTTTTATATGAAAAACTTCTTTTGGCCAT
Source organism: Haematobia irritans (assembly GCF_050003625.1). NCBI lineage: Eukaryota > Metazoa > Arthropoda > Insecta > Diptera > Muscidae > Haematobia > Haematobia irritans. The sequence goes on from NC_134397.1 coordinate 32,659,403, forward strand.
ATCTCCTAAACTAAGCGTCCTAGAGCGAAAAGGACGATAATTCGTGACCACCCTCAAAAAATCGAAAAATCCACCCAAATCCTAAAAAAATTTAAATTTTTATATGAAAAACTTCTTTTGGCCATATCTCCTAAACTAAGCGTCCTAGAGCAAAAAGGACGATAATCCGTGACTACCCCCAAAAAATCGAAAAATCCACCCAAATCCTAAAAAAATTGGAATTTTTATATGAAAAACTTCTTTTGGCCATATCTCCTAAACTAAGCGCCCTAGAGCGAAAAGGGCTTTAATTCGTGACCATCCCCAAAAAATCGAAAAATCCACCCAATCCTAAAAAAATTTAAATTTTTATATGAAAAACTTCATTTGGCCATATCTCCTAAACTAAGCGTCATAGAGCGAAAAGGGCTTTAATTCGTGACCATCCCCAAAAAATCGAAAAATCCACCCAATCCTAAAAAAATTTAAATTTTTATATGAAAAACTTCATTTGGCCATATCTCCTAAACTAAGCGTCATAGAGCGAAAAGGGCTTTAATTCGTGACCATCCCTAAAAAATCGAAAAATCCACCCAAATCCTAAAAAAATTGAAATTTTTATATGAAAAACTTCTTTTGGCCATATCTCCTAAACTAAGCGCCCTAGAGCGAAAAGGGCTTTAATTCGTGACCATCCCCAAAAAATCGAAAAATCCACCCAATCCTAAAAAAATTTAAATTTTTATATGAAAAACTTCATTTGGCCATATCTCCTAAACTAAGCGTCATAGAGCGAAAAGGGCTTTAATTCGTGACCATCCCTAAAAAATCGAAAAATCCACCCAAATCCTAAAAAAATTGAAATTTTTATATGAAAAACTTCTTTTGGCCATATCTCCTAAACTAAGCGTCCTAGAGCGAAAAGGGCGATAATTCGTGACCACCCCCAAAAATTCGAAAAATCCACCCAAATCCTAAAAAAATTGAAATTTTTATATGAAAAACTTCTTTTGGCCATATCTCCTAAACTAAGCGTCCTAGAGCGAAAAGGACGATAATTCGTGACGATAATCGAAAAATCCACCCAAATCCTAAAAAAATTGAAATTTTTATATGAAAAACTTCTTTTGGCCATATCTCCTAAACTAAGCGTCCTAGAGCGAAAAGGGCGATAATTCGTAACCACCCCCAAAAAATCGAAAAATCCACCCAAATCCTAAAAAAATTGAAATTTTTATATGAAAAACTTCTTTTGGCCATATCTCCTAAACTAAGAGTCCTAGAGCGAAAAATCCACCAAAATCCTAAAAAAATTGAAATTTTTATATGAAAAACTTATTTTGGGCATATCTCCCAAACTAAGCGTCCTAGAGCGAAAAGGGCGATAATTCGTGTCCACCCCCAAAAAATCGAAAAATCCACCCAATCCTAAAAGAATTGAAATTTTTATATGAAAAACTTCGTTTGGCCATATCTCATAAACCAAGCGTCCTATAGCGAAAAGGGCTTTAATTCGTGACCACCCTCAAAAAATCGAAAAATCCACCCAAATCCTTAAAAAAATTGAAATTTTTATATGAAAAACTTCTTTTGGCCATATTTCCTAAACTAAGCGTCCTAGAGCGAAACGGACGATAATTCGTGACCACCCTCAAAAAATCGAAAAATCCACCCAAATCCTAAAAAAGTTGAAATTTTTATATGAAAAACTTCTTTTGGCCATATCTCCTAAACTAAGCGTCCTAGAGCGAAAAGGACGATAATTCGTGACCACCCTCAAAAAATCGAAAAATCCACCCAAATCCAAAAAAAAATGGAAATTTTTATACGAAAAACTTCTTTTGGCCATATCTCCTAAACTAAGCGTCCTAGAGCGAAAAGGACGATAATTCGTGACCACCCTCAAAAAATCGAAAAATCCACCCAAATCCTAAAAAAATTTAAATTTTTATATGAAAAACTTCTTTTGGCCATATCTCCTAAACTAAGCGTCCTAGAGCGAAAAGGACGATAATTCGTGACAACCCCCAAAATCTCGAAAAATCCACCCAAATCCTAAAAAAATTGAAATTTTTATATGAAAAACTTCTTTTGGCCATATCTCCTAAACTAAGCGTCCTAGAGCGAAAAGGACGATAATTCGTGACCACCCCCAAAAAATCGAAAAATCCACCCAATCCTAAAAAAATTGAAATTTTTATATGAAAAACTTCTTTTGGCCATATCTCCTAAACTAAGCGTCCTAGAGCGAAAAGGACGATAATTCGTGACCACCCCCAAAAAATCGAAAAATCCACCCAAATCCTAAAAAAATTGAAATTTTTATATGAAAAACTTCTTTTGGCCATATCTCCTAAACTAAGCGTCCTAGAGCGAAAAGGGCTTTAATTCGTGACCACCCCCAAAAAATCGAAAAATCCACCCAATCCTAAAAAAGTTGAAATTTTTATATGAAAAACTTCGTTTGGCCATATCTCCTAAACTAAGCGTCCTAGAGCGAAAAGGGCTTTAATTCGTGACCACCCCCAAAAAATCGAAAAATCCACCCAAATCCTAAAAAAATTGAAATTTTTATATGAAAAACTTCTTTTGGCCATATCTCCTAAACTAAGCGTCCTAGAGCGAAAAGGACGATAATTCGTGACCACCCCCAAAAAATCGAAAAATCCACCCAAATCCTAAAAAAATTGAAATTTTTATATGAAAAACTTCTTTTGGCCATATCTCCTAAACTAAGCGTCCTAGAGCGAAAAGGACGATAATTCGTGACAACCCCCAAAAAATCGAAAAATCCACCAAAATCCTAAAAAAATTGAAATTTTTATATGAAAAACTTCTTTTGGCCATATCTCCTAAACTAAGCGTCCTAGAGCGAAAAGGGCTTTAATTCGTGACCACCCCCAAAAAATCGAAAAATCCACCCAAATCCTAAAAAAATTGAAATTTTTATATGAAAAACTTCTTTTGGCCATATCTCCTAAACTAAGCGTCCTAGAGCGAAAAGGACGATAATTCGTGACCACCCCCAAAAAATCGAAAAATCCACCCAAATCCTAAAAAAATTGAAATTTTTATATGAAAAACTTCTTTTGGCCATATCTCCTAAACTAAGCGTCCTAGAGCGAAAAGGGCTTTAATTCGTGACCACCCCCAAAAAATCGAAAAATCCACCCAATCCTAAAAAAATTGAAATTTTTATATGAAAAACTTCATTTGGCCATATCTCCTAAACTAAGCGTCCTAGAGCGAAAAGGACGATAATTCGTGACCACCCCCAAAAAATCGAAAAATCCACCCAAATCCTAAAAAAATTTAAATTTTTATATGAAAAACTTCTTTTGGCCATATCTCCTAAACTAAGCGTCCTAGAGCGAAAAGGGCAATAATTCGTGACCACCCCCAAAAAATCGAAAAATCCACCCAAATCCTAAAAAAATTTAAATTTTTATATGAAAAACTTATTTTGGCCATATCTCCTAAACTAAGCGTCCTAGAGCGAAAAGGGCTTTAATTCGTGACCACCCCCAAAAAATCGAAAAATCCACCCAAATCCTAAAAAAATTGAAATTTTTATATGAAAAACTTCTTTTGGCCATATCTCCTAAACTAAGCGTCCTAGAGCGAAAAGGACGATAATTCGTGACCACCCCCAAAAAATCGAAAAATCCACCCAAATCCTAAAAAAATTGAAATTTTTATATGAAAAACTTCTTTTGGCCATATCTCCTAAACTAAGCGTCCTAGAGCGAAAAGGGCTTTAATTCGTGACCACCCCCAAAAAATCGAAAAATCCACCCAATCCTAAAAAAATTGAAATTTTTATATGAAAAACTTCATTTGGCCATATCTCCTAAACTAAGCGTCCTAGAGCGAAAAGGGCTTTAATTCGTGACCACCCTCAAAAAATCGAAAAATCCACCCAAATCCTAAAAAAATTGAAATTTTTATATGAAAAACTTCGTTTGGCCATATCTCCTAAACTAAGCGTCCTAGAGCGAAAAGGGCGATAATTCGTGACCACCCCCAAAAAATCGAAAAATCCACCCAAATCCTAAAAAAATTGAAATTTTTATATGAAAAACTTCTTTTGGCCATATCTCCTAAACTAAGCGTCCTAGAGCGAAAAGGGCGATAATTCGTGACCACCCTCAAAAAATCGAAAAATCCACCCAAATCCTAAAAAAATTGAAATTTTTATATGAAAAACTTCTTTTGGCCATATCTCCTAAACTAAGCGTCCTAGAGCGAAAAGGGCGATAATTCGTGACCACCCCCAAAAAATCGAAAAATCCACCCAAATCCTAAAAAAATTTAAATTTTTATATGAAAAACTTCTTTTGGCCATATCTCCCAAACTAAGCGTCCTAGAGCGAAAAGGGCTTTAATTCGTGACCACCCCCAAAAAATCGAAAAATCCACCCAAATCCTAAAAAAATTGAAATTTTTATATGAAAAACTTCTTTTGGCCATATCTCCTAAACTAAGCGTCCTAGAGCGAAAAGGACGATAATTCGTGACCACCCCCGAAAAATCGAAAAATCCACCCAAATCCTAAAAAAATTGAAATTTTTATATGAAAAACTTCTTTTGGCCATATCTCCTAAACTAAGCGTCCTAGAGCGAAAAGGACGATAATTCGTGACAACCCCCAAAAAATCGAAAAATCCACCAAACTCCTAAAAAAATTGAAATTTTTATATGAAAAACTTCTTTTGGCCATATCTCCTAAACTAAGCGTCCTAGAGCGAAAAGGACGATAATTCGTGACCACCCTCAAAAAATCGAAAAATCCACCCAAATCCTAAAAAAATTGAAATTTTTATATGAAAAACTTCTTTTGGCCATATCTCCTAAACTAAGCGTCCTAGAGCGAAAAGGGCGATAATTCGTGACCACCCTCAAAAAATCGAAAAATCCACCCAAATCCTAAAAAAATTGAAATTTTTATATGAAAAACTTCTTTTGGCCATATCTCCTAAACTAAGCGTCCTAGAGCGAAAAGGGCAATAATTCGTGACCACCCCCAAAAAATCGAAAAATCCACCCAAATCCTAAAAAAATTTAAATTTTTATATGAAAAACTTCTTTTGGCCATATCTCCTAAACTAAGCGTCCTAGAGCGAAAAGGGCAATAATTCGTGACCACCCCCAAAAAATCGAAAAATCCACCCAAATCCTAAAAAAATTTAAATTTTTATATGAAAAACTTCTTTTGGCCATATCTCCTAAACTAAGCGTCCTAGAGCGAAAAGGGCTTTAATTCGTGACCACCCCCAAAAAATCGAAAAATCCACCCAAATCCTAAAAAAATTGAAATTTTTATATGAAAAACTTCTTTTGGCCATATCTCCTAAACTAAGCGTCCTAGAGCGAAAAGGATGATAATTCGTGACCACCCTCAAAAAATCGAAAAATCCACCCAAATCCTAAAAAAGTTGAAATTTTTATATGAAAAACTTCTTTTGGCCATATCTCCTAAACTAAGCGTCCTAGAGCGAAAAGGACGATAATTTGTGACCACCCCCAAAAAATCGAAAAATCCACCCAAATCCTAAAAAAATTGAAATTTTTATATGAAAAACTTCTTTTGGCCATATATCCTAAACTAAGCGTCCTAGAGCGAAAAGGGCTTTAATTCGTGACCACCCCCAAAAAATCGAAAAATCCACCCAATCCTAAAAAAATTGAAATTTTTATATGAAAAACTTCATTTGGCCATATCTCCTAAACTAAGCGTCCTAGAGCGAAAAGGGCTTTAATTCGTGACCACCCCCAAAAAATCGAAAAATCCACCCAAATCCTAAAAAAATTGAAATTTTTATATGAAAAACTTCTTTTGGCCATATCTCCTAAACTAAGCGTCCTAGAGCGAAAAGGGCGAAATTCGTGACCACCCCCAAAAAATCGAAAAATCCACCCAAATCCTAAAAAAATTGAAATTTTTATATGAAAAACTTCTTTTGGCCATATCTCCTAAACTAAGCGTCCTAGAGCGAAAAGGACGATAATTCGTGACCACCCCCAAAAAATCGAAAAATCCACCCAAATCCTAAAAAAATTGAAATTTTTATATGAAAAACTTCTTTTGGCCATATCTCCTAAACTAAGCGTCCTAGAGCGAAAAGGACGATAATTTGTGACCACCCCCAAAAAATCGAAAAATCCACCCAAATCCTAAAAAAATTGAAATTTTTATATGAAAAACTTCTTTTGGCCATATATCCTAAACTAAGCGTCCTAGAGCGAAAAGGGCTTTAATTCGTGACCACCCCCAAAAAATCGAAAAATCCACCCAATCCTAAAAAAATTGAAATTTTTATATGAAAAACTTCATTTGGCCATATCTCCTAAACTAAGCGTCCTAGAGCGAAAAGGGCTTTAATTCGTGACCACCCCCAAAAAATCGAAAAATCCACCCAAATCCTAAAAAAATTGAAATTTTTATATGAAAAACTTCTTTTGGCCATATCTCCTAAACTAAGCGTCCTAGAGCGAAAAGGGCGAAATTCGTGACCACCCCCAAAAAATCGAAAAATCCACCCAAATCCTAAAAAAATTGAAATTTTTATATGAAAAACTTCTTTTGGCCATATCTCCTAAACTAAGCGTCCTAGAGCGAAAAGGACGATAATTCGTGACCACCCCCAAAAAATCGAAAAATCCACCCAAATCCTAAAAAAATTGAAATTTTTATATGAAAAACTTCTTTTGGCCATATCTCCTAAACTAAGCGTCCTAGAGCGAAAAGGACGATAATTCGTGACAACCCCCAAAAAATCGAAAAATCCACCAAAATCCTAAAAAAATTGAAATTTTTATATGAAAAACTTCTTTTGGCCATATCTCCTAAACTAAGCGTCCTAGAGCGAAAAGGACGATAATTCGTGACCACCCTCAAAAAATCGAAAAATCCACCCAAATCCTAAAAAAGTTGAAAGTTTTATATGAAAAACTTCTTTTGGCCATATCTCCTAAACTAAGCGTCCTAGAGCGAAAAGGACGATAATTCGTGACCACCCTCAAAAAATCGAAAAATCCACCCAAATCCTAAAAAAGTTGAAATTTTTATATGAAAAACTTCTTTTGGCCATATATCCTAAACTAAGCGTCCTAGAGCGAAAAGGGCTTTAATTCGTGACCACCCCCAAAAAATCGAAAAATCCACCCAATCCTAAAAAAATTGAAATTTTGATATGAAAAACTTCTTTTGGCCATATCTCCTAAACTAAGCGTCCTAGAGCGAAAAGGACTTTAATTCGTGACCACCCTCAAAAAATCGAAAAATCCACCAAAATCCTAAAAAAATTCAAATTTTTATATGAAAAACTTCTTTTGGCCATATCTCCTAAACTAAGCGTCCTAGAGCGAAAAGGGCGATAATTCGTGACCACCCCCAAAAAATCGAAAAATCCACCCAAATCCTGAAAAAATTGAAATTTTTATATGAAAAACTTCTTTTGGCCATATCTCCTAAACTAAGCGTCCTAGAGCGAAAAGGACGATAATTCGTGACCACCCCCAAAAAATCGAAAAATCCACCCAAATCCTAAAAAAATTGAAATTTTTATATGAAAAACTTCTTTTGGCCATATCTCCTAAACTAAGCGTCCTAGAGCGAAAAGGGCTTTAATTCGTGACCACCCCCAAAAAATCGAAAAATCCACCCAAATCCTAAAAAAATTGAAATTTTTATATGAAAAACTTCTTTTGGCCATATCTCCTAAACTAAGCGTCCTAGAGCGAAAAGGACGATAATTCGTGACCACCCCCAAAAAATCGAAAAATCCACCCAAATCCTAAAAAAATTTAAATTTTTATATGAAAAACTTCTTTTGGCCATATCTCCTAAACTAAGCGTCCTAGAGCGAAAAGGACGATAATTCGTGACCACCCTCAAAAAATCGAAAAATCCACCCAAATCCTAAAAAAGTTGAAATTTTTATATGAAAAACTTCTTTTGGCCATATCTCCTAAACTAAGCGTCCTAGAGCGAAAAGGACGATAATTTGTGACCACCCCCAAAAAATCGAAAAATCCACCCAAATCCTAAAAAAATTGAAATTTTTATATGAAAAACTTCTTTTGGCCATATATCCTAAACTAAGCGTCCTAGAGCGAAAAGGGCTTTAATTCGTGACCACCCCCAAAAAATCGAAAAATCCACCCAAATCCTAAAAAAATTGAAATTTTTATATGAAAAACTTGTTTTGGCCATATCTCCTAAACTAAGCGTCCTAGAGCGAAAAGGGCGATAATTCGTGACCACCCCCAAAAAATCGAAAAATCCACCCAAATCCTAAAAAAATTGAAATTTTTATATGAAAAACTTCTTTTGGCCATATCTCCTAAACTAAGCGTCCTAGAGCGAAAAGGACGATAATTCGTGACCACCCCCAAAAAATCGAAAAATGCACCCAAATCCTAAAAAAATTGAAATTTTTATATGAAAAACTTCTTTTGGCCATATCTCCTAAACTAAGCGTCCTAGAGCGAAAAGGACGATAATTCGTGACAACCCCCAAAAAATCGAAAAATCCACCAAAATCCTAAAAAATTGAAATTTTTATATGAAAAACTTCTTTTGGCCATATCTCCTAAACTAAGCGTCCTAGAGCGAAAAGGGCTTTAATTCGTGACCACCCCCAAAAAATCGAAAAATCCACCCAAATCCTAAAAAAATTGAAATTTTTATATGAAAAACTTCTTTTGGCCATATCTCCTAAACTAAGCGTCCTAGAGCGAAAAGGACGATAATTCGTGACCACCATCAAAAAATCGAAAAATCCACCCAAATCCTAAAAAAATTGAAATTTTTATATGAAAAACTTCATTTGGCCATATCTCCTAAACTAAGCGTCCTAGAGCGAAAAGGGCTTTAATTCGTGACCACCCCCAAAAAATCGAAAAATCCACCCAAATCCTAAAAAAATTGAAATTTTTATATGAAAAACTTCTTTTGGCCATATCTCCTAAACTAAGCGTCCTAGAGCGAAAAGGGCGATAATTCGTGACCACCCCCAAAAAATCGAAAAATCCACCCAAATCCTAAAAAAATTGAAATTTTTATATGAAAAACTTCTTTTGGCCATATCTCCTAAACTAAGCGTCCTAGAGCGAAAAGGACGATAATTCGTGACCACCCCCAAAAAATCGAAAAATCCACCCAAATCCTAAAAAAATTTAAATTTTTATATGAAAAACTTCTTTTGGCCATATCTCCTAAACTAAGCGTCCTAGAGCGAAAAGGACGATAATTCGTGACCACCCCCAAAAAATCGAAAAATCCACCCAAATCCTAAAAAAATTGAAATTTTTATATGAAAAACTTCTTTTGGCAATATCTCCTAAACTAAGCGTCCTAGAGCGAAAAGGGCTTTAATTCGTGACCACCCCCAAAAAATCGAAAAATCCACCCAAATCCTAAAAAAATTGAAATTTTTATATGAAAAACTTCTTTTGGCCATATCTCCTAAACTAAGCGTCCTAGAGCGAGAAGGACGATAATTCGTGACCACCCCCAAAAAATCGAAAAATCCACCCAAATCCTAAAAAAATTGAAATTTTTATATGAAAAACTTCTTTTGGCCATATCTCCTAAACTAAGCGTCCCAGAGCGAAAAGGACGATAATTCGTGACCACCCCCAAAAAATCGAAAAATCCACCCAAATCCTAAAAAAATTGAAATTTTTATATGAAAAACTTCTTTTGGCCATATCTCCTAAACTAAGCGTCCTAGAGCGAAAAGGACGATAATTCGTGACCACCCCCAAAAAATCGAAAAATCCACCCAAATCCTAAAAAAATTGAAATTTTTTTATGAAAAACTTCTTTTGGCCATATCTCCTAAACTAAGCGTCCTAGAGCGAAAAGGGCGATAATTCGTGACCACCCCCAAAAAATCGAAAAATCCACCCAAATCCTAAAAAAATTGAAATTTTTATATGAAAAACTTCTTTTGGCCATATCTCCTAAACTAAGCGTCCTAGAGCGAAAAGGACGATAATTCGTGACCACCCCCAAAAAATCGAAAAATCCACCCAAATCCTAAAAAAATTGAAATTTTTATATGAAAAACTTCTTTTGGCCATATCTCCTAAACTAAGCGTCCTAGAGCGAAAAGGGCTTTAATTCGTGACCACCCCCAAAAAATCGAAAAATCCACCCAAATCCTAAAAAAATTGAAATTTTTATATGAAAAACTTCTTTTGGCCATATCTCCTAAACTAAGCGTCCTAGAGCGAAAAGGGCGATAATTCGTGACCACCCCCAAAAAATCGAAAAATCCACCCAAATCCTAAAAAAATTTAAATTTTTATATGAAAAACTTCTTTTGGCCATATCTCCTAAACTAAGCGTCCTAGAGCGAAAAGGATGATAATTCGTGACCACCCTCAAAAAATCGAAAAATCCACCCAAATCCTAAAAAAGTTGAAATTTTTATATGAAAAACTTCTTTTGGCCATATCTCCTAAACTAAGCGTCCTAGAGCGAAAAGGACGATAATTTGTGACCACCCCCAAAAAATCGAAAAATCCACCCAAAATCCTAAAAAAATTGAAATTTTTATATGAAAAACTTCTTTTGGCCATATATCCTAAACTAAGCGTCCTAGAGCGAAAAGGGCTTTAATTCGTGACCACCCCCAAAAAATCGAAAAATCCACCCAATCCTAAAAAAAATTGAAATTTTTATATGAAAAACTTCATTTGGCCATATCTCCTAAACTAAGCGTCCTAGAGCGAAAAGGGCTTTAATTCGTGACCACCCCCAAAAAATCGAAAAATCCACCCAAATCCTAAAAAAATTGAAATTTTTATATGAAAAACTTCTTTTGGCCATATCTCCTAAACTAAGCGTCCTAGAGCGAAAAGGGCGAAATTCGTGACCACCCCCCAAAAAATCGAAAAATCCACCCAAATCCTAAAAAAATTGAAATTTTTATATGAAAAACTTCTTTTGGCCATATCTCCTAAACTAAGCGTCCTAGAGCGAAAAGGACGATAATTCGTGACCACCCCCAAAAAATCGAAAAATCCACCCAAATCCTAAAAAAATTGAAATTTTTATATGAAAAACTTCTTTTGGCCATATCTCCTAAACTAAGCGTCCAAGAGTGAAAAGGACGATAATTCGTGACAACCCCCAAAAAATCGAAAAATCCACCAAAATCCTAAAAAAATTGAAATTTTTATATGAAAAACTTCTTTTGGCCATATCTCCTAAACTAAGCGTCCTAGAGCGAAAAGGGCTTTAATTCGTGACCACCCCCAAAAAATCGAAAAATCCACCCAAATCCTAAAAAAATTGAAATTTTTATATGAAAAACTTCTTTTGGCCATATCTCCTAAACTAAGCGTCCTAGAGCGAAAAGGACGATAATTCGTGACCACCCTCAAAAAATCGAAAAATCCACCCAAATCCTAAAAAAGTTGAAAGTTTTATATGAAAAACTTCTATTGGCCATATCTCCTAAACTAAGCGTCCTAGAGCGAAAAGGACGATAATTCGTGACCACCCTCAAAAAATCGAAAAATCCACCCAAATCATAAAAAAGTTGAAATTTTTATATGAAAAACTTCTTTTGGCCATATATCCTAAACTAAGCGTCCTAGAGCGAAAAGGGCTTTAATTCGTGACCACCCCCAAAAAATCGGAAAATCCACCCAATCCTAAAAAAATTTAAATTTTGATATGAAAAACTTCATTTGGCCATATCTCCTAAACTAAGCGTCCTAGAGCGAAAAGGGCTTTAATTCGTGACCACCCCCAAAAAATCGAAAAATCCACCCAAATCCTAAAAAAAATGAAATTTTTATATGAAAAACTTCTTTTGGCCATATCTCCTAAACTAAGCGTCCTAGAGCGAAAAGGGCGATAATTCGTGACCACCCTCAAAAAATCGAAAAATCCACCCAAATCCTAAAAAAGTTGAAAGTTTTATATGAAAAACTTCTTTTGGCCATATCTCCTAAACTAAGCGTCCTAGAGCGAAAAGGACGATAATTCGTGACCAAAAAATCGAAAAATCCACCCAAATCATAAAAAAGTTGAAATTTTTATATGAAAAACTTCTTTTGGCCATATATCCTAAACTAAGCGTCCTAGAGCGAAAAGGGCTTTAATTCGTGACCACCCCCAAAAAATCGGAAAATCCACCCAATCCTAAAAAAATTGAAATTTTGATATGAAAAACTTCATTTGGCCATATCTCCTAAACTAAGCGTCCTAGAGCGAAAAGGGCTTTAATTCGTGACCACCCCCAAAAAATCGAAAAATCCACCCAAATCCTAAAAAATTGAAATTTTTATATGAAAAACTTCTTTTGGCCATATCTCCTAAACTAAGCGTCCTAGAGCGAAAAGGACGATAATTCGTGACCACCCCCAAAAAATCGAAAAATCCACCCAAATCCTAAAAAAATTGAAATTTTTATATGAAAAACTTCTTTTGGCCATATCTCCTAAACTAAGCGTCCTAGAGCGAAAAAGACGATAATTCGTGACCACCCTCAAAAAATCGAAAAATCCACCCAAATCCTAAAAAAATTGAAATTTTTATATGAAAAACTTCTTTTGGCCATATATCCTAAACTAAGCGTCCTAGAGCGAAAAGGGCGATAATTCGTGACCACCCTCAAAAAATCGAAAAATCCACCCAAATCCTAAAAAAATTGAAATTTTTATATGAAAAACTTCTTTTGGCCATATCTCCTAAACTAAGCGTCCTAGAGCGAAAAGGGCGATAATTCGTGACCACCCCCAAAAAATCGAAAAATCCACCCAAATCCTAAAAAAATTTAAATTTTTATATGAAAAACTTCTTTTGGCCATATCTCCTAAACTAAGCGTCCTAGAGCGAAAAGGACGATAATTCGTGACCACCCTCAAAAAATCGAAAAATCCACCCAAATCCTAAAAAAGTTGAAATTTTTATATGAAAAACTTCTTTTGGCCATATCTCCTAAACTAAGCGTCCTAGAGCGAAAAGGACGATAATTCGTGACCACCCCCAAAAAATCGAAAAATCCACCCAAATCCTAAAAAAATTGAAATTTTTATATGAAAAACTTCTTTTGGCCATATCTCCTAAACTAAGCGTCCTAGAGCGAAAAGGACGATAATTCGTGACCACCCTCAAAAAATCGAAAAATCCACCCAAATCCTAAAAAAGTTGAAATTTTTATATGAAAAACTTCTTTTGGCCATATCTCCTAAACTAAGCGTCCTAGAGCGAAAAGGACGATAATTCGTGACCACCCCCAAAAAATCGAAAAATCCACCCAAATCCTAAAAAAATTGAAATTTTTATATGAAAAACTTCTTTTGGCCATATCTCCTAAACTAAGCGTCCTAGAGCGAAAACGGCGATAATTCGTGACCACCCCCAAAAAATCGAAAAATCCACCCAAATTCTAAAAAAATTTAAATTTTTATATGAAAAACTTCTTTTGGCCATATCTCCTAAACTTAGTTTAGGAGATATGAAAAACTTCTTTTGGCCATATCTCCTAAACTAAGCGTCCTAGAGCGAAAAGGACGATAATTTGTGACCACCCCCAAAAAATCGAAAAATCCACCCAAATCCTAAAAAAATTGAAATTTTTATATGAAAAACTTCTTTTGGCCATATATCCTAAACTAAGCGTCCTAGAGCGAAAAGGGCTTTAATTCGTGACCACCCCCAAAAAATCGAAAAATCCACCCAATCCTAAAAAAATTGAAATTTTTATATGAAAAACTTCATTTGGCCATATCTCCTAAACTAAGCGTCCTAGAGCGAAAAGGGCTTTAATTCGTGACCACCCCCAAAAAATCGAAAAATCCACCCAAATCCTAAAAAAATTGAAATTTTTATATGAAAAACTTCTTTTGGCCATATCTCCTAAACTAAGCGTCCTAGAGCGAAAAGGGCGATAATTCGTGACCACCCCCAAAAAATCGAAAAATCCACCCAAATCCTAAAAAAATTGAAATTTTTATATGAAAAACTTCTTTTGGCCATATCTCCTAAACTAAGCGTCCTAGAGCGAAAAGGACGATAATTCGTGACCACCCCCAAAAAATCGAAAAATCCACCCAAATCCTAAAAAATTGAAATTTTTATATGAAAAACTTCTTTTGGCCATATCTCCTAAACTAAGCGTCCTAGAGCGAAAAGGACGATAATTCGTGACAACCCCCAAAAAATCGAAAAATCCACCAAAATCCTAAAAAAATTGAAATTTTTATATGAAAAACTTCTTTTGGCCATATCTCCTAAACTAAGCGTCCTAGAGCGAAAAGGGCTTTAATTCGTGACCACCCCCAAAAAATCGAAAAATCCACCCAAATCCTAAAAAAATTGAAATTTTTATATGAAAAACTTCTTTTGGCCATATCTCCTAAACTAAGCGTCCTAGAGCGAAAAGGACGATAATTCGTGACCACCCTCAAAAAATCGAAAAATCCACCCAAATCCTAAAAAAATTGAAATTTTTATATGAAAAACTTCTTTTGGCCATATCTCCTAAACTAAGCGTCCTAGAGCGAAAAGGGCGATAATTCGTGACCACCCTCAAAAAATCGAAAAATCCACCCAAATCCTAAAAAAATTGAAATTTTTATATGAAAAACTTCTTTTGGCCATATCTCCTAAACTAAGCGTCCTAGAGCGAAAAGGGCGATAATTCGTGACCACCCCCAAAAAATCGAAAAATCCACCCAAATCCTAAAAAAATTTAAATTTTTATATGAAAAACTTCTTTTGGCCATATCTCCTAAACTAAGCGTCCTAGAGCGAAAAGGACGATAATTCGTGACCACCCTCAAAAAATCGAAAAATCCACCCAAATCCTAAAAAAATTGAAATTTTTATATGAAAAACTTCTTTTGGCCATATCTCCTAAACTAAGCGTCCCAGAGCGAAAAGGACGATAATTCGTGACCACCCCCAAAAAATCGAAAAATCCACCCAAATCCTAAAAAAATTGAAATTTTTATATGAAAAACTTCATTTGGCCATATCTCCTAAACTAAGCGTCCTAGAGCGAAAAGGGCTTTATTTCGTGACCACCCCCAAAAAATCGAAAAATCCACCCAAATCCTAAAAAAATTGAAATTTTTATATGAAAAACTTCTTTTGGCCATATCTCCTAAACTAAGCGTCCTAGAGCGAAAAGGGCGATAATTCGTGACCACTCCCAAAAAATCGAAAAATCCACCCAAATCCTAAAAAAATTGAAATTTTTATATGAAAAACTTCTTTTGGCCATATCTCCTAAACTAAGCGTCCTAGAGCGAAAAGGACGATAATTCGTGACCACCCCCAAAAAATCGAAAAATCCACCCAAATCCTAAAAAAATTGAAATTTTTATATGAAAAACTTCTTTTGGCCATATCTCCTAAACTAAGCGTCCTAGAGCGAAAAGGACGATAATTCGTGACCACCCCCAAAAAATCGAAAAATCCACCCAAATCCTAACAAAATTGAAATTTTTATATGAAAAACTTCTTTTGGCCATATCTCCTAAACTAAGCGTCCTAGAGCGAAAAGGGCTTTAATTCGTGACCACCCCCAAAAAATCGAAAAATCCACCCAAATTCTAAAAAAATTGAAATTTTTATATGAAAAACTTCTTTTGGCCATATCTCCTAAACTAAGCGTCCTAGAGCGAAAAGGGCGATAATTCGTGACCACCCCCAAAAAATCGAAAAATCCAACCAAATCCTAAAAAAGTTGAAATTTTTATATGAAAAACTTCTTTTGGCCATATCTCCTAAACTAAGCGTCCTAGAGCGAAAAGGACGATAATTCGTGACCACCCTCAAAAAATCGAAAAATCCACCCAAATCATAAAAAAGTTGAAATTTTTATATGAAAAACTTCTTTTGGCCATATATCCTAAACTAAGCGTCCTAGAGCGAAAAGGGCTTTAATTCGTGACCACCCCCAAAAAATCGAAAAATCCACCCAATCCTAAAAAAATTGAAATTTTGATATGAAAAACTTCATTTGGATATATCTCCTAAACTAAGCGTCCTAGAGCGAAAAGGGCTTTAATTCGTGACCACCCCCAAAAAATCGAAAAATCCACCCAAATCCTAAAAAAAATGAAATTTTTATATGAAAAACTTCTTTTGGCCATATCTCCTAAACTAAGCGTCCTAGAGCGAAAAGGGCGATAATTCGTGACCACCCCCAGAAAATCGAAAAATCCACCCAAATCCTAAAAAAATTGAAATTTTTATATGAAAAACTTCTTTTGGCCATATCTCCTAAACTAAGCGTCCTAGAGCGAAAAGGACGATAATTCGTGACCACCCCCAAAAAATCGAAAAATCCACCCAAATCCTAAAAAAATTGAAATTTTTATATGAAAAACTTCTTTTGGCCATATCTCCTAAACTAAGCGTCCCAGAGCGAAAAGGACGATAATTCGTGACCACCCCCAAAAAATCGAAAAATCCACCCAAATCCTAAAAAAATTGAAATTTTTATATGAAAAACTTCTTTTGGCCATATCTCCTAAACTAAGCGTCCTAGAGCGAAAAGGACGATAATTCGTGACCACCCCCAAAAAATCGAAAAATCCATCCAAATCCTAAAAAAATTGAAATTTTTATATGAAAAACTTCTTTTGGCCATATCTCCTAAACTAAGCGTCCTAGAGCGAAAAGGGCTTTAATTCGTGACCACCCCCAAAAAATCGAAAAATCCACCCAAATCCTAAAAAAATTGAAATTTTTATATGAAAAACTTCTTTTGGCCATATCTCCTAAACTAAGCGTCCTAGAGCGAAAAGGGCGATAATTCGTGACCACCCCCAAAAAATCGAAAAATCCACCCAAATCCTAAAAAAATTGAAATTTTTATATGAAAAACTTCTTTTGGTCATATCTCCTAAACTAAGCGTCCTAGAGCGAAAAGGACGATAATTCGTGACCACCCGCAAAAAATCGAAAAATCCACCAAAATCCTAAAAAAATTGAAATTTTTATATGAAAAACTTCTTTTGGCCATATCTCCTAAACTAAGCGTCCTAGAGCGAAAAGGACGATAATTCGTGACAACCCCCAAAAAATCGAAAAATCCACCAAAATCCTAAAAAAAATGAAATTTTTATATGAAAAACTTCTTTTGGCCATATCTCCTAAACTAAGCGTCCTAGAGCGAAAAGGGCTTTAATTCGTGACCACCCCCAAAAAATCGAAAAATCCACCCAAATCCTAAAAAAATTGAAATTTTTATATGAAAAACTTCTTTTGGCCATATCTCCTAAACTAAGCGTCCTAGAGCGAAAAGGACGATAATTCGTGACCACCCTCAAAAATCGAAAAATCCACCCAAATCCTAAAAAAATTGAAATTTTTATATGAAAAACTTCTTTTGGCCATATCTCCTAAACTAAGCGTCCTAGAGCGAAAAGGGCGATAATTCGTGACCACCCTCAAAAAATCGAAAAATCCACCCAAATCCTAAAAAAATTGAAATTTTTATATGAAAAACTTCTTTTGGCCATATCTCCTAAACTAAGCGTCCTAGAGCGAAAAGGGCGATAATTCGTGACCACCCCCAAAAAATCGAAAAATCCACCCAAATCCTAAAAAAAATTTAAATTTTTATATGAAAAACTTCTTTTGGCCATATCTCCTAAACTAAGCGTCCTAGAGCGAAAAGGACGATAATTCGTGACCACCCTCAAAAAATCGAAAAATCCACCCAAATCCTAAAAAAATTGAAATTTTTATATGAAAAACTTCTTTTGGCCATATCTCCTAAACTAAGCGTCCCAGAGCGAAAAGGACGATAATTCGTGACCACCCCCAAAAAATCGAAAAATCCACCCAAATCCTAAAAAAATTGAAATTTTTATATGAAAACTTCATTTGGCCATATCTCCTAAACTAAGCGTCCTAGAGCGAAAAGGGCTTTATTTCGTGACCACCCCCAAAAAATCGCAAAATCCACCCAAATCCTAAAAAAATTGAAATTTTTATATGAAAAACTTCTTTTGGCCATATCTCCTAAACTAAGCGTCCTAGAGCGAAAAGGGCGATAATTCGTGACCACCCCCAAAAAATCGAAAAATCCACCCAAATCCTAAAAAAATTGAAATTTTTATATGAAAAACTTCTTTTGGTCATATCTCCTAAACTAAGCGTCCTAGAGCGAAAAGGACGATAATTCATGACCACCCCCAAAAAATCGAAAAATCCACCAAAATCCTAAAAAAATTGAAATTTTTATATGAAAAACTTCTTTTGGCCATATCTCCTAAACTAAGCGTCCTAGAGCGAAAAGGACGATAATTCGTGACCACCCTCAAAAAATCGAAAAATTCAACCAAATCCTAAAAAAATTGAAATTTTTATATGAAAAACTTCTTTTGGCCATATCTCCTAAACTAAGCGTCCTAGAGCGAAAAGGACGATAATTCGTGACCACGCTCAAAAAATCGAAAAATTCAACCAAATCCTAAAAAAATTTAAATTTTTATATGAAAAACTTCTTTTGGCCATATCTCCTAAACTAAGCGTCCCAGAGCGAAAAGGACGATAATTCGTGACCACCCCCAAAAAATCGAAAAATCCACCCAAATCCTAAAAAAATTGAAATTTTTATATGAAAAACTTCTTTTGGCCATATCTCCTAAACTAAGCGTCCTAGAGCGAAAAGGACGATAATTCGTGACCACCCCCAAAAAATCGAAAAATCCACCCAAATCCTAAAAAAAATGAAATTTTTATATGAAAAACTTCTTTTGGCCATATCTCCTAAACTAAGCGTCCTAGAGCGAAAAGGACGATAATTCGTGACCACCCTCAAAAAATCGAAAAATCCACCCAAATCCTAAAAAAATTGAAATTTTTATATGAAAAACTTCTTTTGGCCATATCTCCTAAACTAAGCGTCCTAGAGCGAAAAGGGCGATAATTCGTGACCACCCTCAAAAAATCGAAAAATCCACCCAAATCCTAAAAAAATTGAAATTTTTATATGAAAAACTTCTTTTGGCCATATCTCCTAAACTAAGCGTCCTAGAGCGAAAAGGGCGATAATTCGTGACCACCCCCAAAAAATCGAAAAATCCACCCATATCCTAAAAAAATTTAAATTTTTATATGAAAAACTTCTTTTGGCCATATCTCCTAAACTAAGCGTCCTAGAGCGAAAAGGACGATAATTCGTGACCACCCTCAAAAAATCGAAAAATCCACCCAAATCCTAAATTTTTATATGAAAAACTTCTTTTGGCCATATCTCCTAAACTTAGTTTAGGAGATATGAAAAACTTCTTTTGGCCATATCTCCTAAACTAAGCGTCCTAGAGCGAAAAGGACGATAATTTGTGACCACCCCCAAAAAATCGAAAAATCCACCCAAATCCTAAAAAAATTGAAATTTTTATATGAAAAACTTCTTTTGGCCATATATCCTAAACTAAGCGTCCTAGAGCGAAAAGGGCTTTAATTCGTGACCACCCCCAAAAAATCGAAAAATCCACCCAATCCTAAAAAAATTGAAATTTTTATATGAAAAACTTCATTTGGCCATATCTCCTAAACTAAGCGTCCTAGAGCGAAAAGGGCTTTAATTCGTGACCACCCCCAAAAAATCGAAACATCCACCCAAATCCTAAAAAAATTGAAATTTTTATATGAAAAACTTCTTTTGGCCATATCTCCTAAACTAAGCGTCCTAGAGCGAAAAGGGCGATAATTCGTGACCACCCCCAAAAAATCGAAAAATCCACCCAAATCCTAAAAAAATTGAAATTTTTATATGAAAAACTTCTTTTGGCCATATCTCCTAAACTAAGCGTCCTAGAGCGAAAAGGGCGATAATTCGTGACCACCCTCAAAAAATCGAAAAATCCACCCAAATCCTAAAAAATTGAAATTTTTATATGAAAAACTTCTTTTGGCCATATCTCCTAAACTAAGCGTCCTAGAGCGAAAAGGGCGATAATTCGTGACCACCCCCAAAAAATCGAAAAATCCACCCAAATCCTAAAAAAATTTAAATTTTTATATGAAAAACTTCTTTTGGCCATATCTCCTAAATTAAGCGTCCTAGAGCGAAAAGGACGATAATTCGTGACCACCCTCAAAAAATCGAAAAATCCACCCAAATCCTAAAAAAGTTGAAATTTTTATATGAAAAACTTCTTTTGGCCATATCTCCTAAACTAAGCGTCCTAGAGCGAAAAGGACGATAATTCGTGACCACCCCCAAAAAATCGCAAAATCCACCCAAATCCTAAAAAATTGAAATTTTTATATGAAAAACTTCTTTTGGCCATATCTCCTAAACTAAGCGTCCTAGAGCGAAAAGGACGATAATTCGTGACAACCCCCAAAAAATCGAAAAATCCACCAAAATCCTAAAAAAATTGAAATTTTTATATGAAAAACTTCTTTTGGCCATATCTCCTAAACTAAGCGTCCTAGAGCGAAAAGGGCTTTAATTCGTGACCACCCCCAAAAATCGAAAAATCCACCCAAATCCTAAAAAAATTGAAATTTTTATATGAAAAACTTCTTTTGGCCATATCTCCTAAACTAAGCGTCCTAGAGCGAAAAGGACGATAATTCGTGACCACCCTCAAAAAATCGAAAAATCCACCCAAATCCTAAAAAAATTGAAATTTTTATATGAAAAACTTCTTTTGGCCATATCTCCTAAACTAAGCGTCCTAGAGCGAAAAGGGCGATAATTCGTGACCACCCTCAAAAAATCGAAAAATCCACCCAAGTCCTAAAAAAATTGAAATTTTTATATGAAAAACTTCTTTTGGCCATATCTCCTAAACTAAGCGTCCTAGAGCGAAAAGGGCGATAATTCGTGACCACCCCCAAAAAATCGAAAAATCCACCCAAATCCTAAAAAAATTTAAATTTTTATATGAAAAACTTCTTTTGGCCATATCTCCTAAACTAAGCGTCCTAGAGCGAAAAGGACGATAATTCGTGACCACCCTCAAAAAATCGAAAAATCCACCCAAATCCTAAAAAAATTGAAATTTTTATATGAAAAACTTCTTTTGGCCATATCTCCTAAACTAAGCGTCCCAGAGCGAAAAGGACGATAATTCGTGACCACCCCCAAAAAATCGAAAAATCCACCCAAATCCTAAAAAAATTGAAATTTTTATATGAAAAACTTCATTTGGCCATATCTCCTAAACTAAGCGTCCTAGAGCGAAAAGGGCTTTATTTCGTGACCACCCCCAAAAAATCGAAAAATCCACCCAAATCCTAAAAAAATTGAAATTTTTATATGAAAAACTTCTTTTGGCCATATCTCCTAAACTAAGCGTCCTAGAGCGAAAAGGGCGATAATTCGTGACCACCCCCAAAAAATCGAAAAATCCACCCAAATCCTAAAAAAATTGAAATTTTTATATGAAAAACTTCTTTTGGCCATATCTCCTAAACTAAGCGTCCTAGAGCGAAAAGGACGATAATTCGTGACCACCCCCAAAAAATCGAAAAATCCACCCAAATCCTAAAAAAAAATGAAATTTTTATATGAAAAACTTCTTTTGGCCATATCTCCTAAACTAAGCGTCCTAGAGCGAAAAGGGCGATAATTCGTGACCACCCCCAAAAAATCGAAAAATCCACCCAAATCCTAAAAAAATTTAAATTTTTATATGAAAAACTTCTTTTGGCCATATCTCCTAAACTAAGCGTCCTAGAGCGAAAAGGGCGATAATTCGTGACCACCCCCAAAAAATCGAAAAATCCACCCAAATCCTAAAAAAATTTAAATTTTTATATGAAAAACTTCTTTTGGCCATATCTCCTAAACTAAGCGTCCTAGAGCGAAAAGGACGATAATTCGTGACCACCCTCAAAAAATCGAAAAATCCACCCAAATCCTAAATTTTTATATGAAAAACTTCTTTTGGCCATATCTCCTAAACTTAGTTTAGGAGATATGAAAAACTTCTTTTGGCCATATCTCC
Organism: Haematobia irritans; assembly: GCF_050003625.1. Taxonomy (NCBI): domain Eukaryota; kingdom Metazoa; phylum Arthropoda; class Insecta; order Diptera; family Muscidae; genus Haematobia; species Haematobia irritans. The sequence goes on from NC_134397.1 coordinate 32,681,333, forward strand.
TAAACTAAGCGTCCTAGAGCGAAAAGGACGATAATTTGTGACCACCCTCAAAAAATCGAAAAATCCACCCAAATCCTAAAAAAATTTAAATTTTTATATGAAAAACTTCTTTTGGCCATATATCCTAAACTAAGCGTCCTAGAGCGAAAAGGGCTTTAATTCGTGACCACCCCCAAAAAATCGAAAAATCCACCCAATCCTAAAAAAATTGAAATTTTTATATGAAAAACTTCATTTGGCCATATCTCCTAAACTAAGCGTCCTAGAGCGAAAAGGGCTTTAATTCGTGACCACCCCCAAAAAATCGAAACATCCACCCAAATCCTAAAAAAATTGAAATTTTTATATGAAAAACTTCTTTTGGCCATATCTCCTAAACTAAGCGTCCTAGAGCGAAAAGGGCGATAATTCGTGACCACCCCCAAAAAATCGAAAAATCCACCCAAATCCTAAAAAAATTGAAATTTTTATATGAAAAACTTCTTTTGGCCATATCTCCTAAACTAAGCGTCCTAGAGCGAAAAGGGCGATAATTCGTGACCACCCTCAAAAAATCGAAAAATCCACCCAAATCCTAAAAAAATTGAAATTTTTATATGAAAAACTTCTTTTGGCCATATCTCCTAAACTAAGCGTCCTAGAGCGAAAAGGGCGATAATTCGTGACCACCCCCAAAAAATCGAAAAATCCACCCAAATCCTAAAAAAATTTAAATTTTTATATGAAAAACTTCTTTTGGCCATATCTCCTAAATTAAGCGTCCTAGAGCGAAAAGGACGATAATTCGTGACCACCCTCAAAAAATCGAAAAATCCACCCAAATCCTAAAAAAGTTGAAATTTTTATATGAAAAACTTCTTTTGGCCATATCTCCTAAACTAAGCGTCCTAGAGCGAAAAGGACGATAATTCGTGACCACCCCCAAAAAATCGAAAAATCCACCCAAATCCTAAAAAATTGAAATTTTTATATGAAAAACTTCTTTTGGCCATATCTCCTAAACTAAGCGTCCTAGAGCGAAAAGGACGATAATTCGTGACAACCCCCAAAAAATCGAAAAATCCACCAAAATCCTAAAAAAATTGAAATTTTTATATGAAAAACTTCTTTTGGCCATATCTCCTAAACTAAGCGTCCTAGAGCGAAAAGGGCTTTAATTCGTGACCACCCCCAAAAAATCGAAAAATCCATCCAAATCCTAAAAAAATTGAAATTTTTATATGAAAAACTTCTTTTGGCCATATCTCCTAAACTAAGCGTCCTAGAGCGAAAAGGACGATAATTCGTGACCACCCTCAAAAAATCGAAAAATCCACCCAAATCCTAAAAAAATTGAAATTTTTATATGAAAAACTTCTTTTGGCCATATCTCCTAAACTAAGCGTCCTAGAGCGAAAAGGGCGATAATTCGTGACCACCCTCAAAAAAATCGAAAAATCCACCCAAATCCTAAAAAAATTGAAATTTTTATATGAAAAACTTCTTTTGGCCATATCTCCTAAACTAAGCGTCCTAGAGCGAAAAGGGCGATAATTCGTGACCACCCCCAAAAAATCGAAAAATCCACCCAAATCCTAAAAAAATTTAAATTTTTATATGAAAAACTTCTTTTGGCCATATCTCCTAAACTAAGCGTCCTAGAGCGAAAAGGACGATAATTCGTGACCACCCTCAAAAAATCGAAAAATCCACCCAAATCCTAAAAAAATTGAAATTTTTATATGAAAAACTTCTTTTGGCCATATCTCCTAAACTAAGCGTCCCAGAGCGAAAAGGACGATAATTCGTGACCACCCCCAAAAAATCGAAAAATCCACCCAAATCCTAAAAAAATTGAAATTTTTATATGAAAAACTTCATTTGGCCATATCTCCTAAACTAAGCGTCCTAGAGCGAAAGGGCTTTATTTCGTGACCACCCCCAAAAAATCGAAAAATCCACCCAAATCCTAAAAAAATTGAAATTTTTATATGAAAAACTTCTTTTGGCCATATCTCCTAAACTAAGCGTCCTAGAGCGAAAAGGGCGATAATTCGTGACCACTCCCAAAAAATCGAAAAATCCACCCAAATCCTAAAAAAATTGAAATTTTTATATGAAAAACTTCTTTTGGCCATATCTCCTAAACTAAGCGTCCTAGAGCGAAAAGGACGATAATTCGTGACCACCCCCAAAAAATCGAAAAATCCACCCAAATCCTAAAAAAATTGAAATTTTTATATGAAAAACTTCTTTTGGCCATATCTCCTAAACTAAGCGTCCTAGAGCGAAAAGGACGATAATTCGTGACCACCCCCAAAAAATCGAAAAATCCACCAAAATCCTAAAAAAATTGAAATTTTTATATGAAAAACTTCTTTTGGCCATATCTCCTAAACTAAGCGTCCTAGAGCGAAAAGGGCTTTAATTCGTGACCACCCCCAAAAAATCGAAAAATCCACCCAAATCCTAAAAAAATTGAAATTTTTATATGAAAAACTTCTTTTGGCCATATCTCCTAAACTAAGCGTCCTAGAGCGAAAAGGGCGATAATTCGTGACCACCCCCAAAAAATCGAAAAATCCAACCAAATCCTAAAAAAGTTGAAATGTTTATATGAAAAACTTCTTTTGGCCATATCTCCTAAACTAAGCGTCCTAGAGCGAAAAGGACGATAATTCGTGACCACCCTCAAAAAATCGAAAAATCCACCCAAATCATAAAAAAGTTGAAATTTTTATATGAAAAACTTCTTTTGGCCATATATCCTAAACTAAGCGTCCTAGAGCGAAAAGGGCTTTAATTCGTGACCACCCCCAAAAAATCGAAAAATCCACCCAATCCTAAAAAAATTGAAATTTTGATATGAAAAACTTCATTTGGCCATATCTCCTAAACTAAGCGTCCTAGAGCGAAAAGGGCTTTAATTCGTGACCACCCCCAAAAAATCGAAAAATCCACCCAAATCCTAAAAAAAATGAAATTTTTATATGAAAAACTTCTTTTGGCCATATCTCCTAAACTAAGCGTCCTAGAGCGAAAAGGGCGATAATTCGTGACCACCCCCAGAAAATCGAAAAATCCACCCAAATCCTAAAAAAATTGAAATTTTTATATGAAAAACTTCTTTTGGCCATATCTCCTAAACTAAGCGTCCTAGAGCGAAAAGGACGATAATTCGTGACCACCCCCAAAAAATCGAAAAATCCACCCAAATCCTAAAAAAATTGAAATTTTTATATGAAAAACTTCTTTTGGCCATATCTCCTAAACTAAGCGTCCCAGAGCGAAAAGGACGATAATTCGTGACCACCCCCAAAAAATCGAAAAATCCACCCAAATCCTAAAAAAATTGAAATTTTTATATGAAAAACTTCTTTTGGCCATATCTCCTAAACTAAGCGTCCTAGAGCGAAAAGGACGATAATTCGTGACCACCCCCAAAAAATCGAAAAATCCATCCAAATCCTAAAAAAATTGAAATTTTTATATGAAAAACTTCTTTTGGCCATATCTCCTAAACTAAGCGTCCTAGAGCGAAAAGGGCTTTAATTCGTGACCACCCCCAAAAAATCGAAAAATCCACCCAAATCCTAAAAAAATTGAAATTTTTATATGAAAAACTTCTTTTGGCCATATCTCCTAAACTAAGCGTCCTAGAGCGAAAAGGGCGATAATTCGTGACCACCCCCAAAAAATCGAAAAATCCACCCAAATCCTAAAAAAATTGAAATTTTTATATGAAAAACTTCTTTTGGCCATATCTCCTAAACTAAGCGTCCTAGAGCGAAAAGGACGATAATTCGTGACCACCCCCAAAAAATCGAAAAATCCACCAAAATCCTAAAAAAATTGAAATTTTTATATGAAAAACTTCTTTTGGCCATATCTCCTAAACTAAGCGTCCTAGAGCGAAAAGGACGATAATTCGTGACAACCCCCAAAAAATCGAAAAATCCACCAAAATCCTAAAAAAATTGAAATTTTTATATGAAAAACTTCTTTTGGCCATATCTCCTAAACTAAGGGCTTTAATTCGTGACCACCCCCAAAAAATCGAAAAATCCACCCAAATCCTAAAAAAAATGAAATTTTTATATGAAAAACTTCTTTTGGCCATATCTCCTAAACTAAGCGTCCTAGAGCGAAAAGGACGATAATTCGTGACCACCCTCAAAAAATCGAAAAATCCACCCAAATCCTAAAAAAATTGAAATTTTTATATGAAAAACTTCTTTTGGCCATATCTCCTAAACTAAGCGTCCTAGAGCGAAAAGGGCGATAATTTGTGACCACCCCCAAAAAATCGAAAAATCCACCCAAATCCTAAAAAAATTGAAATTTTTATATGAAAAACTTCTTTTGGCCATATCTCCTAAACTAAGCGTCCTAGAGCGAAAAGGGCGATAATTCGTGACCACCCCCAAAAAATCGAAAAATCCACCCAAATCCTAAAAAAATTTAAATTTTTATATGAAAAACTTCATTTGGCCATATCTCCTAAACTAAGCGTCCTAGAGCGAAAAGGGCTTTAATTCGTGACCACCCCCAAAAAATCGAAAAATCCACCCAAATCCTAAAAAAAATGAAATTTTTATATGAAAAACTTCTTTTGGCCATATCTCCTAAACTAAGCGTCCTAGAGCGAAAAGGACGATAATTCGTGACCACCCCCAAAAAATCGAAAAATCCACCCAAATCCTAAAAAAATTGAAATTTTTAAATGAAAAACCTCTTTTGGCCATATCTCCTAAACTAAGCGTCCTAGAGCGAAAAGGACGATAATTCGTGACCACCCTAAAAAAATCGAAAAATCCACCCAAATCCTATAAAAATTTAAATTTTTATATGAAAAACTTCTTTTGGCCATATCTCCTAAACTAAGCGCCCTAGAGCGAAAAGGACGATAATTCGTGACCACCCCCAAAAAATCGAAAAATCCACCCAAATCCTAAAAAAATTGAAATTTTTATATGAAAAACTTCTTTTGGCCATATCTCCTAAACTAAGCGTCCTAGAGCGAAAAGGGCGATAATTCGTGACCACCCTCAAAAAATCGAAAAATCCACCCAAATCCTAAAAAAATTGAAATTTTTATATGAAAAACTTCTTTTGGCCATATCTCCTAAACTAAGCGTCCTAGAGCGAAAAGGGCGATAATTCGTGACCACCCCCAAAAAATCGAAAAATCCACCCAAATCCTAAAAAAATTTAAATTTTTATATGAAAAACTTCTTTTGGCCATATCTCCTAAACTAAGCGTCCTAGAGCGAAAAGGACGATAATTCGTGACCACCCTCAAAAAATCGAAAAATCCACCCAAATCCTAAAAAAGTTGAAATTTTTATATGAAAAACTTCTTTTGGCCATATCTCCTAAACTAAGCGTCCTAGAGCGAAAAGGACGATAATTTGTGACCACCCCCAAAAAATCGAAAAATCCACCCAAATCCTAAAAAAATTGAAATTTTTATATGAAAAACTTCTTTTGGCCATATATCCTAAACTAAGCGTCCTAGAGCGAAAAGGGCTTTAATTCGTGACCACCCCCAAAAAATCGAAAAATCCACCCAAATCCTAAAAAAATTGAAATTTTTATATGAAAAGCTTCTTTTGGCCATATCTCCTAAACTAAGCGTCCTAGAACGAAAAGGGCGATAATTCGTGACCACCCCCAAAAAATCGAAAAATCCACCCAAATCCTAAAAAAAATTGAAATTTTTATATGAAAAACTTCTTTTGGCCATATCTCCTAAACTAAGCGTCCTAGAGCGAAAAGGACGATAATTCGTGACCACCCCCAAAAAATCGAAAAATCCACCCAAATCCTAAAAAAATTGAAATTTTTATATGAAAAACTTCTTTTGGCCATATCTCCTAAACTAAGCGTCCTAGAGCGAAAAGGACGATAATTCGTGACAACACCCAAAAAATCGAAAAATCCACCAAAATCCTAAAAAAATTGAAATTTTTATATGAAAAACTTCTTTTGGCCATATCTCCTAAACTAAGCGTCCTAGAGCGAAAAGGGCTTTAATTCGTGACCACCCCCAAAAAATCGAAAAATCCACCCAAATCCTAAAAAAATTGAAAAACTTCTTTTGGCATATCTCCTAAACTAAGCGTCCTAGAGCGAAAAGGGCGATAATTCGTGACCACCCCCAAAAAATCGAAAAATCCACCCAAATCCTAAAAAAATTTAAATTTTTATATGAAAAACTTCTTTTGGCCATATCTCCTAAACTAAGCGTCCTAGAGCGAAAAGGACGATAATTCGTGACCACCCTCAAAAAATCGAAAAATCCACCCAAATCCTAAAAAAGTTGAAATTTTTATATGAAAAACTTCTTTTGGCCATATATCCTAAACTAAGCGTCCTAGAGCGAAAAGGGCTTTAATTCGTGACCACCCCCAAAAAATCGAAAAATCCACCCAATCCTAAAAAAATTGAAATTTTTATATGAAAAACTTCATTTGGCCATATCTCCTAAACTAAGCGTCCTAGAGCGAAAAGGGCTTTAATTCGTGACCACCCCCAAAAAATCGAAAAATCCACCCAAATCCTAAAAAAATTGAAATTTTTATATGAAAAACTTCTTTTGGCCATATCTCCTAAACTAAGCGTCCTAGAGCGAAAAGGGCGATAATTCGTGACCACCCCCAAAAAATCGAAGAATCCACCCAAATCCTAAAAAAATTGAAATTTTTATATGAAAAACTTCTTTTGGCCATATCTCCTAAACTAAGCGTCCTAGAGCGAAAAGGACGATAATTCGTGACCACCCTCAAAAAATCGAAAAATCCACCCAAATCCTAAAAAAGTTGAAATTTTTATATGAAAAACTTCTTTTGGCCATATCTCCTAAACTAAGCGTCCTAGAGCGAAAAGGACGATAATTTGTGACCACCCCCAAAAAATCGAAAAATCCACCCAAATCCTAAAAAAATTGAAATTTTTATATGAAAAACTTCTTTTGGCCATATATCCTAAACTAAGCGTCCTAGAGCGAAAAGGGCTTTAATTCGTGACCACCCCCAAAAAATCGAAAAATCCACCCAAATCCTAAAAAAATTGAAATTTTTATATGAAAAGCTTCTTTTGGCCATATCTCCTAAACTAAGCGTCCTAGAACGAAAAGGGCGATAATTCGTGACCACCCCCAAAAAATCGAAAAATCCACCCAAATCCTAAAAAAATTGAAATTTTTATATGAAAAACTTCTTTTGGCCATATCTCCTAAACTAAGCGTCCTAGAGCGAAAAGGACGATAATACGTGACCACCCCCAAAAAATCGAAAAATCCACCCAAATCCTAAAAAAATTGAAATTTTTATATGAAAAACTTCTTTTGGCCATATCTCCTAAACTAAGCGTCCTAGAGCGAAAAGGACGATAATTCGTGACAACCCCCAAAAAATCGAAAAATCCACCAAAATCCTAAAAAAATTGAAATTTTTATATGAAAAACTTCTTTTGGCCATATCTCCTAAACTAAGCGTCCTAGAGCGAAAAGGGCTTTAATTCGTGACCACCCCCAAAAAATCGAAAAATCCACCCAAATCCTAAAAAAATTGAAATTTTTATATGAAAAACTTCTTTTGGCCATATCTCCTAAACTAAGCGTCCTAGAGCGAAAAGGGCGATAATTCGTGACCACCCCCAAAAAATCGAAAAATCCACCCAAATCCTAAAAAAGTTGAAATTTTTATATGAAAAACTTCTTTTGGCCATATCTGCTAAACTAAGCGTCCTAGAGCGAAAAGGACGATAATTCGTGACCACCCTCAAAAAATCGAAAAATCCACCCAAATCATAAAAAAGTTGAAATTTTTATATGAAAAACTTCTTTTGGCCATATTTCCTAAACTAAGCGTCCTAGAGCGAAAAGGACGATAATTTGTGACCACCCCCAAAAAATCGAAAATTCCACCCAAATCCTAAAAAAGTTGAAATTTTTATATGAAAAACTTCTTTTGGCCATATATCCTAAACTAAGCGTCCTAGAGCGAAAAGGGCTTTAATTCGTGACCACCCCCAAAAAATCGAAAAATCCACCCAAATCCTAAAAAAATTGAAATTTTTATATGAAAAACTTCATTTGGCCATATCTCCTAAACTAAGCGTCCTAGAGCGAAAAGGGCTTTAATTCGTGACCACCCCCAAAAAATCGAAAAATCCACCCAAATCCTAAAAAAATTGAAATTTTTATATGAAAAACTTCTTTTGGCCATATCTCCTAAACTAAGCGTCCTAGAGCGAAAAGGGCGATAATTCGTGACCACCCCCAAAAAATCGAAAAATCCACCCAAATCCTAAAAAAATTGAAAAACTTCTTTTGGCATATCTCCTAAACTAAGCGTCCTAGAGCGAAAAGGGCGATAATTCGTGACCACCCCCAAAAAATCGAAAAATCCACCCAAATCCTAAAAAAATTTAAATTTTTATATGAAAAACTTCTTTTGGCCATATCTCCTAAACTAAGCGTCCTAGAGCGAAAAGGACGATAATTCGTGACCACCCTCAAAAAATCGAAAAATCCACCCAAATCCTAAAAAAGTTGAAATTTTTATATGAAAAACTTCTTTTGGCCATATATCCTAATCTAAGCGTCCTAGAGCGAAAAGGGCTTTAATTCGTGACCACCCCCAAAAAATCGAAAAATCCACCCAATCCTAAAAAAATTGAAATTTTTATATGAAAAACTTCTTTTGGCCATATCTCCTAAACTAAGCGTCCTAGAGCGAAAAGGGCTTTAATTCGTGACCACCCCCAAAAAATCGAAAAATCCACCCAAATCCTAAAAAAATTGAAAAACTTCTTTTGGCATATCTCCTAAACTAAGCGTCCTAGAGCGAAAAGGACGATAATTCGTGACCACCCTCAAAAAATCGAAAAATCCACCCAAATCCTAAAAAAGTTGAAATTTTTATATGAAAAACTTCTTTTGGCCATATATCCTAAACTAAGCGTCCTAGAGCGAAAAGGGCTTTAATTCGTGACCACCCCCAAAAAATCGAAAAATCCACCCAATCCTAAAAAAATTGAAATTTTTATATGAAAAACTTCATTTGGCCATATCTCCTAAACTAAGCGTCCTAGAGCGAAAAGGGCTTTAATTCGTGACCACCCCCAAAAAATCGAAAAATCCACCCAAATCCTAAAAAAATTGAAATTTTTATATGAAAAACTTCTTTTGGCCATATCTCCTAAACTAAGCGTCCTAGAGCGAAAAGGGCGATAATTCGTGACCACCCCCAAAAAATCGAAAAATCCACCCAAATCCTAAAAAAATTGAAATTTTTATATGAAAAACTTCTTTTGGCCATATCTCCTAAACTAAGCGTCCTAGAGCGAAAAGGACGATAATTCGTGACCACCCTCAAAAAATCGAAAAATCCACCCAAATCCTAAAAAAGTTGAAATTTTTATATGAAAAACTTCTTTTGGCCATATCTCCTAAACTAAGCGTCCTAGAGCGAAAAGGACGATAATTTGTGACCACCCCCAAAAAATCGAAAAATCCACCCAAATCCTAAAAAAATTGAAATTTTTATATGAAAAACTTCTTTTGGGCATATCTCCTAAACTAAGCGTCCTAGAACGAAAAGGGCGATAATTCGTGACCACCCCCAAAAAATCGAAAAATCCACCCAAATCATAAAAAAGTTGAAATTTTTATATGAAAAACTTCTTTTGGCCATATCTCCTAAACTAAGCGTCCTAGAGCGAAAAGGACGATAATTCGTGACCACCCTCAAAAAATCGAAAAATCCACCCAAATCATAAAAACTTGAAATTTTTATATGAAAAACTTCTTTTGGCCATATCTCCTAAACTAAGCGTCCTAGAGCGAAAAGGACGATAATTTGTGACCACCCCCAAAAAATCGAAAAATCCACCCAAATCCTAAAAAAGTTGAAATTTTTATATGAAAAACTTCTTTTGGCCATATCTCCTAAACTAAGCGTCCTAGAGCGAAAAGGGCTTTAATTCGTGACCACCCCCAAAAAATCGAAAAATCCACCCAAATCCTAAAAAAGTTGAAATTTTTATATGAAAAACTTCATTTGGCCATATCTCCTAAACTAAGCGTCCTAGAGCGAAAAGGGCTTTAATTCGTGACCACCTCCAAAAAATCGAAAAATCCACCCAAATCCTAAAAAAATTGAAATTTTTATATGAAAAACTTCTTTTGGCCATATCTCCTAAACTAAGCGTCCTAGAGCGAAAAGGACGATAATTCGTGACCACCCTCAAAAAATCGAAAAATCCACCCAAATCCTAAAAAAGTTGAAATTTTTATATGAAAAACTTCATTTGGCCATATCTCCTAAACTAAGCGTCCTAGAGCGAAAAGGGCTTTAATTCGTGACCACCCCCAAAAAATCGAAAAATCCACCCAAATCCTAAAAAAATTGAAATTTTTATATGAAAAGCTTCTTTTGGCCATATCTCCTAAACTAAGCGTCCTAGAACGAAAAGGGCGATAATTCGTGACCACCCCCAAAAAATCGAAAAATCCACCCAAATCCTAAAAAAATTGAAATTTTTATATGAAAAACTTCTTTTGGCCATATCTCCTAAACTAAGCGTCCTAGAGCGAAAAGGACGATAATTCGTGACTAACCCCAAAAAATCGAAAAATCCACCCAAATCCTAAAAAAATTGAAATTTTTATATGAAAAACTTCTTTTGGCCATATCTCCTAAACTAAGCGTCCTAGAGCGAAAAGGACGATAATTCGTGACAACCCCCAAAAAATCGAAAAATCCACCAAAATCCTAAAAAAATTGAAATTTTTATATGAAAAACTTCTTTTGGCCATATCTCCTAAACTAAGCGTCCTAGAGCGAAAAGGGCTTTAATTCGTGACCACCCCCAAAAAATCGAAAAATCCACCCAAATCCTAAAAAAATTGAAATTTTTATATGAAAAACTTCTTTTGGCCATATCTCCTAAACTAAGCGTCCTAGAGCGAAAAGGGCGATAATTCGTGACCACCCCCAAAAAATCGAAAAATCCACCCAAATCCTAAAAAAGTTGAAATTTTTATATGAAAAACTTCTTTTGGCCATATCTCCTAAACTAAGCGTCCTAGAGCGAAAAGGACGATAATTCGTGACCACCCTCAAAAAATCGAAAAATCCACCCAAATCATAAAAACTTGAAATTTTTATATGAAAAACTTCTTTTGGCCATATCTCCTAAACTAAGCGTCCTAGAGCGAAAAGGACGATAATTTGTGACCACCCCCAAAAAATCGAAAAATCCACCCAAATCCTAAAAAAGTTGAAATTTTTATATGAAAAACTTCTTTTGGCCATATCTCCTAAACTAAGCGTCCTAGAGCGAAAAGGGCTTTAATTCGTGACCACCCCCAAAAAATCGAAAAATCCACCCAAATCCTAAAAAAGTTGAAATTTTTATATGAAAAACTTCTTTTGGCCATATCTCCTAAACTAAGCGTCCTAGAGCGAAAAGGGCTTTAATTCGTGACCACCCCCAAAAAATCGAAAAATCCACCCAAATCCTAAAAAAATTGAAATTTTTATATGAAAAACTTCTTTTGGCCATATCTCCTAAACTAAGCGTCCTAGAGCGAAAAGGGCGATAATTCGTGACCACCCCCAAAAAATCCAAAAATCCACCCAAATCCTAAAAAAATTGAAATTTTTATATGAAAAACTTCTTTTGGCCATATCTCCTAAACTAAGCGTCCTAGAGCGAAAAGGGCGATAATTCGTGACCACCCCCAAAAAATCGAAAAATCCACGCAAATCCTAAAAAAAATTGAAATTTTTATATGAAAAACTTCTTTTGGGCATATCTCCTAAACTAAGCGTCCTAGAGCGAAAAGGGCGATAATTCGTGACCACCCCCAAAAAATCGAAAAATCCACCCAAATCCTAAAAAAATTTAAATTTTTATATGAAAAACTTCTTTTGGCCATATCTCCTAAACTAAGCGTCCTAGAGCGAAAAGGACGATAATTCGTGACAACCCCCAAAAAATCGAAAAATCCACCAAAATCCTAAAAAAATTGAAATTTTTATATGAAAAACTTCTTTTGGCCATATCTCCTAAACTAAGCGTCCTAGAGCGAAAAGGGCTTTAATTCGTGACCACCCCCAAAAAATCGAAAAATCCACCCAAATCCTAAAAAAATTGAAATTTTTATATGAAAAACTTCTTTTGGCCATATCTCCTAAACTAAGCGTCCTAGAGCGAAAAGGGCTTTAATTCGTGACCACCCCCAAAAAATCGAAAAATCCACCCAAATCCTAAAAAAATTGAAATTTTTATATGAAAAACTTCTTTTGGCCATATCTCCTAAACTAAGCGTCCTAAAGCGAAAAGGACGATAATTCGTGACCACCCTCAAAAAATCGAAAAATCCACCCAAATCCTAAAAAAGTTGAAATTTTTATATGAAAAACTTCTTTTGGCCATATCTCCTAAACTAAGCGTCCTAGAGCGAAAAGGGCGATAATTCGTGACCACCCCCAAAAAATCGAAAAATCCACCCAAATCCTAAAAAAATTGAAATTTTTATATGAAAAACTTCGTTTGACCATATCTCCTAAACTAAGCGTCCTAGAGCGAAAAGGGCGATAATTCGTGACCACCCCCAAAAAATCGAAAAATCCACCCAAATCCTAAAAAAAATTGAAATTTTTATATGAAAAACTTCTTTTGGCCATATCTCCTAAACTAAGCGTCCTAGAGCGAAAAGGACGATAATTCGTGACCACCCCCAAAAAATCGAAAAATCCACCCAAATCCTAACAAAATTGAAATTTTTATATGAAAAACTTCTTTTGGCCATATCTCCTAAACTAAGCGTCCTAGAGCGAAAAAAAATCAAAAAATCGAAAAATCCACCAAAATCCTAAAAAAATTGAATTTTTTATATGAAAAACTTCTTTTGGCCATATCTCCTAAACTAAGCGTCCTAGAGCGAAAAGGGCTTTAATTCGTGACCACCCCCAAAAAATCGAAAAATCCACCCAAATCCTAAAAAAATTGAAATTTTTATATGAAAAACTTCTTTTGGCCATATCTCCTAAACTAAGCGTCCTAGAGCGAAAAGGACGATAATTCGTGACCACCCTCAAAAAATCGAAAAATCCACCCAAATCCTAAAAAAATTGAAATTTTTATATGAAAAACTTCTTTTGGCCATATCTCCTAAACTAAGCGTCCTAGAGCGAAAAGGGCGATAATTCGTGACCACCCTCAAAAAATCGAAAAATCCACCCAAATCCTAAAAAAATTGAAATTTTTATATGAAAAACTTCTTTTGGCCATATCTCCTAAACTACGCGTCCTAGAGCGAAAAGGACGATAATTCGTGACCACCCTCAAAAAATCGAAAAATCCACCCAAATCCTAAAAAAATTGAAATTTTTATATGAAAAACTTCTTTTGGCCATATCTCCTAAACTAAGCGTCCTAGAGCGAAAAGGGCTTTAATTCGTGACCACCCCCAAAAAATCGAAAAATCCACCCAATCCTAAAAAAATTGAAATTTTGATATGAAAAACTTCATTTGGCCATATCATCTAAACTAAGCGTCCTAGAGCGAAAAGGGCTTTAATTCGTGACCACCCCCAAAAAATCGAAAAATCCACCCAAATCCTAAAAAAATGAAATTTTTATATGAAAAACTTCTTTTGGCCATATCTCCTAAACTAAGCGTCCTAGAGCGAAAAGGGCGATAATTCGTAACCACCCCCAAAAAATCGAAAAATCCACCCAAATCCTAAAAAAATTGAAATTTTTATATGAAAAACTTCTTTTGGCCATATCTCCTAAACTAAGCGTCCTAGAGCGAAAAGGACGATAATTCGTGACCACCCCCAAAAAATCGAAAAATCCACCCAAATCCTAAAAAAATTGAAATTTTTATATGAAAAACTTCTTTTGGCCATATCTCCTAAACTAAGCGTCCTAGAGCGAAAAGGACGATAATTCGTGACCACCCCCAAAAAATCGAAAAATCCACCCAAATCCTAAAAAAATTGAAATCTTTATATGAAAAACTTCTTTTGGCCATATCTCCTAAACTAAGCGTCCTAGAGCGAAAAGGACGATAATTCGTGACAACCTCCAAAAAATCGAAAAATCCACCAAAATCCTAAAAAAATTGAAATTTTTATATGAAAAACTTCTTTTGGCCATATCTCCTAAACTAAGCGTCCTAGAGCGAAAAGGGCTTTAATTCGTGACCACCCCCAAAAAATCGAAAAATCCACCCAAATCCTAAAAAAATTGAAATTTTTATATGAAAAACTTCTTTTGGCCATATCTCCTAAACTAAGCGTCCTAGAGCGAAAAGGGCTTTAATTCGTGACCACCCCCAAAAAATTGAAAAATCCACCCAAATCCTAAAAAAATTGAAATTTTTATATGAAAAACTTCTTTTGGCCATATCTCCTAAACTAAGCGTCCTAGAGCGAAAAGGACGATAATTCGTGACCACCCTCAAAAAATCGAAAAATCCACCCAAATCCTAAAAAAATTGAAATTTTTATATGAAAATCTTCTTTTGGCCATATCTCCTAAACTAAGCGTCCTAGAGCGAAAAGGGCGATAATTCGTGACCACCCCCAAAAAATCGAAAAATCCACCCAAATCCTAAAAAAAATTGAAATTTTTATATGAAAAACTTCTTTTGGCCATATCTCCTAAACTAAGCGTCCTAGAGCGAAAAGGACGATAATTCGTGACCACCCCCAAAAAATCGAAAAATCCACCCAAATCCTAAAAAAATTGAAATTTTTATATGAAAAACTTCTTTTGGCCATATCTCCTAAACTAAGCGTCCTAGAGCGAAAAGGGTTTTAATTCGTGACCACCCCCAAAAAATCGAAAAATCCACCCAAATCCTAAAAAAATTGAAATTTTTATATGAAAAACTTCTTTTGGCCATATCTCCTAAACTAAGCGTCCTAGAGCGAAAAGGACGATAATTCGTGACCACCCCCAAAAAATCGAAAAATCCACCCAAATCCTAAAAAAATTGAAATCTTTATATGAAAAACTTCTTTTGGCCATATCTCCTAAACTAAGCGTCCTAGAGCGAAAAGGACGATAATTCGTGACAACCTCCAAAAAATCGAAAAATCCACCAAAATCCTAAAAAAATTGAAATTTTTATATGAAAAACTTCTTTTGGCCATATCTCCTAAACTAAGCGTCCTAGAGCGAAAAGGGCTTTAATTCGTGACCACCCCCAAAAAATCGAAAAATCCACCCAAATCCTAAAAAAATTGAAATTTTTATATGAAAAACTTCTTTTGGCCATATCTCCTAAACTAAGCGTCCTAGAGCGAAAAGGGCTTTAATTCGTGACCACCCCCAAAAAATCGAAAAATCCACCCAAATCCTAAAAAAATTGAAATTTTTATATGAAAAACTTCTTTTGGCCATATCTCCTAAACTAAGCGTCCTAGAGCGAAAAGGACGATAATTCGTGACCACCCTCAAAAAATCGAAAAATCCACCCAAATCCTAAAAAAATTGAAATTTTTATATGAAAATCTTCTTTTGGCCATATCTCCT
This sequence comes from Haematobia irritans, assembly GCF_050003625.1. Taxonomy (NCBI): domain Eukaryota; kingdom Metazoa; phylum Arthropoda; class Insecta; order Diptera; family Muscidae; genus Haematobia; species Haematobia irritans. The sequence continues at coordinate 32,696,876 of NC_134397.1, forward strand.
AAACTAAGCGTCCTAGAGCGAAAAGGACGATAATTCGTGACCACCCTCAAAAAATCGAAAAATCCACCCAAATCCTAAAAAAATTGAAATTTTTATATGAAAAACTTCTTTTGGCCATATCTCCTAAACTAAGCGTCCTAGAGCGAAAAGGACGATAATTCGTGACAACCCCCAAAAAATCGAAAAATCCACCAAAATCCTAAAAAAATTGAAATTTTTATATGAAAAACTTCTTTTGGCCATATCTCCTAAACTAAGCGTCCTAGAGCGAAAAGGGCTTTAATTCGTGACCACCCCCAAAAAAATCGAAAAATCCACCCAAATCCTAAAAAAATTGAAATTTTTATATGAAAAACTTCTTTTGGCCATATCTCCTAAACTAAGCGTCCTAGAGCGAAAAGGACGATAATTCGTGACCACCCTCAAAAAATCGAAAAATCCACCCAAATCCTAAAAAAATTGAAATTTTTATATGAAAAACTTCTTTTGGCCATATCTCCTAAACTAAGCGTCCTAGAGCGAAAAGGGCGATAATTCGTGACCACCCTCAAAAAATCGAAAAATCCACCCAAATCCTAAAAAAATTGAAATTTTTATATGAAAAACTTCTTTTGGCCATATCTCCTAAACTAAGCGTCCTAGAGCGAAAAGGGCGATAATTCGTGACCACCCCCAAAAAATCGAAAAATCCACCCAGATCCTAAAAAAATTTAAATTTTTATATTTAATATCTCCTAAACTAAGCGTCCTAGAGCGAAAAGGACGATAATTCGTGACCACCCTCAAAAAATCGAAAAATCCACCCAAATCCTAAAAAAGTTGAAATTTTTATATGAAAAACTTCTTTTGGCCATATCTCCTAAACTAAGCGTCCTAGAGCGAAAAGGACGATAATTCGTGACCACCCTCAAAAAATCGAAAAATCCACCCAAATCATAAAAAAGTTGAAATTTTTATATGAAAAACTTCTTTTGGCCATAAGGACGATAATTCGTGACCACCCTCAAAAAATCGAAAAATCCACCCAAATCCTAAAAAAATTTAAATTTTTATACGAAAAACTTCTTTTGGCCATATCTCCTAAACTAAGCGTCCTAGAGCGAAAAGGGCGATAATTCGTGACCACCCTCAAAAAATCGAAAAATCCACCCAAATCCTAAAAAAATTTAAATTTTTATATGAAAAACTTCTTTTGGCCATATCTCCTAAACTAAGCGTCCTAGAGCGAAAAGGACGATAATTCGTGACCACCCTCAAAAAATCGAAAAATCCACCCAAATCCTAAAAAAGTTGAAATTTTTATATGAAAAACTTCTTTTGGCCATATCTCCTAAACTAAGCGTCCTAGAGCGAAAAGGACGATAATTTGTGACCACCCCCAAAAAATCGAAAAATCCACCCAAATCCTAAAAAAATTGAAATTTTTATATGAAAAACTTCTTTTGGCCATATATCCTAAACTAAGCGTCCTAGAGCGAAAAGGGCTTTAATTCGTGACCACTCCCACAAATTCGAAAAATCCACCCAAATCCTAAAAAAATGGAAATTTTTATATGAAAAACTTCATTTGGCCATATCTCCTAAACTAAGCGTCCTAGAGCGAAAAGGGCTTTAATTCGTGACCACCCCCAAAAAATCGAAAAATCCACCCAAATCCTAAAAAAATTGAAATTTTTATATGAAAAACTTCTTTTGGCCATATCTCCTAAACTAAGCGTCCTAGAGCGAAAAGGACGATAATTCGTGACCACCCTCAAAAAATCGAAAAATCCACCCAAATCCTAAAAAAATTGAAATTTTTATATGAAAAACTTCTTTTGGCCATATCTCCTAAACTAAGCGTCCTAGAGCGAAAAGGGCGATAATTCGTGACCACCCTCAAAAAATCGAAAAATCCACCCAAATCCTAAAAAAATTGAAATTTTTATATGAAAAACTTCTTTTGGCCATATCTCCTAAACTAAGCATCCTAGAGCGAAAAGGGCGATAATTCGTGACCACCCCCAAAAAATCGAAAAATCCACCCAAATCATAAAAAAATTGAAATTTTTATATGAAAAACTTCTTTTGGCCATATCTCCTAAACTAAGCGTCCTAGAGCGAAAAGGGCGATAATTCGTGACAACCCTCAAAAAATCGAAAAATCCACCCAAATCCTAAAAAAATTGAAATTTTTATATGAAAAACTTCTTTTGGCCATATCTCCTAAACTAAGCGTCCTAGAGCGAAAAGGGCGATAATTCGTGACAACCCCCAAAAAATCGAAAAATCCACCAAAATCCTAAAAATATTGAAATTTTTATATGAAAAACTTCTTTTGGCCATATCTCCTAAACTAAGCGTCCTAGAGCGAAAAGGGCTTTAATTCGTGACCACCCCCAAAAAATCGAAAAATCCACCCAAATCCTAAAAAAATTGAAATTTTTATATGAAAATCTTCTTTCGTGACCACACCCAAAAAATCGAAAAATACACCCAAATCCTAAAAAAATTGAAATTTTTATATGAAAAACTTCTTTTGGCCATATCTCCTAAACTAAGCGTCCTAGAGCGAAAAGGACGATAATTCGTGACAACCCCGAAAAAATCGAAAAATCCACCAAAATCCTAAAAATATTGAAATTTTTATATGAAAAACTTCTTTTGGCCATAACTCCTAAACTAAGCGTCCTAGAGCGAAAAGGGCTTTAATTCGTGACCACCCCCAAAAAATCGAAAAATCCACCCAAATCCTAAAAAAATTGAAATTTTTATATGAAAAACTTCTTTTGGCCATATCTCCTAAACTAAGCGTCCTAGAGCGAAAGGGACGATAATTCGTGACCACCCTCAAAAAATCGAAAAATCCACCCAAATCCTAAAAAAATTGAAATTTTTATATGAAAAACTTCTTTTGGCCATATCTCCTAAACTAAGCGTCCTAGAGCGAAAAGGGCGATAATTCGTGACCACCCCCAAAAAATCGAAAAATCCATCCAATCCTAAAAAAATTGAAATTTTTATATGAAAAACTTCGTTTGGCCATATCTCCTAAATTAAGCGTCCTAGAGCGAAAAGGGCTTTAATTCGTGACCACCCCCAAAAAATCGAAAAATCCACCCAAATCCTAAAAAAATTGAAATTTTTATATGAAAAACTTCTTTTGGCCATATCTCCTAAACTAAGCGTCCTAGAGCGAAAAGGGTTTTAATTCGTGACCACCCCCAAAAAATCGAAAAATCCACCCAAATCCTAAAAAAATTGAAATTTTTATATGAAAAACTTCTTTTGGCCATATCTCCTAAACTAAGCGTCCTAGAGCGAAAAGGGCGATAATTCGTGACCATCCCCATAAAATCGAAAAATCCTCCCAAATCCTAAGAAAATTGAAATTTTTATATGAAAAACTTCTTTTGGCCATATCTCCTAAACTAAGCGTCCTAGAGCGAAAAGGACGATAATTCGTGACCACCCTCAAAAAATCGAAAAATCCACCCAAATCCTAAAAAAGTTGAAATTTTTATATGAAAAACTTATTTTGGCCATATCTCCTAAACTAAGCGTCCTAGAGCGAAAAGGACGATAATTTGTGACCACCCCCAAAAAATCGAAAAATCCACCCAAATCCTAAAAAAATTGAAATTTTTATATGAAAAACTTCTTTTGGCCATATCTCCTAGAGCGAAAAGGGCTTTAATTCGTGACCACCCCCAAAAAATCGAAAAATCCACCCAAATCCTAAAAAAATTGAAATTTTTATATGAAAAACTTCTTTTGGCCATATCTCCTAAACTAAGCGTCCTAGAGCGAAAAGGACGATAATTCGTGACCACCCCCAAAAAATCGAAAAATCCACCCAAATCCTAAAAAAATTGAAATTTTTATATGAAAAACTTCTTTTGGCCAAAACTCATAAACTAAGCGTCCTAGAGCGAAAAGGGCTTTAATTCGTGACCACCCTCAAAAAATCGAAAAATCCACCCAAATCCTAAAAAAATTGAAATTTTTATATGAAAAACTTCTTTTGGCCATATCTCCTAAACTAAGCGTCCTAGAGCGAAAAGGACGATAATTCGTGACCACCCCCAAAAAATCGAAAAATCCAACCAAATCCTAAAAAAATGGAAATTTTTATATGAAACACTTCTTTTGGCCATATCTCCTAAACTAAGCGTCCTAGAGCGAAAAGGGCTTTAATTCGTGACCACCCCCAAAAAATCGAAAAATCCACCAAAATCCTAAAAAAATTGAAATTTTTATATGAAAAACTTCTTTTGGCCATATCTCCTAAACTAAGCGTCCTAGAGCGAAAAGGGCGATAATTCGTGACAACCCCCAAAAAATCGAAAAATCCAACCAAATCCTAAAAAAATTGAAATTTTTATATGAAAAACTTCTTTTGGCCATATCTCCTAAACTAAGCGTCCTAGAGCGGAAAGGGCTTTAATTCGTGACCACCCCCAAAAAATCGAAAAATCCACCCAAATCCTAAAAAATTGGAAATTTTTATATGAAAAACTTCTTTTGGCCATATCTCCTAAACTAAGCGTCCTAGAGCGAAAAGGGCTTTAATTCGTGACCACACTCAAAAAATCGAAAAATCCACCCAAATCCTAAAAAAAATTAAATTTTTATATGATAAACTTCTTTTGGCCATATCTCCTAAACTAAGCGTCCTAGAGCGAAAAGGACTTTAATTCGTGACCACCCTCAAAAAATCGAAAAATCCACCCAAATCCTAAAAAAATTCAAATTTTTATATGAAAAACTTCTTTTGGCCATATCTCCTAAACTAAGCGTCCTAGAGCGAAAAGGGCTTTAATTCGTGACCACCCCCAAAAAATCGAAAAATCCACCCAAATCCTAACAAAATTGAAATTTTTATATGAAAAACTTCTTTTGGCCATATCTCCTAAACTAGCGTCCTAGAGCGAAAAGGACGATAATTCTTGATCACCCTCAAAAAATCGTAAAATCCACCCAAATCCTAAAAAATTGAAATTTTTATATGAAAAACTTCTTTTGGCCATATCTCCTAAACTAGCGTCCTAGAGCGAAAAGGACGATAATTCGTGACCACCCTCAAAAAATCGTAAAATCCACCCAAATCCTAAAAAATTGAAATTTTTATATGAAAAACTTCTTTTGGCCATATCTCCTAAACTAAGCGTCCTAGAGCGAAAAGGGCGATAATTCGTGACCACCCCCAAAAAATCGAAAAATCCACCCAAATCCTAAAAAAATTGAAATTTTTATATGAAAAACTTCTTTTGGCCATATCTCCTAAACTAAGCGTCCTAGAGCGAAAAGGACGATAATTCGTGACCACCCTCAAAAAATCGTAAAATCCACCCAAATCCTAAAAAATTTAAATTTTTATATGAAAAACTTCTTTTGGCCATATCTCCTAAACTAAGGGTCCTAGAGCGAAAAGGACGATAATTCGTGACCACCCTCAAAAAATCGAAAAATCCACCCAAATCCTAAAAAAATTGAAATTTTTATATGAAAAACTTCTTTTGGCCATATCTCCTAAACTAAGCGTCCTAGAGCGAAAAGGGCGATAATTCGTGACCACCCTCAAAAAATCGAAAAATCCACCCAAATCCTAAAAAAATTGAAATTTTTATATGAAAAACTTCTTTTGGCCATATCTCCTAAACTAAGCGTCCTAGAGCGAAAAGGGCGATAATTCGTGACCACCCCCAAAAAATCGAAAAATCCACCCAAATCCTAAAAAAATTTAAATTTTTATATGAAAAACTTCTTTTGGCCATATCTCCTAAACTAAGCGTCCTAGAGCGAAAAGGACGATAATTCGTGACCACCCTCAAAAAATCGAAAAATCCACCCAAATCCTAAAAAAGTTGAAATTTTTATATGAAAAACTTCTTTTGGCCATATCTCCTAAACTAAGCGTCCTAGAGCGAAAAGGACGATAATTCGTGACCACCCTCAAAAAATCGAAAAATCCACCCAAATCATAAAAAAGTTGAAATTTTTATATGAAAAACTTCTTTTGGCCATATATCCTAAACTAAGCGTCCTAGAGCGCAAAGGGCTTTAATTCGTGACCACCCCCAAAAAATCGAAAAATCCACCCAATCCTAAAAAGATTGAAATTTTGATATGAAAAACTTCATTTGGCCATATCTCCTAAACTAAGCGTCCTAGAGCGAAAAGGACGATAATTCGTGACCACCCTAAAAAAATCGAAAAATCCACCCAAATCCTAAAAAAAATTGAAATTTTTATATGAAAAACTTCTTTTGGCCATATCTCCTAAACTAAGCGTCCTAGAGCGAAAAGGGCTTTAATTCGTGACCACCCTCAAAAAATCGAAAAATCCACCCAAATCCTAAAAAAATTGAAATTTTTATATGAAAAACTTCTTTTGGCCATATCTCCTAAACTAAGCGTCCTAGAGCGAAAAGGACGATAATTCGTGACCACCCCCAAAAAATCGAAAAATCCAACCAAATCCTAAAAAAATGGAAATTTTTATATGAAAAACTTCTTTTGGCCATATCTCCTAAACTAAGCGTCCTAGAGCGAAAAGGGCTTTAATTCGTGACCACCCCCAAAAAATCGAAAAATCCACCAAAATCCTAAAAAAATTGAAATTTTTATATGAAAAACTTCTTTTGGCCATATCTCCTAAACTAAGCGTCCTAGAGCGAAAAGGGAGATAATTCGTGACCACCCCCAAAAAATCGAAAAATCCAACCAAATCCTAAAAAAATTGAAATTTTTATATGAAAAACTTCTTTTGGCCATATCTCCTAAACTAAGCGTCCTAGAGCGAAAAGGACGATAATTCGTGACAACCCCCAAAAAATCGAAAAATCCACCAAAATCCTAAAAATATTGAAATTTTTATATGAAAAACTTCTTTTGGCCATATCTCCTAAACTAAGCGTCCTAGAGCGAAAAGGGCTTTAATTCGTGACCACCCCCAAAAAATCGAAAAATCCACCCAAATCCTAAAAAAATTTAAATTTTTATATGAAAAACTTCTTTCGTGACCACACCCAAAAAATCGAAAAATCCACCCAAATCCTAAAAAAATTGAAATTTTTATATGAAAAACTTCTTTTGGCCATATCTCCTAAACTAAGCGTCCTAGAGCGAAAAGGACGATAATTCGTGACAACCCCCAAAAAATCGAAAAATCCACCAAAATCCTAAAAATATTGAAATTTTTATATGAAAAACTTCTTTTGGCCATATCTCCTAAACTAAGCGTCCTAGAGCGAAAAGGGCTTTAATTCGTGACCACCCCCAAAAAATCGAAAAATCCACCCAAATCCTAAAAAAATTGAAATTTTTATATGAAAAACTTCTTTTGGCCATATCTCCTAAACTAAGCGTCCTAGAGCGAAAAGGACGATAATTCGTGACCACCCTCAAAAAATCGAAAAATCCACCCAAATCCTAAAAAAATTGAAATTTTTATATGAAAAACTTCTTTTGGCCATATCTCCTAAACTAAGCGTCCTAGAGCGAAAAGGGCGATAATTCGTGACCACCCCCAAAAAATCGAAAAATCCACCCAAATCCTAAAAAAATTGAAATTTTTATATGAAAAACTTCTTTTGGCCATATCTCCTAAACTAAGCGTCCTAGAGCGAAAAGGGCGATAATTCGTGACCATCCCCAAAAAATCGAAAAATCCTCCCAAATCCTAAGAAAATTGAAATTTTTATATGAAAAACTTCTTTTGGCCATATCTTCTAAACTAAGCGTCCTAGAGCGAAAAGGACGATAATTCGTGACCACCCTCAAAAAATCGAAAAATCCACCCAAATCCTAAAAAAGTTGAAATTTTTATATGAAAAACTTATTTTGGCCATATCTCCTAAACTAAGCGTCCTAGAGCGAAAAGGACGATAATTTGTGACCACCCCCAAAAAATCGAAAAATCCACCCAAATCCTAAAAAAATTTAAATTTTTATATGAAAAACTTCTTTTGGCCATATCTCCTAGAGCGAAAAGGGCTTTAATTCGTGACCACCCCCAAAAAATCGAAAAATCCACCCAATCCTAAAAAAATTGAAATTTTTATATGAAAAACTTCGTTTGGCCATATCTCATAAATTAAGCGTCCTAGAGCGAAAAGGGCGATAATTCGTGACCATCCCCAAAAAATCGAAAAATCCTCCCAAATCCTAAGAAAATTGAAATTTTTATATGAAAAACTTCTTTTGGCCATATCTTCTAAACTAAGCGTCCTAGAGCGAAAAGGACGATAATTCGTGACCACCCTCAAAAAATCGAAAAATCCACCCAAATCCTAAAAAAGTTGAAATTTTTATATGAAAAACTTATTTTGGCCATATCTCCTAAACTAAGCGTCCTAGAGCGAAAAGGACGATAATTTGTGACCACCCCCAAAAAATCGAAAAATCCACCCAAATCCTAAAAAAATTTAAATTTTTATATGAAAAACTTCTTTTGGCCATATCTCCTAGAGCGAAAAGGGCTTTAATTCGTGACCACCCCCAAAAAATCGAAAAATCCACCCAATCCTAAAAAAATTGAAATTTTTATATGAAAAACTTCGTTTGGCCATATCTCATAAACTAAGCGTCCTAGAGCGAAAAGGGCTTTAATTCGTGACCACCCCCAAAAAATCGAAAAATCCACCCAAATCCTAAAAAAATTGAAATTTTTATATGAAAAACTTCTTTTGGCCATATCTCCTAAACTAAGCGTCCTAGAGCGAAAAGGACGATAATTCGTGACCACTCTCAAAAAATCGAAAAATCCACCCAAATCCTAAAAAAATTGAAATTTTTATATGAAAAACTTCTTTTGGCCATATCTCCTAAACTAAGCGTCCTAGAGCGAAAAGGGCGATAATTCGTGACCACCCCCAAAAAATCGAAAAATCCATCCAATCCTAAAAAAATTGAAATTTTTATATGAAAAACTTCGTTTGGCCATATCTCCTAAATTAATCGTCCTAGAGCGAAAAGGGCTTTAATTCGTGACCACCCCCAAAAAATCGAAAAATCCACCCAAATCCTAAAAAAGTTGAAATTTTTATATGAAAAACTTCTTTTGGCCATATCTCCTAAACTAAGCGTCCTAGAGCGAAAAGGGTTTTAATTCGTGACCACCCTCAAAAAATCGAAAAATCCACCCAAATCCTAAAAAAATTGAAATTTTTATATGAAAAACTTCTTTTGGCCATATCTCCTAAACTAAGCGTCCTAGAGCGAAAAGGGCGATAATTCGTGACCATCCCCAAAAAATCGAAAAATCCTCCCAAATCCTAAGAAAATTGAAATTTTTATATGAAAAACTTCTTTTGGCCATATCTCCTAAACTAAGCGTCCTAGAGCGAAAAGGACAATAATTCGTGACCACCCTCAAAATATCGAAAAATCCACCCAAATCCTAAAAAAATTGAAATTTTTATATGAAAAACTTCTTTTGGCCATATCTCCTAAACTAAGCGTCCTAGAGCGAAAAGGACGATAATTCGTGACCACCCCCAAAAAATCGAAAAATCCAACCAAATCCTAAAAAAATGGAAATTCTTATATGAAAAACTTCGTTTGGCCATATCTCATAAACTAAGCGTCCTAGAGCGAAAAGGGCGATAATTCGTGACCATCCCCAAAAAATCGAAAAATCCTCCCAAATCCTAAGAAAATTGAAATTTTTATATGAAAAACTTCTTTTGGCCATATCTCCTAAACTAAGCGTCCTAGAGCGAAAAGGACAATAATTCGTGACCACCCTCAAAATATCGAAAAATCCACCCAATCCTAAAAAAATTGAAATTTTTATATGAAAAACTTCGTTTGGCCATATCTCATAAACTAAGCGTCCTAGAGCGAAAAGGGCTTTAATTCGTGACCACCCCCAAAAAATCGAAAAATCCACCCAAATCCTAAAAAAGTTGAAATTTTTATATGAAAAACTTCTTTTGGCCATATCTCCTAAACTAAGCGTCCTAGAGCGAAAAGGACGATAATTCGTGACCACCCTAAAAAAATCGAAAAATCCACCCAAATCCTAAAAAAAACTGAAATTTTTATATGAAAAACTTCTTTTGGCCATATCTCCTAAACTAAGCGTCCTAGAGCGAAAAGGGCTTTAATTCGTGACCACCCTCAAAAAATCGAAAAATCCACCCAAATCCTAAAAAAATTGAAATTTTTATATGAAAAACTTCTTTTGGCCATATCTCCTAAACTAAGCGTCCTAGAGCGAAAAGGACGATAATTCGTGACCACCCCCAAAAAATCGAAAAATCCAACCAAATCCTAAAAAAATGGAAATTCTTATATGAAAAACTTCTTTTGGCCATATCTCCTAAACTAAGCGTCCTAGAGCGAAAAGGGCTTTAATTCGTGACCACCCCCAAAAAATCGAAAAATCCACCAAAATCCTAAAAAAATTGAAATTTTTATATGAAAAACTTCTTTTGGCCATATCTCCTAAACTAAGCGTCCTAGAGCGAAAAGGGAGATAATTCGTGACCACCCCCAAAAAATCGAAAAATCCAACCAAATCCTAAAAAAATTGAAATTTTTATATGAAAAACTTCTTTTGGCCATATCTCTTAAACTAAGCGTCCTAGAGCGGAAAGGGCTTTAATTCGTGACCACCCCCAAAAAATCGAAAAATCCACCCAAATCCTAAAAAAATGGACATTTTATATGAAAAACTTCTTTTGGCCATATCTCCTAAACTAAGCGTCCTAGAGCGAAAAGGGCTTTAATTCGTGACCACCCCCAAAAAATCGAAAAATCCACCCAAATCCTAAAAAAATTGAAATTTTTATATGAAAAACTTCTTTTGGCCATATCTCCTAAACTAAGCGTCCTAGAGCGAAAAGGGCTTTAATTCGTGACCACCCCCAAAAAATCGAAAAATCCACCCAAATCCTAAAAAAATTTAAATTTTTATATGAAAAACTTCTTTTGGCCATATCTCTTAAACTAAGCGTCCTAGAGCGAAAAGGGCTTTAATTCGTGACCACCCTCAAAAAATCGAAAAATCCACCCAAATCCTAAAAAAATTTAAATTTTTATATGAAAAACTTCTTTTGGCCATATCTCCTAAACTAAGCGTCCTAGAGCGAAAAGGACGATAATCCGTGACCACCCCCAAAAAAATCGAAAAATCCACCCAAATCCTAAAAAAAATTGAAATTTTTATATGAAAAACTTCTTTTGGCCATATCTCCTAAACTAAGCGTCCTAGAGCGAAAAGGACGATAGTTCGTGACCACCCCCAAAAAATCGAAAAATCCAACCAAATCCTAAAAAAATGGAAATTTTTATATGAAAAACTTCTTTTGGCCATATCTCCTAAACTAAGCGTCCTAGAGCGAAAAGGGCTTTAATTCGTGACCACCCCGAAAAAATCGAAAAATCCACCCAAATCCTAAAAAAATTGAAATTTTTATATGAAAAACTTCTTTTGGCCATATCTCCTAAACTAAGCGTCCTAGAGCGAAAAGGACGATAGTTCGTGACCACCCCCAAAAAATCGAAAAATCCAACCAAATCCTAAAAAAATGGAAATTTTTATATGAAAAACTTCTTTTGGCCATATCTCCTAAACTAAGCGTCCTAGAGCGAAAAGGGCTTTAATTCGTGACCACCCTCAAAAAATCGAAAAATCCACCCAAATCCTAAAAAAATTGAAATTTTTATATGAAAAACTTCTTTTGGCCATATCTCCTAAACTAAGCGTCCTAGAGCGAAAAGGACGATAATTCGTGACCACCCCCAAAAAATCGAAAAATCCAACCAAATCCTAAAAAAATGGAAATTCTTATATGAAAAACTTCTTTTGGCCATATCTCCTAAACTAAGCGTCCTAGAGCGAAAAGGGCTTTAATTCGTGACCACCCCCAAAAAATCGAAAAATCCACCAAAATCCTAAAAAAATTGAAATTTTTATATGAAAAACTTCTTTTGGCCATATCTCCTAAACTAAGCGTCCTAGAGCGAAAAGGGAGATAATTCGTGACCACCCCCAAAAAATCGAAAAATCCAACCAAATCCTAAAAAAATTGAAATTTTTATATGAAAAACTTCTTTTGGCCATATCTCTTAAACTAAGCGTCCTAGAGCGGAAAGGGCTTTAATTCGTGACCACCCCCAAAAAATCGAAAAATCCACCCAAATCCTAAAAAAATGGAAATTTTTATATGAAAAACTTCTTTTGGCCATATCTCCTAAACTAAGCGTCCTAGAGCGAAAAGGGCTTTAATTCGTGACCACCCCCAAAAAATCGAAAAATCCACCCAAATCCTAAAAAAATTGAAATTTTTATATGAAAAACTTCTTTTGGCCATATCTCCTAAACTAAGCGTCCTAGAGCGAAAAGGGCTTTAATTCGTGACCACCCCCAAAAAATCGAAAAATCCACCCAAATCCTAAAAAAATTGAAATTTTTATATGAAAAACTTCTTTTGGCCATATCTCTTAAATTAAGCGTCCTAGAGCGAAAAGGGCTTTAATTCGTGACCACCCTCAAAAAATCGAAAAATCCACCCAAATCCTAAAAAAATTTAAATTTTTATATGAAAAACTTCTTTTGGCCATATCTCCTAAACTAAGCGTCCTAGAGCGAAAAGGACGATAATCCGTGACCACCCCCAAAAAAATCGAAAAATCCACCCAAATCCTAAAAAAAATTGAAATTTTTATATGAAAAACTTCTTTTGGCCATATCTCCTAAACTAAGCGTCCTAGAGCGAAAAGGACGATAGTTCGTGACCACCCCCAAAAAATCGAAAAATCCAACCAAATCCTAAAAAAATGGAAATTTTTATATGAAAAACTTCTTTTGGCCATATCTCCTAAACTAAGCGTCCTAGAGCGAAAAGGGCTTTAATTCGTGACCACCCCGAAAAAATCGAAAAATCCACCCAAATCCTAAAAAAATTGAAATTTTTATATGAAAAACTTCTTTTGGCCATATCTCCTAAACTAAGCGTCCTAGAGCGAAAAGGACGATAATTCGTGACCACCCTCAAAAAATCGAAAAATCCACCCAAATCCTAAAAAAATTGAAATTTTTATATGAAAAACTTCTTTTGGCCATATCTCCTAAACTAAGCGTCCTAGAGCGAAAAGGACGATAATTCGTGACCACCCCCAAAAAATCGAAAAATCCACCCAAATCCTAACAAAATTGAAATTTTTATATGAAAAACTTCTTTTGGCCATATCTCCTAAACTAGCGTCCTAGAGCGAAAAGGACGATAATTCGTGACCACCCTCAAAAAATCGTAAAATCCACCCAAATCCTAAAAAATTGAAATTTTTATATGAAAAACTTCTTTTGGCCATATCTCCTAAACTAAGCGTCCTAGAGCGAAAAGGACGATAATTCGTGACCACCCTCAAAAAATCGTAAAATCCACCCAAATCCTAAAAAAATTGAAATTTTTATATGAAAAACTTCTTTTGGCCATATCTCCTAAACTAAGCGTCCTAGAGCGAAAAGGGCGATAATTCGTGACCACCCCCAAAAAATCGAAAAATCCACCCAAATCCTAAAAAAATTGAAATTTTTATATGAAAAACTTCTTTTGGCCATATCTCCTAAACTAAGCGTCCTAGAGCGAAAAGGACGATAATTCGTGACCACCCTCAAAAAATCGAAAAATCCACCCAAATCCTAAAAAAATTTAAATTTTTATATGAAAAACTTCTTTTGGCCATATCTCCTAAACTAAGCGTCCTAGAGCGAAAAGGACGATAATTCGTGACAACCCCCAAAAAATCGAAAAATCCACCAAAATCCTAAAAAAATTGAAATTTTTATATGAAAAACTTCTTTTGGCCATATCTCCTAAACTAAGCGTCCTAGAGCGAAAAGGGCTTTAATTCGTGACCACCCTCAAAAAATCGAAAAATCCACCCAAATCCTAAAAAAATTGAAATTTTTATATGAAAAACTTCTTTTGGCCATATCTCCTAAACTAAGCGTCCTAGAGCGAAAAGGGCGATAATTCGTGACCACCCCCAAATAATCGAAAAATCCACCCAAATCCTAAAAAAATTTAAATTTTTATATGAAAAACTTCTTTTGGCCATATCTCCTAAACTAAGCGTCCTAGAGCGAAAAGGGCTTTAATTCGTGACCACCCCCAAAAAATCGAAAAATCCACCCAAATCTTAAAAAAATTGAAATTTTTATATGAAAAACTTCTTTTGGCCCTATCTCCTAAACTAAGCGTCCTAGAGCGAAAAGGACGATAATTCGTGACCACCCTCAAAAAATCGAAAAAATCCACCCAAATCCTAAAAAAATTGAAATTTTTATATGAAAAACTTCTTTTGGCCATATCTCCTAAACTAAGCGTCCTAGAGCGAAAAGGGCGATAATTCGTGACCACCCTCAAAAAATCGAAAAATCCACCCAAATCCTAAAAAAATTGAAATTTTTATATGAAAAACTTCTTTTGGCCATATCTCCTAAACTAAGCGTCCTAGAGCGAAAAGGGCGATAATTCGTGACCACCCCCAAAAAATCGAAAAATCCACCCAAATCCTAAAAAAATTGAAATTTTTATATGAAAAACTTCTTTTGGCCATATCTCCTAAACTAAGCGTCCTAGAGCGAAAAGGACGATAATTCGTGACCACCCTCAAAAAATCGAAAAATCCACCCAAATCCTAAAAAAGTTGAAATTTTTATATGAAAAACTTCTTTTGGCCATATCTCCTAAACTAAGCGTCCTAGAGCGAAAAGGGCTTTAAGTCGTGACCACCCCCAAAAAATCGAAAAATCCACCCAAATCCTAAAAAAATTTAAATTTTTATATGAAAAACTTCTTTTGGCCATATCTCCTAAACTAAGCGTCCTAGAGCGAAAAGGGCTTTAATTCGTGACCACCCCCAAAAAATCGAAAAATCCACCCAATCCTAAAAAAATTGAAATTTTTATATGAAAAACTTCTTTTGGCCATATATCCTAAACTAAGCGTCCTAGAGCGAAAAGGGCTTTAATTCGTGACCACCCCCAAAAAATCGAAAAATCCACCCAATCCTAAAAAAATTGAAATTTTTATATGAAAAACTTCTTTTGGCCATATCTCCTAAACTAAGCGTCCTAGAGCGAAAAGGGCGATAATTCGTGACCACCCCCAAAAAATCGAAAAATCCACCCAAATCCTAAAAAAAATGAAATTTTTATATGAAAAACTTCTTTTGGCCATATCTCCTAAACTAAGCGTCCTAGAGCGAAAAGGACGATAATTCGTGACCACCCCCAAAAAATCGAAAAATCCACCCAAATCCTAAAAAAATTGAAATTTTTATATGAAAAACTTCTTTTGGCCATATCTCCTAAACTAAGCGTCCTAGAGCGAAAAGGACGATAATTCGTGACAACCCCCAAAAAATCGAAAAATCCACCAAAATCCTAAAAAAAATGAAATTTTTATATGAAAAACTTCTTTTGGCCATATCTCCTAAACTAAGCGTCCTAGAGCGAAAAGGGCGATAATTCGTGACCACCCCCAAAAAATCGAAAAATCCACCCAAATCCTAAAAAAATTGAAATTTTTATATGAAAAACTTCTTTTGGCCATATCTCCTAAACTAAGCGTCCTAGAGCGAAAAGGACGATAATTCGTGACCACCCCCAAAAAATCGAAAAATCCACCCAAATCCTAAAAAAATTGAAATTTTTATATGAAAAACTTCTTTTGGCCATATCTCCTAAACTAAGCGTCCTAGAGCGAAAAGGACGATAATTCGTGACAACCCCCAAAAAATCGAAAAATCCACCAAAATCCTAAAAAAATTGAAATTTTTATATGAAAAACTTCTTTTGGCCATATCTCCTAAACTAAGCGTCCTAGAGCAACAAGGGCTTTAATTCGTGACCACCCCCAAAAAATCGAAAAATCCACCCAAATCCTAAAAAAATTTAAATTTTTATATGAAAAACTTCTTTTGGCCATATCTCTTAAACTAAGCGTCCTAGAGCGAAAAGGACGATAATTCGTGACCACCCTCAAAAAATCGAAAAATCCACCCAAATCCTAAAAAAATTGAAATTTTTATATGAAAAACTTCTTTTGGCCATATCTCCTAAACTAAGCGTCCTAGAGCGAAAAGGGCTTTAATTCGTGACCACCCCCAAAAAATCGAAAAATCCACCCAAATCCTAAAAAAATTTAAATTTTTATATGAAAAACTTCTTTTGGCCATATCTCCTAAACTAAGCGTCCTAGAGCGAAAAGGACGATAATTCGTGACCACCCTCAAAAAATCGAAAAATCCACCCAAATCCTAAAAAAATTGAAATTTTTATATGAAAAACTTCTTTTGGCCATATCTCCTAAACTAAGCGTCCTAGAGCGAAAAGGACGATAATTCGTGACCACCCCCAAAAAATCGAAAAATCCACCCAAATCCTTAAAAAAATTGAAATTTTTATATGAAAAACTTCTTTTGGCCATATCTCCTAAACTAAGCGTCCTAGAGCAAAAGGGCTTTAATTCGTGACCACCCCCAAAAAATCGAAAAATCCACCCAAATCTTAAAAAAATTGAAATTTTTATATGAAAAACTTCTTTTGGCCATATCTCCTAAACTAAGCGTCCTAGAGCGAAAAGGACGATAATTCGTGACCACCCTCAAAAAATCGAAAAAATCCACCCAAATCCTAAAAAAATTGAAATTTTTATATGAAAAACTTCTTTTGGCCATATCTCCTAAACTAAGCGTCCTAGAGCGAAAAGGGCTTTAATTCGTGACCACCCCCAAAAAATCGAAAAATCCACCCAAATCCTAAAAAAATGAAATTTTTATATGAAAAACTTCTTTTGGCCATATCTCCTAAACTAAGCGTCCTAGAGCGAAAAGGGCGATAATTCGTGACCACCCCCAAAAAATCGAAAAATCCACCCAAATCCTAAAAAAATTGAAATTTTTATATGAAAAACTTCTTTTGGCCATATCTCCTAAACTAAGCGTCCTAGAGCGAAAAGGACGATAATTCGTGACCACCCTCAAAAAATCGAAAAATCCACCCAAATCCTAAAAAAATTGAAATTTTTATATGAAAAACTTCTTTTGGGTATATCTCCTAAACTAAGCGTCCTAGAGCGAAAAGGACGATAATTCGTGACCACCCTCAAAAAATCGAAAAATCCACCCAAATCCTAAAAAAGTTGAAATTTTTATATGAAAAACTTCTTTTGGCCATATCTCCTAAACTAAGCGTCCTAGAGCGAAAAGGACGATAATTTGTGATCACCCCCAAAAAATCGAAAAATCCACCCAAATCCTAAAAAAATTGAAATTTTTATATGAAAAACTTCTTTTGGCCATATATCCTAAACTAAGCGTCCTAGAGCGAAAAGGGCTTTAATTCGTGACCACCCCCAAAAAATCGAAAAATCCACCCAATCCTAAAAAAATTGAAATTTTTATATGAAAAACTTCATTTGGCCATATCTCCTAAACTAAGCGTCCTAGAGCGAAAAGGGCTTTAATTCGTGACCACCCCCAAAAAATCGAAAAATCCACCCAAATCCTAAAAAAATTGAAATTTTTATATGAAAAACTTCTTTTGGCCATATCTCCTAAACTAAGCGTCCTAGAGCGAAAAGGGCGATAATTCGTGACCACCCCCAAAAAATCGAAAAATCCACCCAAATCCTAAAAAAATTGAAATTTTTATATGAAAAACTTCTTTTGTCCATATCTCCTAAACTAAGCGTCCTAGAGCGAAAAGGACGATAATTCGTGACCACCCCCAAAAAATCGAAAAATCCACCCAAATCCTAAAAAAATTGAAATTTTTATATGAAAAACTTCTTTTGGCCATATCTCCTAAACTAAGCGTCCTAGAGCGAAAAGGACGATAATTCGTGACAACCCCCAAAAAATCGAAAAATCCACCAAAATCCTAAAAAAATTGAAATTTTTATATGAAAAACTTCTTTTGGCCATATCTCCTAAACTAAGCGTCCTAGAGCGAAAAGGGCTTTAATTCGTGACCACCCCCAAAAAATCGAAAAATCCACCCAAATCTTAAAAAAATTGAAATTTTTATATGAAAAACTTCTTTTGGCCATATCTCCTAAACTAAGCGTCCTAGAGCGAAAAGGACGATAATTCGTGACCACCCTCAAAAAATCGAAAAAATCCACCCAAATCCTAAAAAAATTGAAATTTTTATATGAAAAACTTCTTTTGGCCATATCTCCTAAACTAAGCGTCCTAGAGCGAAAAGGGCGATAATTCGTGACCACCCTCAAAAAATCGAAAAATCCACCCAAATCCTAAAAAAATTGAAATTTTTATATGAAAAACTTCTTTTGGCCATATCTCCTAAACTAAGCGTCCTAGAGCGAAAAGGGCGATAATTCGTGACCACCCCCAAAAAATCGAAAAATCCACCCAAATCCTAAAAAAATTTAAATTTTTATATGAAAAACTTCTTTTGGCCATATCTCCTAAACTAAGCGTCCTAGAGCGAAAAGGACGATAATTCGCGACCACCCCCAAAAAATCGAAAAATCCACCCAAATCCTAAAAAAGTTGAAATTTTTATATGAAAAACTTCTTTTGGCCATATCTCCTAAACTAAGCGTCCTAGAGCGAAAAGGACGATAATTCGTGACCACTCTCAAAAAATCGAAAAATCCACCCAAATCATAAAAAAGTTGAAATTTTTATATGAAAAACTGCTTTTGGCCATATATCCTAAACTAAGCGTCCTAGAGCGAAAAGGGCTTTAATTCGTGACCACCCCCAAAAAATCGAAAAATCCACCCAATCCTAAAAAAATTGAAATTTTGATATGAAAAACTTCATTTGGCCATATCTCCTAAACTAAGCGTCCTAGAGCGAAAAGGGCTTTAATTCGTGACCACCCCCAAAAAATCGAAAAATCCACCCAAATCCTAAAAAAATGAAATTTTTATATGAAAAACTTCTTTTGGCCATATCTCCTAAACTAAGCGTCCTAGAGCGAAAAGGGCGATAATTCGTGACCACCCCCAAAAAATCGAAAAATCCACCCAAATCCTAAAAAAATTTAAATTTTTATATGAAAAACTTCTTTTGGCCATATCTCCTAAACTAAGCGTCCTAGAGCGAAAAGGACGATAATTCGTGACCACCCCCAAAAAATCGAAAAATCCACCCAAATCCTAAAAAAATTGAAATTTTTATATGAAAAACTTCTTTTGGCCATATCTCCTAAACTAAGCGTCCTAGAGCGAAAAGGACGATAATTCGTGACCACCCTCAAAAAATCGAAAAATCCACCCAAATCCTAAAAAAGTTGAAATTTTTATATGAAAAACTTCTTTTGGCCATATCTCCTAAACTAAGCGTCCTAGAGCGAAAAGGACGATAATTCGTGACCACCCTCAAAAAATCGAAAAATCCACCCAAATCATAAAAAAGTTGAAATTTTTATATGAAAAACTTCTTTTGGCCATATCTCCTAAACTAAGCGTCCTAGAGCGAAAAGGGCTTTAATTCGTGACCACCCCCAAAAAATCGAAAAATCCACCCAAATCCTAAAAAAATGAAATTTTTATATGAAAAACTTCTTTTGGCCATATCTCCTAAACTAAGCGTCCTAGAGCGAAAAGGGCGATAATTCGTGACCACCCCCAAAAAATCGAAAAATCCACCCAAATCCTAAAAAAATTGAAATTTTTATATGAAAAACTTCTTTTGGCCATATCTCCTAAACTAAGCGTCCTAGAGCGAAAAGGACGATAATTCGTGACCACCCCCAAAAAATCGAAAAATCCACCCAAATCCTAAAAAAATTGAAATTTTTATATGAAAAACTTCTTTTGGCCATATCTCCTAAACTAAGCGTCCCAGAGCGAAAAGGACGATAATTCGTGACCACCCCCAAAAAATCGAAAAATCCACCCAAATCCTAAAAAAATTGAAATTTTTATATGAAAAACTTCTTTTGGCCATATCTCCTAAACTAAGCGTCCTAGAGCGAAAAGGACGATAATTCGTGACCACCCCCAAAAAATCGAAAAATCCACCCAAATCCTAAAAAAATTGAAATTTTTATATGAAAAACTTCTTTTGGCCATATCTCCTAAACTAAGCGTCCTAGAGCGAAAAGGACGATAATTCGTGACAACCCCCAAAAAATCGAAAAATCCACCAAAATCCTAAAAAAAATGAAATTTTTATATGAAAAACTTCTTTTGGCCATATCTCCTAAACTAAGCGTCCTAGAGCGAAAAGGGCTTTAATTCGTGACCACCCCCAAAAAATCGAAAAATCCACCCAAATCCTAAAAAAATTGAAATTTTTATATGAAAAACTTCTTTTGGCCATATCTCCTAAACTAAGCGTCCTAGAGCGAAAAGGACGATAATTCGTGACCACCCCCAAAAAATCGAAAAATCCACCCAAATCCTAAAAAAATTGAAATTTTTATATGAAAAACTTCTTTTGGCCATATCTCCTAAACTAAGCGTCCTAGAGCGAAAAGGACGATAATTCGTGACAACACCCAAAAAATCGAAAAATCCACCAAAATCCTAAAAAAATTGAAATTTTTATATGAAAAACTTCTTTTGGCCATATCTCCTAAACTAAGCGTCCTAGAGCGAAAAGGGCTTTAATTCGTGACCACCCCCAAAAAATCGAAAAATCCACCCAAATCCTAAAAAAATTGAAATTTTTATATGAAAAACTTCTTTTGGCCATATCTCCTAAACTAAGCGTCCTAGAGCGAAAAGGACGATAATTCGTGACCACCCTCAAAAAATCGAAAAATCCACCCAAATCCTAAAAAAATTGAAATTTTTATATGAAAAACTTCTTTTGGCCATATCTCCTAAACTAAGCGTCCTAGAGCGAAAAGGGCGATAATTTGTGACCACCCCCAAAAAATCGAAAAATCCACCCAAATCCTAAAAAATGGAAATTTTTATATGAAAAACTTCTTTTGGCCATATATCCTAAACTAAGCGTCCTAGAGCGAAAAGGGCTTTAATTCGTGACCACCCCCAAAAAATCGAAAAATCCACCCAATCCTAAAAAAATTGAAATTTTTATATGAAAAACTTCATTTGGCCATATCTCCTAAACTAAGCGTCCTAGAGCGAAAAGGGCTATAATTCGTGACCACCCCCAAAAAATCGAAAAATCCACCCAAATCCTAAAAAAATTGAAATTTTTATATGAAAAACTTCTTTTGGCCATATCTCCTAAGCTAAGCGTCCTAGAGCGAAAAGAACGATAATTCGTGACCACCCTCAAAAAATCGAAAAAATCCACCCAAATCCTAAAAAATTGAAATTTTTATATGAAAAACTTCTTTTGGCCATATCTCCTAAACTAAGCGTCCTAGAGCGAAAAGGGCGATAATTCGTGACCACCCTCAAAAAATCGAAAAATCCACCCAAATCCTAAAAAAATTGAAATTTTTATATGAAAAACTTCTTTTGGCCATATCTCCTAAACTAAGCGTCCTAGAGCGAAAAGGGCGATAATTCGTGACCACCCCCAAAAAATCGAAAAATCCACCCAAATCCTAAAAAAATTTAAATTTTTATATGAAAAACTTCTTTTGGCCATATCTCCTAAACTAAGCGTCCTAGAGCGAAAAGGACGATAATTCGCGACCACCCCCAAAAAATCGAAAAATCCACCCAAATCCTAAGAAAGTTGAAATTTTTATATGAAAAACTTCTTTTGGCCATATCTCCTAAACTAAGCGTCCTAGAGCGAAAAGGACGATAATTCGTGACCACTCTCAAAAAATCGAAAAATCCACCCAAATCATAAAAAAGTTGAAATTTTTATATGAAAAACTGCTTTTGGCCATATATCCTAAACTAAGCGTCCTAGAGCGAAAAGGGCTTTAATTCGTGACCACCCCCAAAAAATCGAAAAATCCACCCAATCCTAAAAAAATTGAAATTTTGATATGAAAAACTTCATTTGGCCATATCTCCTAAACTAAGCGTCCTAGAGCGAAAAGGGCTTTAATTCGTGACCACCCCCAAAAAATCGAAAAATCCACCCAAATCCTAAAAAAATTGAAATTTTTATATGAAAAACTTCTTTTGGCCATATCTCCTAAACTAAGCGTCCTAGAGCGAAAAGGACGATAATTCGTGACCACCCCCAAAAAATCGAAAAATCCACCCAAATCCTAAAAAAATTGAAATTTTTATATGAAAAACTTCTTTTGGCCATATCTCTTAAACTAAGCGTCCCAGAGCGAAAAGGACGATAATTCGTGACCACCCCCAAAAAATCGAAAAATCCACCCAAATCCTAAAAAATTTAAATTTTTATATGAAAAACTTCTTTTGGCCATATCTCCTAAACTAAGCGTCCTAGAGCGAAAAGGACGATAATTCGTGACCACCCCCAAAAAATCGAAAAATCCACCCAAATCCTAAAAAAATTGAAATTTTTATATGAAAAACTTCTTTTGGCCATATCTCCTAAACTAAGCGTCCTAGAGCGAAAAGGACGATAATTCGTGACAACCCCCAAAAAATCGAAAAATCCACCAAAATCCTAAAAAAATTGAAATTTTTATATGAAAAACTTCTTTTGGCCATATCTCCTAAACTAAGCGTCCTAGAGCGAAAAGGGCTTTAATTCGTGACCACCCCCAAAAAATCGAAAAATCCACCCAAATCCTAAAAAAATTGAAATTTTTATATGAAAAACTTCTTTTGGCCATATCTCCTAAACTAAGCGTCCTAGAGCGAAAAGGGCTTTAATTCGTGACCACCCCCAAAAAATCGAAAAATCCACCCAAATCCTAAAAAAATTGAAATTTTTATATGAAAAACTTCTTTTGGCCATATCTCCTAAACTAAGCGTCCTAGAGCGAAAAGGGCGATAATTCGTGACCACCCCCAAAAAATCGAAAAATCCACCCAAATCCTAAAAAAATTTAAATTTTTATATGAAAAACTTCTTTTGGCCATATCTCCTAAACTAAGCGTCCTAGAGCGAAAAGGACGATAATTCGTGACCACCCCCCAAAAAATCGAAAAATCCACCCAAATCCTAAAAAAATTGAAATTTTTATATGAAAAACTTCTTTTGGCCATATCTCCTAAACTAAGCGTCCTAGAGCGGAAAGGGCTTTAATTCGTGACCACCCCCAAAAAATCGAAAAATCCACCCAAATCCTAAAAAAATTGAAATTTTTATATGAAAAACTTCTTTTGGCCATATCTCCTAAACTAAGCGTCCTAGAGCGAAAAGGACGATAATTCGTGACCACCCCCAAAAAATCGAAAAATCCACCCAAATCCTAAAAAAATTTAAATTTTTATATGAAAAACTTCTTTTGGCCATATCTCCTAAACTAAGCGTCCTAGAGCGAAAAGGACGATAATTCGTGACCACCCCCCAAAAAATCGAAAAATCCACCCAAATCCTAAAAAAATTGAAATTTTTATATGAAAAACTTCTTTTGGCCATATCTCCTAAACTAAGCGTCCTAGAGCGAAAAGGGCGATAATTCGTGACCACCCCCAAAAAATCGAAAAATCCACCCAAATCCTAAAAAAATTTAAATTTTTATATGAAAAACTTCTTTTGGCCATATCTCCTAAACTAAGCGTCCTAGAGCGAAAAGGACGATAATTCGTGACCACCCTCAAAAAATCGACAAATCCACCCAAATCCTAAAAAATTGAAATTTTTATATGAAAAACTTCTTTTGGCCATATCTCCTAAACTAAGCGTCCTAGAGCGGAAAGGGCTTTAATTCGTGACCACCCCCAAAAAATCGAAAAATCCACCCAAATCCTAAAAAAATTGAAATTTTTATATGAAAAACTTCTTTTGGCCATATCTCCTAAACTAAGCGTCCTAGAGCGAAAAGGACGATAATTCGTGACCACCCCCAAAAAATCGAAAAATCCACCCAAATCCTAAAAAAATTGAAATTTTTATATGAAAAACTTCTTTTGGCCATATCTCCTAAACTAAGCGTCCTAGAGCGAAAAGGACGATAATTCGTGACCACCCCCAAAAAATCGAAAAATCCACCCAAATCCTAAAAAAATTGAAATTTTTATATGAAAAACTTCTTTTGGCCATATCTCCTAAACTAAGCGTCCTAGAGCGAAAAGGACGATAATTCGTGTCCACCCTCAAAAAATCGAAAAATCCACCCAAATCCTAAAAAAATTGAAATTTTTATATGAAAAACTTCTTTTGGCCATATCTCCTAAACTAAGCGTCCTAGAGCGAAAAAGGCTTTAATTCGTGACCACCCCCAAAAAATCGAAAAATCCACCCAAATCCTAAAAAAATTGAAATTTTTATATGAAAAACTTCTTTTGGCCATATCTCCTAAACTAAGCGTCCTAGAGCGAAAAGGACGATAATTCGTGACCACCCCCAAAAAATCGAAAAATCCACCAAAATCCTAACAAATTGAAATTTTTATATGAAAAACTTCTTTTGGCCATATCTCCTAAACTAAGCGTCCTAGAGCGAAAAGGACGATAATTCGTGACCACCCCCAAAAAATCGAAAAATCCACCCAAATCCTAAAAAAATTGAAATTTTTATATGAAAAACTTCTTTTGGCCATATCTCCTAAACTAAGCGTCCTAGAGCGAAAAGGACGATAATTCGTGATCACCCTCAAAAAATCGAAAAATCCACCCAAATCCTAAAAAAATTTAAATTTTTATATGAAAAACTTCTTTTGGCCATATCTCCTAAACTAAGCGTCCTAGAGCGAAAAGGACGATAATTCGTGACCACCCCCAAAAAATCGAAAAATCCACCCAAATCCTAAAAAAATTGAAATTTTTATATGAAAAACTTCTTTTGGCCATATCTCCTAAACTAAGCGTCCTAGAGCGAAAAGGGCTTTAATTCGTGACCACCCCCAAAAAATCGAAAAATCCACCCAAATCCTAAAAAAATTGAAATTTTTATATGAAAAACTTCTTTTGGCCATATCTCCTAAACTAAGCGTCCTAGAGCCAAAAGGACGATAATTCGTGACCACCCCCAAAAAATAGAAAAATCCACCCAAATCCTAAAAAAAATTGAAATTTTTATATGAAAAACTTCTTTTGGCCATATCTCCTAAACTAAGCGTCCTAGAGCGAAAAGGACGATAATTCGTGACCACCCCCAAAAAATCGAAAAATCCACCCAAATCCTAAAAAAATTGAAATTTTTATATGAAAAACTTCTTTTGGCCATATCTCCTAAACTAAGCGTCCTAGAGCGAAAAGGACGATAATTCGTGACCACCCCCAAAAAATCGAAAAATCCACCCAAATCCTAAAAAAAATTTGAAATTTTTATATGAAAAACTTCTTTTGGCCATATCTCCTAAACTAAGCGTCCTAGAGCGAAAAGGGCGATAATTCGTGACCACCCCCAAGAAATCGAAAAATCCACCCAAATCCTAAAAAAATTGAAATTTTTATATGAAAAACTTCTTTTGGCCATATCTCCTAAACTAAGCGTCCTAGAGCGAAAAGGACGATAATTCGTGACCACCCCCAAAAAATCGAAAAATCCACCCAAATCCTAAAAAATTGAAATTTTTATATGAAAAACTTCTTTTGGCCATATCTCCTAAACTAAGCGTCCTAGAGCGAAAAGGGCTTTAATTCGTGACCACCCCCAAAAAATCGAAAAATCCATCCAAATCCTAAAAAAATTGAAATTTTTATATGAAAAACTTCTTTTGGCCATATCTCCTAAACTAAGCGTCCTAGAGCGAAAAGGACGATAATTCGTGACCACCCCCAAAAAATCGAAAAATCCACCCAAATCCTAAAAAAATTGAAATTTTTATATGAAAAACTTCTTTTGGCCATATCTCCTAAACTAAGCGTCCTAGAGCGAAAAGGACGATAATTCGTGACCACCCTCAAAAAATCGAAAAATCCACCCAAATCCTAAAAAAATTGAAATTTTTATATGAAAAACTTCTTTTGGCCATATCTCCTAAACTAAGCGTCCTAGAGCGAAAAGGACGATAATTCGTGACCACCCCCAAAAAATCGAAAAATCCACCAAAATCCTAACAAATTGAAATTTTTATATGAAAAACTTCTTTTGGCCATATCTCCTAAACTAAGCGTCCTAGAGCGAAAAGGACGATAATTCGTGACCACCCCCAAAAAATCGAAAAATCCACCCAAATCCTAAAAGAATTGAAATTTTTATATGAAAAACTCCTTTTGGCCATATCTCCTAAACTAAGCGTCCTAGAGCGAAAAGGACGATAATTCGTGACCACCCTCAAAAAATCGAAAAATCCACCCAAATCCTAAAAAAATTGAAATTTTTATATGAAAAACTTCTTTTGGCCATATCTCCTAAACTAAGCGTCCTAGAGCGAAAAGGGCTTTAATTCGTGACCACCCCCAAAAAATCGAAAAATCCACCCAAATCCTAAAAAAATTGAAATTTTTATATGAAAAACTTCTTTTGGCCATATCTCCTAAACTAAGCGTCCTAGAGCGAAAAGGACGATAATTCGTGACCACCCCCAAAAAATCGAAAAATCCACCAAAATCCTAACAAATTGAAATTTTTATATGAAAAACTTCTTTTGGCCATATCTCCTAAACTAAGCGTCCTAGAGCGAAAAGGACGATAATTCGTGACCACCCCCAAAAAATCGAAAAATCCACCCAAATCCTAAAAAAATTGAAATTTTTATATGAAAAACTTCTTTTGGCCATATCTCCTAAACTAAGCGTCCTAGAGCGAAAAGGACGATAATTCGTGACCACCCCCAAAAAATCGAAAAATCCACCCAAATCCTAAAAAAATTGAAATTTTTATATGAAAAACTTCTTTTGGCCATATCTCCTAAACTAAGCGTCCTAGAGCGAAAAGGACGATAATTCGTGACCACCCTCAAACAATCGAAAAATCCACCCAAATCCTAAAAAAATTGAAATTTTTATATGAAAAACTTCTTTTGGCCATATCTCCTAAACTAAGCGTCCTAGAGCGAAAAGGACGATAATTCGTGACCACCCCCAAAAAATCGAAAAATCCACCCAAATCCTAAAAAAATTGAAATTTTTATATGAAAAACTTCTTTTGGCCATATCTCCTAAACTAAGCGTCCTAGAGCGAAAAGGACGATAATTCGTGACCACCCCCAAAAAATCGAAAAATCCACCCAAATCCTAAAAAAATTTGAAATTTTTATATGAAAAACTTCTTTTGGCCATATCTCCTAAACTAAGCGTCCTAGAGCGAAAAGGGCGATAATTCGTGACCACCCCCAAGAAATCGAAAAATCCACCCAAATCCTAAAAAAATTGAAATTTTTATATGAAAAACTTCTTTTGGCCATATCTCCTAAACTAAGCGTCCTAGAGCGAAAAGGACGATAATTCGTGACCACCCCCAAAAAATCGAAAAATCCACCCAAATCCTAAAAAATTGAAATTTTTATATGAAAAACTTCGTTTGGCCATATCTCCTAAACTAAGCGTCCTAGAGCGAAAAGGACGATAATTCGTGACCACCCCCAAAAAATCGAAAAATCCACCCAAATCCTAAAAAAATTGAAATTTTTATATGAAAACTTCTTCTGGCCAAAAATCAAAAAATACACCCAATAAGCGTCCTAGAGCGAAAAGGGCTTTAATTCGTGACCACCCTCAAAAAATCGAAAAATCCACCCAAATCCTAAAAAAATTTAAATTTTTATATGAAAAACTTCTTTTGGCCATATCTCCTAAACTAAGCGTCTTAGAGCGAAAAGGACTATAATTCGTGACCACCCCCAAAACATCGAAAAATCCACCCAAATCCTACAAAAATTGAAATTTTTATATGAAAAACTTCTTTTGGCCATATCTCCTAAACTAAGCGTCCTAGAGCGAAAAGGACGATAACTCGTGACCACCCCCAAAAAATCGAAAAATCCACCCAAATCCTAAAAAAATTTGAAATTTTTATATGAAAAACTTCTTTTGGCCATATCTCCTAAACTAAGCGTCCTAGAGCGAAAAGGGCGATAATTCATGACCACCCCCAGAAATCGAAAAATCCACCCAAATCCTAAAAAAATTGAAATTTTTATATGAAAAACTTCTTTTGGCCATATCTCCTAAACTAAGCGTCCTAGAGCGAAAAGGGCTTTAATTCGTGACCACCCCCAAAAAATCGAAAAATCCACCCAAATCCTAAAAAAATTGAAATTTTTATATGAAAAACTTCTTTTGGCCATATCTCCTAAACTAAGCGTCCTAGAGCGAAAAGGACGATAATTCGTGACCACCCCCAAAAAATCGAAAAATCCACCAAAATCCTAACAAATTGAAATTTTTATATGAAAAACTTCTTTTGGCCATATCTCCTAAACTAAGCGTCCTAGAGCGAAAAGGACGATAATTCGTGACCACCCCCAAAAAATCGAAAAATTCACCCAAATCCTAAAAAAAATTGAAATTTTTATATGAAAAACTTCTTTTGGCCATATCTCCTAAACTAAGCGTCCTAGAGCGAAAAGGACGATAATTCGTGACCACCCTCAAAAAATCGAAAAATCCACCCAAATCCTAAAAAAATTGAAATTTTTATATGAAAAACTTCTTTTGGCCATATCTCCTAAACTAAGCGTCCTAGAGCGAAAAGGACGATAATTCGTGACCACCCCCAAAAAATCGAAAAATCCACCCAAATCCTAAAAAAATTGAAATTTTTATATGAAAAACTTCTTTTGGCCATATCTCCTAAACTAAGCGTCCTAGAGCGAAAAGGGCTTTAATTCGTGACCACCCCCAAAAAATCGAAAAATCCACCCAAATCCTAAAAAAATTGAAATTTTTATATGAAAAACTTCTTTTGGCCATATCTCCTAAACTAGAGCGAAAAGGACGATAATTCGTGACCACCCCCAAAAAATCGAAAAATCCACCAAAATCCTAACAAATTGAAATTTTTATATGAAAAACTTCTTTTGGCCATATCTCCTAAACTAAGCGTCCTAGAGCGAAAAGGACGATAATTCGTGACCACCCCCAAAAAATCGAAAAATCCACCCAAATCCTAAAAAAATTGAAATTTTTATATGGAAAACTTCTTTTGGCCATATCTCCTAAACTAAGCGTCCTAGAGCGAAAAGGACGATAATTCGTGACCACCCCCAAAAAATCGAAAAATCCACCCAAATCCTAAAAAAATTGAAATTTTTATATGAAAAACTTCTTTTGGCCATATCTCCTAAACTAAGCGTCCTAGAGCGAAAAGGACGATAATTCGTGATCACCCTCAAAAAATCGAAAAATCCACCCAAATCCTAAAAAAATTGAAATTTTTATATGAAAAACTTCTTTTGGCCATATCTCCTAAACTAAGCGTCCTAGAGCGAAAAGGGCTTTAATTCGTGACCACCCCCAAAAAATCGAAAAATCCACCAAAATCCTAAAAAAATTCAAATTTTTATATGAAAAACTTCTTTGGCCATATCTCCTAAACTAAGCGTCCTAGAGCGAAAAGGGCTTTAATTCGTGACCACCCCCAAAAAATCGAAAAATCCACCCAAATCCTAAAAAAATTGAAATTTTTATATGAAAAACTTCTTTTGGCCATATCTCCTAAACTAAGCGTCCTAGAGCGAAAAGGACGATAATTCGTGACCACCCCCAAAAAATCGAAAAATCCACCAAAATCCTAACAAATTGAAATTTTTATATGAAAAACTTCTTTTGGCCATATCTCCTAAACTAGGCGTCCTAGAGCGAAAAGGACGATAATTCGTGACCACCCCCAAAAAATCGAAAAATCCACCCAAATCCTAAAAAAATTGAAATTTTTATATGAAAAACTTCTTTTGGCCATATCTCCTAAACTAAGCGTCCTAGAGCGAAAAGGACGATAATTCGTGACCACCCCCAAAAAATCGAAAAATCCACCCAAATCCTAAAAAAATTGAAATTTTTATATGAAAAACTTCTTTTGGCCATATCTCCTAAACTAAGCGTCCTAGAGCGAAAAGGACGATAATTCGTGACCACCCCCAAAAAATCGAAAAATCCACCCAAATCCTAAAAAAATTGAAATTTTTATATGAAAAACTTCTTTTGGCCATATCTCCTAAACTAAGCGTCCTAGAGCGAAAAGGACGATAATTCGTGACCACCCCCAAAAAATCGAAAAATCCACCCAAATCCTAAAAAAATTTGAAATTTTTATATGAAAAACTTCTTTTGGCCATATCTCCTAAACTAAGCGTCCTAGAGCGAAAAGGGCGATAATTCGTGACCACCCCCAAGAAATCGAAAAATCCACCCAAATCCTAAAAAAAATTGAAATTTTTATATGAAAAACTTCTTTTGGCCATATCTCCTAAACTAAGCGTCCTAGAGCGAAAAGGACGATAATTCGTGACCACCCCCAAAAAATCGAAAAATCCACCCAAATCCTAAAAAATTGAAATTTTTATATGAAAAACTTCTTTTGGCCATATCTCCTAAACTAAGCGTCCTAGAGCGAAAAGGGCTTCAATTCGTGACCACCCCCAAAAAATCGAAAAATCCACCCAAATCCTAAAAAAATTGAAATTTTTATATGAATAACTTCTTCTGGCCATATCTCCTAAACTAAGCGTCCTAGAGCGAAAAGGACGATAATTCGTGACCACCCTCAAAAAATCGACAAATCCACCCAAATCCTAAAAAATTGAAATTTTTATATGAAAAACTTCTTTTGGCCATATCTCCTAAACTAAGCGTCCTAGAGCGAAAAGGGCTTTAATTCGTGACCACCCCCAAAAATCGAAAAATCCACCCACATCCTAAAAAAATTGAAATTTTTATATGAAAAACTTCTTTTGGCCATATCTCCTAAACTAAGCGTCCTAGAGCGAAAAGGACGATAACTCGTGACCACCCCCAAAAAATCGAAAAATCCACCCAAATCCTAAAAAAATTTGAAATTTTTATATGAAAAACTTCTTTTGGCCATATCTCCTAAACTAAGCGTCCTAGAGCGAAAAGGGCGATAATTCATGACCACCCCCAGAAATCGAAAAATCCACCCAAATCCTAAAAAAATTGAAATTTTTATATGAAAAACTTCTTTTGGCCGTATCTCCTAAACTAAGCGTCCTAGAGCGAAAAGGGCTTTAATTCGTGACCACCCCCAAAAAATCGAAAAATCCACCCAAATCCTAAAAAAATTGAAATTTTTATATGAAAAACTTCTTTTGGCCATATCTCCTAAACTAAGCGTCCTAGAGCGAAAAGGACGATAATTCGTGACCACCCCCAAAAAATCGAAAAATCCACCAAAATCCTAACAAATTGAAATTTTTATATGAAAAACTTCTTTTGGCCATATCTCCTAAACTAAGCGTCCTAGAGCGAAAAGGACGATAATTCGTGACCACCCCCAAAAAATCGAAAAATTCACCCAAATCCTAAAAAAAATTGAAATTTTTATATGAAAAACTTCTTTTGGCCATATCTCCTAAACTAAGCGTCCTAGAGCGAAAAGGACGATAATTCGTGACCACCCTCAAAAAATCGAAAAATCCACCCAAATCCTAAAAAAATTGAAATTTTTATATGAAAAACTTCTTTTGGCCATATCTCCTAAACTAAGCGTCCTAGAGCGAAAAGGACGATAATTCGTGACCACCCTCAAAAAATCGAAAAATCCACCCAAATCCTAAAAAAATTGAAATTTTTATATGAAAAACTTCTTTTGGCCATATCTCCTAAACTAAGCGTCCTAGAGCGAAAAGGGCTTTAATTCGTGACCACCCCCAAAAAATCGAAAAATCCACCCAAATCCTAAAAAAATTGAAATTTTTATATGAAAAACTTCTTTTGGCCATATCTCCTAAACTAGAGCGAAAAGGACGATAATTCGTGACCACCCCCAAAAAATCGAAAAATCCACCCAAATCCTAAAAAAGTTGAAATTTTTATATGAAAAACTTCTTTTGGCCATATCTCCTAAACTAAGCGTCCTAGAGCGAAAAGGACGATAATTCGTGACCACCCTAAAAAAATCGAAAAATCCACCCAAATCCTAAAAAAAACTGAAATTTTTATATGAAAAACTTCTTTTGGCCATATCTCCTAAACTAAGCGTCCTAGAGCGAAAAGGGCTTTAATTCGTGACCACCCTCAAAAAATCGAAAAATCCACCCAAATCCTAAAAAAATTGAAATTTTTATATGAAAAACTTCTTTTGGCCATATCTCCTAAACTAAGCGTCCTAGAGCGAAAAGGACGATAATTCGTGACCACCCCCAAAAAATCGAAAAATCCAACCAAATCCTAAAAAAATGGAAATTCTTATATGAAAAACTTCTTTTGGCCATATCTCCTAAACTAAGCGTCCTAGAGCGAAAAGGGCTTTAATTCGTGACCACCCCCAAAAAATCGAAAAATCCACCAAAATCCTAAAAAAATTGAAATTTTTATATGAAAAACTTCTTTTGGCCATATCTCCTAAACTAAGCGTCCTAGAGCGAAAAGGGCGATAATTCATGACCACCCCCAGAAATCGAAAAATCCACCCAAATCCTAAAAAAATTGAAATTTTTATATGAAAAACTTCTTTTGGCCGTATCTCCTAAACTAAGCGTCCTAGAGCGAAAAGGGCTTTAATTCGTGACCACCCCCAAAAAATCGAAAAATCCACCCAAATCCTAAAAAAATTGAAATTTTTATATGAAAAACTTCTTTTGGCCATATCTCCTAAACTAAGCGTCCTAGAGCGAAAAGGACGATAATTCGTGACCACCCCCAAAAAATCGAAAAATCCACCAAAATCCTAACAAATTGAAATTTTTATATGAAAAACTTCTTTTGGCCATATCTCCTAAACTAAGCGTCCTAGAGCGAAAAGGACGATAATTCGTGACCACCCCCAAAAAATCGAAAAATTCACCCAAATCCTAAAAAAAATTGAAATTTTTATATGAAAAACTTCTTTTGGCCATATCTCCTAAACTAAGCGTCCTAGAGCGAAAAGGACGATAATTCGTGACCACCCTCAAAAAATCGAAAAATCCACCCAAATCCTAAAAAAATTGAAATTTTTATATGAAAAACTTCTTTTGGCCATATCTCCTAAACTAAGCGTCCTAGAGCGAAAAGGACGATAATTCGTGACCACCCTCAAAAAATCGAAAAATCCACCCAAATCCTAAAAAAATTGAAATTTTTATATGAAAAACTTCTTTTGGCCATATCTCCTAAACTAAGCGTCCTAGAGCGAAAAGGGCTTTAATTCGTGACCACCCCCAAAAAATCGAAAAATCCACCCAAATCCTAAAAAAATTGAAATTTTTATATGAAAAACTTCTTTTGGCCATATCTCCTAAACTAGAGCGAAAAGGACGATAATTCGTGACCACCCCCAAAAAATCGAAAAATCCACCAAAATCCTAACAAATTGAAATTTTTATATGAAAAACTTCTTTTGGCCATATCTCCTAAACTAAGCGTCCTAGAGCGAAAAGGACGATAATTCGTGACCACCCCCAAAAAATCGAAAAATCCACCCAAATCCTAAAAAAATTGAAATTTTTATATGAAAAACTTCTTTTGGCCATATCTCCTAAACTAAGCGTCCTAGAGCGAAAAGGACGATAATTCGTGACCACCCCCAAAAAATCGAAAAATCCACCCAAATCCTAAAAAAATTGAAATTTTTATATGAAAAACTTCTTTTGGCCATATCTCCTAAACTAAGCGTCCTAGAGCGAAAAGGACGATAATTCGTGATCACCCTCAAAAAATCGAAAAATCCACCCAAATCCTAAAAAAATTGAAATTTTTATATGAAAAACTTCTTTTGGCCATATCTCCTAAACTAAGCGTCCTAGAGCGAAAAGGGCTTTAATTCGTGACCACCCCCAAAAAATCGAAAAATCCACCAAAATCCTAAAAAAATTCAAATTTTTATATGAAAAACTTCTTTGGCCATATCTCCTAAACTAAGCGTCCTAGAGCGAAAAGGGCTTTAATTTGTGACCACCCCCAAAAAATCGAAAAATCCACCCAAATCCTAAAAAAATTGAAATTTTTATATGAAAAACTTCTTTTGGCCATCTCTCCTAAACTAAGCGTCCTAGAGCGAAAAGGGCGATAATTCGTGACCACCCCCAAAAAATCGAAAAATCCACCCAAATCCTAAAAAAATTGAAATTTTTATATGAAAAACTTCTTTTGGCCATATCTCATAAACTAAGCGTCCTAGAGCGAAAAGGACGATAATTCGTGACCACCCCCAAAAAATCGAAAAATCCACCCAAATCCTAAAAAAATTGAAATTTTTATATGAAAAACTTCTTTTGGCCATATCTCCTAAACTAAGCGTCCTAGAGCGAAAAGGACGATAATTCGTGATCACCCTCAAAAAATCGAAAAATCCACCCAAATCCTAAAAAAATTGAAATTTTTATATGAAAAACTTCTTTTGGCCATATCTCCTAAACTAAGCGTCCTAGAGCGAAAAGGACGATAATTCGTGACCACCCCCAAAAAATCGAAAAATCCACCCAAATCCTAAAAAAATTTGAAATTTTTATATGAAAAACTTCTTTTGGCCATATCTCCTAAACTAAGCGTCCTAGAGCGAAAAGGGCGATAATTCGTGACCACCCCCAAGAAATCGAAAAATCCACCCAAATCCTAAAAAAATTGAAATTTTTATATGAAAAACTTCTTTTGGCCATATCTCCTAAACTAAGCGTCCTAGAGCGAAAAGGACGATAATTCGTGACCACCCCCAAAAAATCGAAAAATCCACCCAAATCCTAAAAAATTGAAATTTTTATATGAAAAACTTCGTTTGGCCATATCTCCTAAACTAAGCGTCCTAGAGCGAAAAGGACGATAATTCGTGACCACCCCCAAAAAATCGAAAAATCCACCCAAATCCTAAAAAAATTGAAATTTTTATATGAAAACTTCTTCTGGCCAAAAATCAAAAAATACACCCAATAAGCGTCCTAGAGCGAAAAGGGCTTTAATTCGTGACCACCCTCAAAAAATCGAAAAATCCACCCAAATCCTAAAAAAATTGAAATTTTTATATGAAAAACTTCTTTTGGCCATATCTCCTAAACTAAGCGTCTTAGAGCGAAAAGGACTATAATTCGTGACCACCCCCAAAACATCGAAAAATCCACCCAAATCCTACAAAAATTGAAATTTTTATATGAAAAACTTCTTTTGGCCATATCTCCTAAACTAAGCGTCCTAGAACGAAAAGGACGATAATTCGTGACCACCCTCAAAAAATCGAAAAATCCACCCAAATCCTAAAAAAATTGAAATTTTTATATGAAAAGCTTCTTTTGGCCATATCTCCTAAACTAAGCGTCCTAGAGCGAAAAGGACGATAACTCGTGACCACCCCCAAAAAATCGAAAAATCCACCCAAATCCTAAAAAAATTTGAAATTTTTATATGAAAAACTTCTTTTGGCCATATCTCCTAAACTAAGCGTCCTAGAGCGAAAAGGGCGATAATTCATGACCACCCCCAGAAATCGAAAAATCCACCCAAATCCTAAAAAAATTGAAATTTTTATATGAAAAACTTCTTTTGGCCATATCTCCTAAACTAAGCGTCCTAGAGCGAAAAGGGCTTTAATTCGTGACCACCCCCAAAAAATCGAAAAATCCACCCAAATCCTAAAAAAATTGAAATTTTTATATGAAAAACTTCTTTTGGCCATATCTCCTAAACTAAGCGTCCTAGAGCGAAAAGGACGATAATTCGTGACCACCCCCAAAAAATCGAAAAGTCCACCAAAATCCTAACAAATTGAAATTTTTATATGAAAAACTTCTTTTGGCCATATCTCCTAAACTAAGCGTCCTAGAGCGAAAAGGACGATAATTCGTGACCACCCCCAAAAAATCGAAAAATTCACCCAAATCCTAAAAAAAATTGAAATTTTTATATGAAAAACTTCTTTTGGCCATATCTCCTAAACTAAGCGTCCTAGAGCGAAAAGGACGATAATTCGTGACCACCCTCAAAAAATCGAAAAATCCACCCAAATCCTAAAAAAATTGAAATTTTTATATGAAAAACTTATTTTGGCCATATCTCCTAAACTAAGCGTCCTAGAGCGAAAAGGACGATAATTCGTGACCACCCTCAAAAAATCGAAAAATCCACCCAAATCCTAAAAAAATTGAAATTTTTATATGAAAAACTTCTTTTGGCCATATCTCCTAAACTAAGCGTCCTAGAGCGAAAAGGGCTTTAATTCGTGACCACCCCCAAAAAATCGAAAAATCCACCCAAATCCTAAAAAAATTGAAATTTTTATATGAAAAACTTCTTTTGGCCATATCTCCTAAACTAGAGCGAAAAGGACGATAATTCGTGACCACCCCCAAAAAATCGAAAAATCCACCAAAATCCTAACAAATTGAAATTTTTATATGAAAAACTTCTTTTGGCCATATCTCCTAAACTAAGCGTCCTAGAGCGAAAAGGACGATAATTCGTGACCACCCCCAAAAAATCGAAAAATCCACCCAAATCCTAAAAAAATTGAAATTTTTATATGAAAAACTTCTTTTGGCCATATCTCCTAAACTAAGCGTCCTAGAGCGAAAAGGACGATAATTCGTGACCACCCCCAAAAAATCGAAAAATCCACCCAAATCCTAAAAAAATTGAAATTTTTATATGAAAAACTTCTTTTGGCCATATCTCCTAAACTAAGCGTCCTAGAGCGAAAAGGACGATAATTCGTGATCACCCTCAAAAAATCGAAAAATCCACCCAAATCCTAAAAAAATTGAAATTTTTATATGAAAAACTTCTTTTGGCCATATCTCCTAAACTAAGCGTCCTAGAGCGAAAAGGGCTTTAATTCGTGACCACCCCCAAAAAATCGAAAAATCCACCAAAATCCTAAAAAAATTCAAATTTTTATATGAAAAACTTCTTTGGCCATATCTCCTAAACTAAGCGTCCTAGAGCGAAAAGGGCTTTAATTTGTGACCACCCCCAAAAAATCGAAAAATCCACCCAAATCCTAAAAAAATTGAAATTTTTATATGAAAAACTTCTTTTGGCCATCTCTCCTAAACTAAGCGTCCTAGAGCGAAAAGGGCGATAATTCGTGACCACCCCCAAAAAATCGAAAAATCCACCCAAATCCTAAAAAAATTGAAATTTTTATATGAAAAACTTCTTTTGGCCATATCTCATAAACTAAGCGTCCTAGAGCGAAAAGGACGATAATTCGTGACCACCCCCAAAAAATCGAAAAATCCACCCAAATCCTAAAAAAATTGAAATTTTTATATGAAAAACTTCTTTTGGCCATATCTCCTAAACTAAGCGTCCTAGAGCGAAAAGGACGATAATTCGTGATCACCCTCAAAAAATCGAAAAATCCACCCAAATCCTAAAAAAATTGAAATTTTTATATGAAAAACTTCTTTTGGCCATATCTCCTAAACTAAGCGTCCTAGAGCGAAAAGGGCTTTAATTCGTGACCACCCCCAAAAAATCGAAAAATCCACCAAAATCCTAAAAAAATTCAAATTTTTATATGAAAAACTTCTTTGGCCATATCTCCTAAACTAAGCGTCCTAGAGCGAAAAGGGCTTTAATTCGTGACCACCCCCAAAAAATCGAAAAATCCACCCAAATCCTAAAAAAATTGAAATTTCTATATGAAAAACTTCTTTTGGCCATATCTCCTAAACTAAGCGTCCTAGAGCGAAAAGGACGATAATTCGTGACCACCCCCAAAAAATCGAAAAATCCACCAAAATCCTAACAAATTGAAATTTTTATATGAAAAACTTCTTTTGGCCATATCTCCTAAACTAGGCGTCCTAGAGCGAAAAGGACGATAATTCGTGACCACCCCCAAAAAATCGAAAAATCCACCCAAATCCTAAAAAAATTGAAATTTTTATATGAAAAACTTCTTTTGGCCATATCTCCTAAACTAAGCGTCCTAGAGCGAAAAGGACGATAATTCGTGACCACCCCCAAAAAATCGAAAAATCCACCCAAATCCTAAAAAAATTGAAATTTTTATATGAAAAACTTCTTTTGGCCATATCTCCTAAACTAAGCGTCCTAGAGCGAAAAGGACGATAATTCGTGACCACCCCCAAAAAATCGAAAAATCCACCCAAATCCTAAAAAAATTGAAATTTTTATATGAAAAACTTCTTTTGGCCATATCTCCTAAACTAAGCGTCCTAGAGCGAAAAGGACGATAATTCGTGACCACCCCCAAAAAATCGAAAAATCCACCCAAATCCTAAAAAAATTTGAAATTTTTATATGAAAAACTTCTTTTGGCCATATCTCCTAAACTAAGCGTCCTAGAGCGAAAAGGGCGATAATTCGTGACCACCCCCAAGAAATCGAAAAATCCACCCAAATCCTAAAAAAATTGAAATTTTTATATGAAAAACTTCTTTTGGCCATATCTCCTAAACTAAGCGTCCTAAACTAAATCCTAAAAAATTGAAATTTTTATATGAAAAACTTCTTTTGGCCATATCTCCTAAACTAAGCGTCCTAGAGCGAAAAGGGCTTCAATTCGTGACCACCCCCAAAAAATCGAAAAATACACCCAAATCCTAAAAAAATTGAAATTTTTATATGAATAACTTCTTCTGGCCATATCTCCTAAACTAAGCGTCCTAGAGCGAAAAGGACGATAATTCGTGACCACCCTCAAAAAATCGACAAATCCACCCAAATCCTAAAAAATTGAAATTTTTATATGAAAAACTTCTTTTGGCCATATCTCCTAAACTAAGCGTCCTAGAGCGAAAAGGGCTTTAATTCGTGACCACCCCCAAAAATCGAAAAATCCACCCAAATCCTAAAAAAATTGAAATTTTTATATGAAAAACTTCTTTTGGCCATATCTCCTAAACTAAGCGTCCTAGAGCGAAAAGGACGATAATTCGTGACCACCCCCAAAAAATCGAAAAATCCACCCAAATCCTAAAAAAATTGAAATTTTTATATGAATAACTTCTTCTGGCCATATCTCCTAAACTAAGCGTCCTAGAGCGAAAAGGACGATAATTCGTGACCACCCTCAAAAAATCGACAAATCCACCCAAATCCTAAAAAATTGAAATTTTTATATGAAAAACTTCTTTTGGCCATATCTCCTAAACTAAGCGTCCTAGAGCGAAAAGGGCTTTAATTCGTGACCACCCCCAAAAATCGAAAAATCCACCCAAATCCTAAAAAAATTTAAATTTTTATATGAAAAACTTCTTTTGGCCATATCTCCTAAACTAAGCGTCCTAGAGCGAAAAGGACGATAATTCGTGACCACCCCCAAAAAATCGAAAAATCCATCCAAATCCTAAAAAAATTGAAATTTTTATATGAAAAACTTCTTTTGGCCATATCTCCTAAACTAAGCGTCCTAGAGCGAAAAGGACGATAATTCGTGACCACCCCCAAAAAATCGAAAAATCCACCCAAATCCTAAAAAAATTGAAATTTTTATATGAAAAACTTCTTTTGGCCATATCTCCTAAACTAAGCGTCCTAGAGCGAAAAGGACGATAATTCGTGACCACCCTCAAAAAATCGAAAAATCCACCCAAATCCTAAAAAAATTGAAATTTTTATATGAAAAACTTCTTTTGGCCATATCTCCTAAACTAAGCGTCCTAGAGCGAAAAGGGATTTAATTCGTGACCACCCCCAAAAAAATCGAAAAATCCACCCAAATCCTAAAAAAATTGAAATTTTTATATGAAAAACTTCTTTTGGCCATATCTCCTAAACTAAGCGTCCTAGAGCGAAAAGGACGATAATTCGTGACCACCCCCAAAAAATCGAAAAATCCACCAAAATCCTAACAAATTGAAATTTTTATATGAAAAACTTCTTTTGGCCATATCTCCTAAACTAAGCGTCCTAGAGCGAAAAGGACGATAATTCGTGACCACCCCCAAAAAATCGAAAAACTTCTAAACTAAGCGTCCCAGAGCGAAAAGGGCTTTAATTCGTGACCACCCCCAAAAAATCGAAAAATCCACCCAAATCCTAAAAAAATTGAAATTTTTATATGAAAAACTTCTTTTGGCCATATCTCCTAAACTAAGCGTCCTAGAGCGAAAAGGACGATAATTCGTGACCACCCCCAAAAAATCGAAAAATCCACCCAAATCCTAAAAAAATTGAAATTTTTATATGAAAAACTTCTTTTGGCCATATCTCCTAAACTAAGCGTCCTAGAGCGAAAAGGACGATAATTCGTGATCACCCTCAAAAAATCGAAAAATCCACCCAAATCCTAAAAAAATTGAAATTTTTATATGAAAAACTTCTTTTGGCCATATCTCCTAAACTAAGCGTCCTAGAGCGAAAAGGACGATAATTCGTGACCACCCCCAAAAAATCGAAAAATCCACCCAAATCCTAAAAAAATTGAAATTTTTATATGAAAAACTTCTTTTGGCCATATCTCCTAAACTAAGCGTCCTAGAGCGAAAAGGGCTTTAATTCGTGACCACCCCCAAAAAATCGAAAAATCCACCCAAATCCTAAAAAAATTTAAATTTTTATATGAAAAACTTCTTTTGGCCATATCTCCTAAACTAAGCGTCCTAGAGCGAAAAGGACGATAATTCGTGACCACCCCCAAAAAATCGAAAAATCCACCCAAATCCTAAAAAAATTGAAATTTTTATATGAAAAACTTCTTTTGGCCATATCTCCTAAACTAAGCGTCCTAGAGCGAAAAGGACGATAATTCGTGACCACCCTCAAAAAATCGAAAAATCCACCCAAATCCTAAAAAAATTGAAATTTTTATATGAAAAACTTCTTTTGGCCATATCTCCTAAACTAAGCGTCCTAGAGCGAAGAGGGCGATAATTCGTGACCACCCCCAAAAAATCGAAAAATCCAACCAAATCCTAAAAAAGTTGAAAATTTTATATGAAAAACTTCTTTTGGCCATATCTCCTAAACTAAGCGTCCTAG
Source organism: Haematobia irritans (assembly GCF_050003625.1). Lineage (NCBI taxonomy): Eukaryota > Metazoa > Arthropoda > Insecta > Diptera > Muscidae > Haematobia > Haematobia irritans. The sequence continues at coordinate 32,737,801 of NC_134397.1, forward strand.
AGCGAAAAGGGCTTTAATTCGTGACCACCCCCAAAAAATCGAAAAATCCACCCAAATCCTAAAAAAATTGAAATTTTTATATGAAAAACTTCTTTTGGCCGTATCTCCTAAACTAAGCGTCCTAGAGCGAAAAGGACGATAATTCGTGACCACCCTCAAAAAATCGAAAAATCCACCCAAATCCTAAAAAAAATTGAAATTTTTATATGAAAAACTTCTTTTGGCCATATCTCCTAAACTAAGCGTCCTCGAGCGAAGAGGGCGATAATTCGTGACCACCCCCAAAAAATCGAAAAATCCAACCAAATCCTAAAAAAAATGGAAATTTTTATATGAAAAAATTCTTTTGGCCATATCTCCTAAACTAAGCGTCCTAGAGCGAAAAGGGCGTTAATTCGTGACCACCACCAAAAAATCGAAAAATCCTCCCAAATCCTAAAAAAATTGAAATTTTTATATGAAAAACTTCTTTTGGCCATATCTCCTAAACTAAGCGTCCTAGAGCGAAAAGGACGATAATTCGTGACCACCCTCAAAAAATCGAAAAATCCACCCAAATCCTAAAAAAATTGAAATTTTTATATGAAAAACTTCTTTTGGCCATATCTCCTAAACTAAGCGTCCTAGAGCGAAAAGGACGATAATTCGTGACCAACCCCAAAAAATCGAAAAATCCACCCAAATCCTAAAAAAATTGAAATTTTTATATGAAAAACTTCTTTTGGCCATATCTCCTAAACTAAGCGTCCTAGAGCGAAAAGGACGATAATTCGTGACCACCCCCAAAAAATCGAAAAATCCATCCAAATCGTAAAAAAATTGAAATTTTTATATGAAAAACTTCTTTTGGCCATATCTCCTAAACTAAGCGTCCTAGAGCGAAAAGGACGATAATTCGTGACCACCCCCAAAAAATCGAAAAATCCACCCAAATCCTAAAAAAATTGAAATTTTTATATGAAAAACTTCTTTTGGCCATATCTCCTAAACTAAGCGTCCAAGAGCGAAAAGGACGATAATTCGTGACCACCCCCAAAAAATCGAAAAATCCACCCAAATCCTAAAAAATTGAAATTTTTATATGAAAAACTTCTTTTGGCCATATCTCCTAAACTAAGCGTCCTAGAGCGAAAAGGGCTTTAATTCGTGACCACCCCCAAAAAATCGAAAAATCCACCCAAATCCTAAAAAAATTGAAATTTTTATATGAAAAACTTCTTCTGGCCATATCTCTTAAACTAAGCGTCCTAGAGCGAAAAGGACGATAATTCGTGACCACCCTCAAAAAATCGACAAATCCACCCAAATCCTAAAAAATTGAAATTTTTATATGAAAAACTTCTTTTGGCCATATCTCCTAAACTAAGCGTCCTAGAGCGAAAAGGGCTTTAATTCGTGACCACCCTCAAAAAATCGAAAAATCCACCCAAATCCTAAAAAAATTGAAATTTTTATATGAAAAACTTCTTTTGGCCATATCTCCTAAACTAAGCGTCCTAGAGCGAAAAGGACGATAATTCGTGACCACCCTCAAAAAATCGAAAAATCCACCCAAATCCTAAAAAAATTGAAATTTTTATATGAAAAACTTCTTTTGGCCATATCTCCTAAACTAAGCGTCCTAGAGCGAAAAGGGCTTTAATTCGTGACCACCCCCAAAAAATCGAAAAATCCACCCAAATCCTAAAAAAAATGAAATTTTTATATGAAAAACTTCTTTTGGCCGTATCTCCTAAACTAAGCGTCCTAGAGCGAAAAGGACGATAATTCGTGACCACCCTCAAAAAATCGAAAAATCCACCCAAATCCTAAAAAAATTGAAATTTTTATATGAAAAACTTCTTTTGGCCATATCTCCTAAACTAAGCGTCCTAGAGCGAAGAGGGCGTTAATTCGTGACCACCACCAAAAAATCGAAAAATCCTCCCAAATCCTAAAAAAATTGAAATTTTTATATGAAAAACTTCTTTTGGCCGTATCTCCTAAACTAAGCGTCCTAGAGCGAAAAGGACGATAATTCGTGACCACCCTCAAAAAATCGAAAAATCCACCCAAATTCTAAAAAAATTTAAATTTTTATATGAAAAACTTCTTTTGGCCGTATCTCCTAAACTAAGCGTCCTAGAGCGAAAAGGACGATAATTCGTGACCACCCCCAAAAAATCGAAAAATCCACCCAAATCCTAAAAAAAATGAAATTTTTATATGAAAAACTTCTTTTGGCCATATCTCCTAAACTAAGCGTCCTAGAGCGAAAAGGGCTTTAATTCGTGACCACCCCCAAAAAATCGAAAAATCCACCCAATCCTAAAAAAAGTGAAATTTTTATGTGAAAAACTTCGTTTGGCCATATCTCCTAAACTAAGCGTCCTAGAGCGAAAAGGGCGATAATTCGTGACCACCCCCAAAAAATCGAAAAATCCAACCAAATCCTAAAAAAATTGAAATTTTTATATGAAAAACTTCTTTTGGCCATATCTCCTAAACTAAGCGTCCTAGAGCGAAAAGGGCGATAATTCGTGACCACCCCCAAAAAATCGAAAAATCCAACCAAATCCTAAAAAAATTGAAATTTTTATATGAAAAACTTCTTTTGGCCATATCTCCTAAACTAAGCGTCCTAGAGCGAAAAGGACGATAATTCGTGATCACCCTCAAAAAATCGAAAAATCCACCCAAATCCTAAAAAAATTGAAATTTTTATATGAAAAACTTCTTTTGGCCATATCTCCTAAACTAAGCGTCCTAGAGCGAAAAGGGCTTTAATTCGTGACCACCCCCAAAAAATCGAAAAATCCACCAAAATCCTAAAAAAATTCAAATTTTTATATGAAAAACTTCTTTGGCCATATCTCCTAAACTAAGCGTCCTAGAGCGAAAAGGACGATAATTCGTGATCACCCTCAAAAAATCGAAAAATCCACCCAAATCCTAAAAAAATTGAAATTTTTATATGAAAAACTTCTTTTGGCCATATCTCCTAAACTAAGCGTCCTAGAGCGAAAAGGGCTTTAATTCGTGACCACCCCCAAAAAATCGAAAAATCCACCAAAATCCTAAAAAAATTCAAATTTTTATATGAAAAACTTCTTTGGCCATATCTCCTAAACTAAGCGTCCTAGAGCGAAAAGGGCTTTAATTCGTGACCACCCCCAAAAAATCGAAAAATCCACCCAAATCCTAAAAAAATTGAAATTTTTATATGAAAAACTTCTTTTGGCCATATCTCCTAAACTAAGCGTCCTAGAGCGAAAAGGACGATAATTCGTGACCACCCCCAAAAAATCGAAAAATCCACCAAAATCCTAACAAATTGAAATTTTTATATGAAAAACTTCTTTTGGCCATATATCCTAAACTAAGCGTCCTAGAGCGAAAGGGACGATAATTCGTGACCACCCCCAAAAATCGAAAAATCCACCCAAATCCTAAAAAAATTGATATTTTTATATGAAAAACTTCTTTTGGCCATATCTCCTAAACTAAGCGTCCTAGAGCGAAAAGGACGATAATTCGTGACCACCCCCAAAAAATCGAAAAATCCACCCAAATCCTAAAAAAATTGAAATTTTTATATGAAAAACTTCTTTTGGCCATATCTCCTAAACTAAGCGTCCTAGAGCGAAAAGGACGATAATTCGTGACCACCCTCAAAAAATCGAAAAATCCACCCAAATCCTAAAAAAATTAAAATTTTTATATGAAAAACTTCTTTTGGCCATATCTCCTAAACTAAGCGTCCTAGAGCGAAAAGGACGATAATTCGTGACCACCCCCAAAAAATCGAAAAATCCACCCAAATCCTAAAAAAATTTGAAATTTTTATATGAAAAACTTCTTTTGGCCATATCTCCTAAACTAAGCGTCCTAGAGCGAAAAGGGCGATAATTCGTGACCACCCCCAAGAAATCGAAAAATCCACCCAAATCCTAAAAAAATTGAAATTTTTATATGAAAAACTTCTTTTGGCCATATCTCCTAAACTAAGCGTCCTAGAGCGAAAAGGACGATAATTCGTGACCACCCCCAAAAAATCGAAAAATCCACCCAAATCCTAAAAAATTGAAATTTTTATATGAAAAACTTCTTCTGGCCATATCTCCTAAACTAAGCGTCCTAGAGCGAAAAGGACGATAATTCGTGACCACCCTCAAAAAATCGACAAATCCACCCATATCCTAAAAAATTGAAATTTTTATATGAAAAACTTCTTTTGGCCATATCTCCTAAACTAAGCGTCCTAGAGCGAAAAGGGCTTTAATTGGTGACCACCCCCAAAAAATCGAAAAATCCACCCAAATCCTAAAAAAATTGAAATTTTTATATGAAAAACTTCCTTTGGCCATATCTCCTAAACTAAGCGTCCTAGAGCGAAAAGGACGATAATTCGTGACCACCCCCAAAAAAGCGAAAAATCCACCCAAATCCTAAAAAAATTGAAATTTTTATATGAAAAACTTCTTTTGGCCATATCTCCTAAACTAAGCGTCCTAGAGCGAAAAGGACGATAATTCGTGACCACCCCCAAAAAATCGAAAAATCCACCCAAATCCTAAAAAAATTGAAATTTTTATATGAAAAACTTCTTTTGGCCATATCTCCTAAACTAAGCGTCCTAGAGCGAAAAGGACGATAATTCGTGACCACCCTCAAAAAATCGACAAATCCACCCAAATCCTAAAAAAATTGAAATTTTTATATGAAAAACTTCTTTTGGTCATATCTCCTAAACTAAGCGTCCTAGAGCGAAAAGGACGATAATTCGTGACCACCCTCAAAAAATCGAAAAATCCACCCAAATCCTAAAAAAATTGAAATTTTTATATGAAAAACTTCTTTTGGCCATATCTCCTAAACTAAGCGTCCTAGAGCGAAAAGGACGATAATTCGTGACCACCCTCAAAAAATCGAAAAATCCACCCAAATCCTAAAAAAATTTAAATTTTTATATGAAAAACTTCTTTTGGCCATATCTCCTAAACTAAGCGTCCTAGAGCGAAAAGGACGATAATTCGTGACCACCCCCAAAAAATCGAAAAATCCAACCAAATCCTAAAAAAATTTAAATTTTTATATGAAAAACTTCTTTTGGCCATATCTCCTAAACTAAGCGTCCTAGAGCGAAAAGGGCTTTAATTCGTGACCACCCCCAAAAAATCGAAAAATCCACCCAAATCCTAAAAAAATTGAAATTTTTATATGAAAAACTTCTTTTGGCCATATCTCCTAAACTAAGCGTCCTAGAGCGAAAAGGGCTTTAATTCGTGACCACCCTCAAAAAATCGAAAAATCCACCCAAATCCTAAAAAATTTAAATTTTTATATGAAAAACTTCTTTTGGCCATATCTCTTAAACTAAGCGTCCTAGCGCGAAAAGGGCTTTAATTCGTGACCACCCCCAAAAAATCGAAAAATCCACCCAAATCCTAAAAAAATTGAAATTTTTATATGAAAAACTTCTTTTGGCCATATCTCCTAAACTAAGCGTCCTAGAGCGAAAAGGACGATAATTCGTGACCACCCTCAAAAAATCCAAAAATACACCCAATAAGCGTCCTAGAGCGAAAAGGGCTTTAATTCGTGACCACCCTCAAAATATCGAAAAATCCACCCAAATCCTAAAAAAATTGAAATTTTTATATGAAAAACTTCTTTTGGCCATATCTCCTAAACTAAGCGTCCTAGAGCGAAAAGGACTATAATTCGTGACCACCCCCAAAACATCGAAAAATCCACCCAAATCCTACAAAAAATGAAATTTTTATATGAAAAACTTCTTTTGGTCATATCTCCTAAACTAAGCGTCCTAGAACGAAAAGGACGATAATTCGTGACCACCCCCAAAAAATCGAAAAATCCACCCAAATCCTAAAAAAAATTGAAATTTTTATATGAAAAACTTCTTTTGGCCATATCTCCTAAACTAAGCGTCCTAGAGCGAAAAGGACGATAATTCGTGACCACCCTCAAAAAATCGAAAAATCCACCCAAATCCTAAAAAAATTGAAATTTTTATATGAAAAACTTCTTTTGGCCATATCTCCTAAACTAAGCGTCCTAGAGCGAAAAGGACGATAATTCGTGACCACCCCCAAAAAATCGAAAAATCCACTCAAATCCTAAAAAAATTTGAAATTTTTATATGAAAAACTTCTTTTGGCCATATCTCCTAAACTAAGCGTCCTAGAGCGAAAAGGGCGATAATTCGTGACCACCCCCAAGAAATCGAAAAATCCACCCAAATCCTAAAAAAATTGAAATTTTTATATGAAAAACTTCTTTTGGCCATATCTCCTAAACTAAGCGTCCTAGAGCGAAAAGGACGATAATTCGTGACCACCCCCAAAAAATCGAAAAATCCACCCAAATCCTAAAAAATTGAAATTTTTATATGAAAAACTTCTTTTGGCCATATCTCCTAAACTAAGCGTCCTAGAGCGAAAAGGGCTTTAATTCGTGACCACCCCCAAAAAATCGAAAAATCCACCCAAATCCTAAAAAAATTGAAATTTTTATATGAAAAACTTCTTCTGGCCATATCTCCTTAACTAAGCGTCCTAGAGCGAAAAGGGCTTTAATTCGTGACCACCCTCAAAAAATCGAAAAATCCACCCAAATCCTAAAAAAATTTAAATTTTTATATGAAAAACTTCTTTTGGCCATATCTCCTAAACTAAGCGTCCTAGAGCGAAAACGGCTTTAATTCGTGACCACCCCCAAAAAATCGAAAAATCCACCCAAATCCTAAAAAAATTGAAATTTTTATATGAAAAACTTCTTTTGGCCATATCTCCTAAACTAAGCGTCCTAGAGCCAAAAGGGCTTTAATTCGTGACCACTCCCAAAAAATCGAAAAATCCAACCAAATCCTAAAAAAATTGAAATTTTTATATGAAAAACTTCTTTTGGCCATATCTCCTAAACTAAGCGTCCTAGAGCGAAAAGGACGATAATTCGTGACCACCCCCAAAAAATCGAAAAATCCACCCAAATCCTAATAAAAATGAAATTTTTATATGAAAAACTTCTTTTGGTCATATCTCCTAAACTAAGCGTCCTAGAGCGAAAAGGACGATAATTCGTGACCACCCCCAAAAAATCGAAAAATCCACCCAAATCCTAAAAAAAATTTAAATTTTTATATGAAAAACTTCTTTTGGCCATATCTCCTAAACTAAGCGTCCTAGAGCGAAAAGGACGATAATTCGTGACCACCCTCAAAAAATCGAAAAATCCACCCAAATCCTAAAAAAATTGAAATTTTTATATGAAAAACTTCTTTTGGCCATATCTCCTAAACTAAGCGTCCTAGAGCGAAAAGGACGATAATTCGTGACCACCCCCAAAAAATCGAAAAATTCACCCGACTCCTAAAAAAATTGAAATTTTTATATGAAAAACTTCTTTTGCCCATATCTCCTAAACTAAGCGTCCTAGAGAGAAAAGGACGATAATTCGTGACCACCCCCAAAATATCAAAAAATCCAACCAAATCCTAAAAAAAATTGAAATTTTTATATGAAAAACTTCTTTTGGCCATATCTCCTAAACTAAGCGTCCTAGAGGATAATTCGTGACCACCCCCAAAAAATCGAAAAAATCCACCCAAACCCTAAAAAATTTTAAATTTTTATATGAAAAACTTCTTTTGGCCATATCTCTTAAACTAAGCGTACTAGAGCGAAAAGGACGACAATTCGTGACCACCCCCAAAAAATCGAAAAATCCACCCAAATCCTAAAAAAATTGAAATTTTTATATGAAAAACTTCTTTTGCCCATATCTCCTAAACTAAGCGTCCTAGAGCGAAAAGGGCTTTAATTCGTGACCACCCCCAAAAAATCGAAAAATCCAACCAAATCCTAAAAAAATTGAAATTTTTATATGAAAAACTTCTTTTGGCCATATCTCCTAAACTAAGCGTCCTAGAGCGACAAGGGCTTTAATTCGTGACCACCCCCAAAAAATCGAAAAATCCAACCAAATCCTAAAAAAATTGAAATTTTTATATGAAAAACTTCTTTTGGCCATATCTCCTAAACTAAGCGTCCTAGAGCGACAAGGGCTTTAATTCGTGACCACCCCCAAAAAATCGAAAAATCCACCCAAATCCTAAAAAAATTGAAATTTTTATATGAAAAACTTCTTTTGGCCATATCTCCTAAGCTAAGCGTCCCAGAGCGAAAAGGGCTTTAATTCGTGACCACCCCCAAAAAATCGAAAAATCCACCCAAATCCTAAAAAAATTGAAATTTTTATATGAAACACTTCTTTTGGCCATATCTCCTAAACTAAGCGTCCTAGAGCGAAAAGGGCTTTAATTCGTGACCACCCTCAAAAAATCGAAAAATCCACCCAAATCCTAAAAAAATTGAAATTTTTATATGAAAAACTTCTTTTGGCCATATCTCCTAAACTAAGCGTCCTAGAGCGAAAAGGACGATAATTCGTGACCACCCCCAAAAAATCGAAAAATCCACCCAAATCCTAACAAAATTGAAATTTTTATATGAAAAACTTCTTTTGGCCATATCTCCTAAACTAGCGTCCTAGAGCGAAAAGGACGATAATTCGTGACCACCCTCAAAAAATCGTAAAATCCACCCAAATCCTAAAAAAATTGAAATTTTTATATGAAAAACTTCTTTTGGCCATATCTCCTAAACTAAGCGTCCTAGAGCGAAAAGGACGATAATTCGTGACCACCCTCAAAAAATCGTAAAATCCACCCAAATCCTAAAAAAATTGAAATTTTTTATGAAAAACTTCTTTTGGCCATATCTCCTAAACTAAGCGTCCTAGAGCGAAAAGGGCGATAATTCGTGACCACCCCCAAAAAATCGAAAAATCCACCCAAATCCTAAAAAATTGAAATTTTTATATGAAAAACTTCTTTTGGCCATATCTCCTAAACTAAGCGTCCTAGAGCGAAAAGGGCTTTAATTCGTGACCACCCCCAAAAAATCGAAAAATCCACCCAAATCCTAAAAAAATTGAAATTTTTATATGAAAAACTTCTTCTGGCCATATCTCCTAAACTAAGCGTCCTAGAGCGAAAAGGACGATAATTCGTGACCACCCTCAAAAAATCGACAAATCCACCCATATCCTAAAAAATTGAAATTTTTATATGAAAAACTTCTTTTGGCCATATCTCCTAAACTAAGCGTCCTAGAGCGAAAAGGGCTTTAATTCGTGACCACCCCCAAAAAATCGAAAAATCCACCCAAATCCTAAAAAAATTGAAATTTTTATATGAAAAACTTCTTTTGGCCATATCTCCTAAACTAAGCGTCCTAGAGCGAAAAGGACGATAATTCGTGATCACCCTCAAAAAATCGAAAAATCCACCCAAATCCTAAAAAAATTGAAATTTTTATATGAAAAACTTCTTTTGGTCATATCTCCTAAACTAAGCGTCCTAGAGCGAAAAGGACGATAATTCGTGACCACCCTCAAAAAATCGAAAAATCCACCCAAATCCTAAAAAAATTGAAATTTTTATATGAAAAACTTCTTTTGGCCATATCTCCTAAACTAAGCGTCCTAGAGCGAAAAGGACGATAATTCGTGACCACCCCCAAAAAATCGAAAAATCCACCAAAATCCTAAAAAAATTGAAATTTTTATATGAAAAACTTCTTTTGGCCATATCTCCTAAACTAAGCGTCCTAGAGCGAAAAGGGCTTTAATTCGTGACCACCCCCAAAAAATCGAAAAATCCACCCAAATCTTAAAAAAATTGAAATTTTTATATGAAAAACTTCTTTTGGCCATATCTCCTAAACTAAGCGTCCTAGAGCGAAAAGGACGATAATTCGTGACCACCCTCAAAAAAATCGAAAAAATCCACCCAAATCCTAAAAAAATTGAAATTTTTATATGAAAAACTTCTTTTGGCCATATCTCCTAAACTAAGCGTCCTAGAGCGAAAAGGGCGATAATTCGTGACCACCCTCAAAAAATCGAAAAATCCACCCAAATCCTAAAAAAATTGAAATTTTTATATGAAAAACTTCTTTTGGCCATATCTCCTAAACTAAGCGTCCTAGAGCGAAAAGGGCGATAATTCGTGACCACCCCCAAAAAATCGAAAAATCCACCCAAATCCTAAAAAAATTGAAATTTTTATATGAAAAACTTCTTTTGGCCATATCTCCTAAACTAAGCGTCCTAGAGCGAAAAGGACGATAATTCGTGACCACCCCCAAAAAATCGAAAAATCCAACCAAATCCTAAAAAAATTTAAATTTTTATATGAAAAACTTCTTTTGGCCATATCTCCTAAACTAAGCGTCCTAGAGCGAAAAGGGCTTTAATTCGTGACCACCCCCAAAAAATCAAAAAATCCACCCAAATCCTAAAAAAATTGAAATTTTTATATGAAAAACTTCTTTTGGCCATATCTCCTAAACTAAGCGTCCTAGAGCGAAAAGGGCTTTAATTCGTGACCACCCCCAAAAAATCGAAAAATCCACCCAAATCCTAAAAAAATTGAAATTTTTATATGAAAAACTTCTTTTGGCCATATCTCCTAAACTAAGCGTCATAGAGAGAAAAGGACGATAATTCGTGACCACCCCCAAAATATCGAAAAATCCAACCAAATCCTAAAAAAAATTGAAATTTTTATATGAAAAACTTCTTTTGGCCATATCTCCTAAACTAAGCGTCCTAGAGGATAATTCGTGACCACCCCCCAAAAATCGAAAAAATCCACCCAAACCCTAAAAAATTTTAAATTTTTATATGAAAAACTTCTTTTGGCCATATCTCCTAAACTAAGCGTCCTAGAGCGAAAAGGACGATAATTCGTGACGACCCTCAAAAAATCGAAAAATCCACCCAAATCCTAAAAAAAATTGAAATTTTTATATGAAAAACTTCTTTTGGCCATATCTCCTAAACTAAGCGTCCTAGAGCGAAAAGGACGATAATTCGTGACGACCCTCAAAAAATCGAAAAATCCACCCAAATCCTAAAAAAATTGAAATTTTTATATGAAAAACTTCTTTTGGCCATATCTCCTAAACTAAGCGTCCTAGAGCGAAAAGGACGATAATTCGTGACCACCCCCAAAAAATCGAAAAATCCACCCAAATCCTAAAAAAATTGAAATTTTTATATGAAACACTTCTTTTGGCCATATCTCCTAAACTAAGCGTCCTAGAGCGAAAAGGGCTTTAATTCGTGACCACCCTCAAAAAATCGAAAAATCCACCCAAATCCTAAAAAAATTGAAATTTTTATATGAAAAACTTCTTTTGGCCATATCTCCTAAACTAAGCGTCCTAGAGCGAAAAGGACGATAATTCGTGACCACCCCCAAAAAATCGAAAAATCCACCCAAATCCTAACAAAATTGAAATTTTTATATGAAAAACTTCTTTTGGCCATATCTCCTAAACTAGCGTCCTAGAGCGAAAAGGACGATAATTCGTGACCACCCTCAAAAAATCGTAAAATCCACCCAAATCCTAAAAAAATTGAAATTTTTATATGAAAAACTTCTTTTGGCCATATCTCCTAAACTAAGCGTCCTAGAGCGAAAAGGACGATAATTCGTGACCACCCTCAAAAAATCGTAAAATCCACCCAAATCCTAAAAAAATTGAAATTTTTTATGAAAAACTTCTTTTGGCCATATCTCCTAAACTAAGCGTCCTAGAGCGAAAAGGGCGATAATTCGTGACCACCCCCAAAAAATCGAAAAATCCACCCAATCCTAAAAAAATTGAAATTTTTATATGAAAAACTTCTTTTGGCCATATCTCCTAAACTAAGCGTCCTAGAGCGAAAAGGACGATAATCCGTGACCACCCTCAAAAAATCGAAAAATCCACCCAAATCCTAAAAATATTGAAATTTTTATATGAAAAACTTCTTTTGGCCATATCTCCTAAACTAAGCGTCCTAGAGCGAAAAGGGCGATAATTCGTGACCACCCCCAAAAAATCGAAAAATCCACCCAAATCCTAAAAAAATTGAAATTTTTATATGAAAAACTTCTTTTGGCCATATCTCCTAAACTAAGCGTCCTAGAGCGAAAAGGGCTTTAATTCGTGACCACCCCCAAAAAATCGAAAAATCCACCCAAATCCTAAAAAAATTGAAATTTTTATATGAAAAACTTCTTTTGGCCATATCTCCTAAACTAAGCGTCCTAGAGCGAAAAGGACGATAATTCGTGACCACCCTCAAAAAATCGAAAAATCCACCCAAATCCTAAAAAAATTTAAATTTTTATATGAAAAACTTCTTTTGGCCATATCTCCTAAACTAAGCGTCCTAGAGCGAAAAGGACGATAATTCGTGACCACCCCCAAAAAATCGAAAAATCCACCCAAATCCTAAAAAAATTTAAATTTTTATATGAAAAACTTCTTTTGGCCATATCTCCTAAACTAAGCGTCCTAGAGCGAAAAGGGCTTTAATTCGTGACCACCCCCAAAAAATCGAAAAATCCACCCAAATCCTAAAAAAATTGAAATTTTTCTATGAAAAACTTCTTTTGGCCATATCTCCTAAACTAAGCGTCCTAGAGCGAAAAGGGCTTTAATTCGTGACCACCCTCAAAAAATCGAAAAATCCACCCAAATCCTAAAAAATTTAAATTTTTATATGAAAAACTTCTTTTGGCCATATCTCTTAAACTAAGCGTCCTAGCGCGAAAAGGGCTTTAATTCGTGACCACCCCCAAAAAATCGAAAAATCCACCCAAATCCTAAAAAAATTGAAATTTTTATATGAAAAACTTCTTTTGGCCATATCTCCTAAACTAAGCGTCCTAGAGCGAAAAGGACGATAATTCGTGACCACCCTCAAAAAATCGAAAAATCCACCCAAATCCTAAAAAAATTGAAATTTTTATATGAAAAACTTCTTTTGGCCATATCTCCTAAACTAAGCGTCCTAGAGCGAAAAGGACGATAATTCGTGACCACCCTCAAAAAATCAAAAAATACACCCAATAAGCGTCCTAGAGCGAAAAGGGCTTTAATTCGTGACCACCCTCAAAAAATCGAAAAATCCACCCAAATCCTAAAAAAATTGAAATTTTTATATGAAAAACTTCTTTTGGCCATATCTCCTAAACTAAGCGTCCTAGAGCGAAAAGGGCGATAATTCGTGACCACCCCCAAAAAATCGAAAAATCCACCCAAATCCTAAAAAAATTGAAATTTTTATATGAAAAACTTCTTTTGGCCATATCTCCTAAACTAAGCGTCCTAGAGCGAAAAGGGCTTTAATTCGTGACCACCCTCAAAAAATCGAAAAATCCACCCAAATCCTAAAAAATTTAAATTTTTATATGAAAAACTTCTTTTGGCCATATCTCTTAAACTAAGCGTCCTAGCGCGAAAAGGGCTTTAATTCGTGACCACCCCCAAAAAATCGAAAAATCCACCCAAATCCTAAAAAAATTGAAATTTTTATATGAAAAACTTCTTTTGGCCATATCTCCTAAACTAAGCGTCCTAGAGAGAAAAGGACGATAATTCGTGACCACCCCCAAAATATCGAAAAATCCAACCAAATCCTAAAAAAAATTGAAATTTTTATATGAAAAACTTCTTTTGGCCATATCTCCTAAACTAAGCGTCCTAGAGGATAATTCGTGACCACCCCCCAAAAATCGAAAAAATCCACCCAAACCCTAAAAAATTTTAAATTTTTATATGAAAAACTTCTTTTGGTCATATCTCCTAAACTAAGCGTCCTAGAGCGAAAAGGACGATAATTCGTGACCACCCCAAAAAAATCGAAAAATCCACCCAAATCCTAAAAAAAATTGAAATTTTTATATGAAAAACTTCTTTTGGCCATATCTCCTAAACTAAGCGTCCTAGAGCGAAAAGGACGATAATTCGTGACGACCCTCAAAAAATCGAAAAATCCACCCAAATCCTAAAAAAATTGAAATTTTTATATGAAAAACTTCTTTTGGCCATATCTCCTAAACTAAGCGTCCTAGAGCGAAAAGGACGATAATTCGTGACCACCCCCAAAAAATCGAAAAATCCACCCAAATCCTAACAAAATTGAAATTTTTATATGAAAAACTTCTTTTGGCCATATCTCCTAAACTAGCGTCCTAGAGCGAAAAGGACGATAATTCGTGACCACCCTCAAAAAATCGTAAAATCCACCCAAATCCTAAAAAAATTGAAATTTTTATATGAAAAACTTCTTTTGGCCATATCTCCTAAACTAAGCGTCCTAGAGCGAAAAGGACGATAATTCGTGACCACCCTCAAAAAATCGTAAAATCCACCCAAATCCTAAAAAATTGAAATTTTTTATGAAAAACTTCTTTTGGCCATATCTCCTAAACTAAGCGTCCTAGAGCGAAAAGGGCGATAATTCGTGACCACCCCCAAAAAATCGAAAAATCCACCCAATCCTAAAAAAATTGAAATTTTTATATGAAAAACTTCTTTTGGCCATATCTCCTAAACTAAGCGTCCTAGAGCGAAAAGGGCTTTAATTCGTGACCACCCCCAAAAAATCGAAAAATCCACCCAATCCTAAAAAAATTGAAATTTTTATATGAAAAACTTCGTTTGGCCATATCTCCTAAACTAAGCGTCCTAGAGCGAAAAGGGCTTTAATTCGTGACCACCCTCAAAAAATCGAAAAATCCACCCAAATCCTAAAAAAGTTGAAATTTTTATATGAAAAACTTCTTTTGCCCATATCTCCTAAACTAAGCGTCCTAGAGCGAAAAGGACGATAATCCGTGACCACCCTCAAAAAATCGAAAAATCCACCCAAATCCTAAAAATATTGAAATTTTTATATGAAAAACTTCTTTTGGCCATATCTCCTAAACTAAGCGTCCTAGAGCGAAAAGGGCGATAATTCGTGACCACCCCCAAAAAATCGAAAAATCCACCCAAATCCTAAAAAAATTGAAATTTTTATATGAAAAACTTCTTTTGGCCATATCTCCTAAACTAAGCGTCCTAGAGCGAAAAGGGCTTTAATTCGTGACCACCCCCAAAAAATCGAAAAATCCACCCAAATCCTAAAAAAATTGAAATTTTTATATGAAAAACTTCTTTTGGCCATATCTCCTAAACTAAGCGTCCTAGAGCGAAAAGGACGATAATTCGTAACCACCCTCAAAAAATCGAAAAATCCACCCAAATCCTAAAAAAATTTAAATTTTTATATGAAAAACTTCTTTTGGCCATATCTCCTAAACTAAGCGTCCTAGAGCGAAAAGGACGATAATTCGTGACCACCCCCAAAAAATCGAAAAATCCACCCAAATCCTAAAAAAATTTAAATTTTTATATGAAAAACTTCTTTTGGCCATATCTCCTAAACTAAGCGTCCTAGAGCGAAAAGGGCTTTAATTCGTGACCACCCCCAAAAAATCGAAAAATCCACCCAAATCCTAAAAAAATTGAAATTTTTATATGAAAAACTTCTTTTGGCCATATCTCCTAAACTAAGCGTCCTAGAGCGAAAAGGGCTTTAATTCGTGACCACCCTCAAAAAATCGAAAAATCCACTCAAATCCTAAAAAATTTAAATTTTTATATGAAAAACTTCTTTTGGCCATATCTCTTAAACTAAGCGTCCTAGCGCGAAAAGGGCTTTAATTCGTGACCACCCCCAAAAAATCGAAAAATCCACCCAAATCCTAAAAAAATTGAAATTTTTATATGAAAAACTTCTTTTGGCCATATCTCCTAAACTAAGCGTCCTAGAGCGAAAAGGACGATAATTCGTGACCACCCTCAAAAAATCGAAAAATCCACCCAAATCCTAAAAAAATTGAAATTTTTATATGAAAAACTTCTTTTGGCCATATCTCCTAAACTAAGCGTCCTAGAGCGAAAAGGACGATAATTCGTGACCACCCTCAAAAAATCAAAAAATACACCCAATAAGCGTCCTAGAGCGAAAAGGGCTTTAATTCGTGACCACCCTCAAAAAATCGAAAAATCCACCCAAATCCTAAAAAAATTGAAATTTTTATATGAAAAACTTCTTTTGGCCATATCTCCTAAACTAAGCGTCCTAGAGCGAAAAGGGCTTTAATTCGTGACCACCCCCAAAAAATCGAAAAATCCACCCAAATCCTAAAAAAATTGAAATTTTTATATGAAAAACTTCTTTTGGCCATATCTCCTAAACTAAGCGTCCTAGAGCGAAAAGGGCTTTAATTCGTGACCACCCTCAAAAAATCGAAAAATCCACCCAAATCCTAAAAAATTTAAATTTTTATATGAAAAACTTCTTTTGGCCATATCTCTTAAACTAAGCGTCCTAGCGCGAAAAGGGCTTTAATTCGTGACCACCCCCAAAAAATCGAAAAATCCACCCAAATCCCAAAAAAATTGAAATTTTTATATGAAAAACTTCTTTTGGCCATATCTCCTAAACTAAGCGTCCTAGAGAGAAAAGGACGATAATTCGTGACCACCCCCAAAATATCGAAAAATCCAACCAAATCCTAAAAAAAATTGAAATTTTTATATGAAAAACTTCTTTTGGCCATATCTCCTAAACTAAGCGTCCTAGAGGATAATTCGTGACCACCCCCCAAAAATCGAAAAAATCCACCCAAACCCTAAAAAATTTTAAATTTTTATATGAAAAACTTCTTTTGGTCATATCTCCTAAACTAAGCGTCCTAGAGCGAAAAGGACGATAATTCGTGACCACCCCAAAAAAATCGAAAAATCCACCCAAATCCTAAAAAAAATTGAAATTTTTATATGAAAAACTTCTTTTGGCCATATCTCCTAAACTAAGCGTCCTAGAGCGAAAAGGACGATAATTCGTGACGACCCTCAAAAAATCGAAAAATCCACCCAAATCCTAAAAAAATTGAAATTTTTATATGAAAAACTTCTTTTGGCCATATCTCCTAAACTAAGCGTCCTAGAGCGAAAAGGACGATAATTCGTGACCACCCCCAAAAAATCGAAAAATCCACCCAAATCCTAAAAAAATTGAAATTTTTATATGAAACACTTCTTTTGGCCATATCTCCTAAACTAAGCGTCCTAGAGCGAAAATGACTTTAATTCGTGACCACCCTCAACAAATCGAAAAATCCACCCAAATCCTAAAAAAATTGAAATTTTTATATGAAAAACTTCTTTTGGCCATATCTCCTAAACTAAGCGTCCTAGAGCGAAAAGGACGATAATTCGTGACCACCCCCAAAAAATAGAAAAATCCACCCAAATCCTAACAAAATTGAAATTTTTATATGAAAAACTTCTTTTGGCCATATCTCCTAAACTAGCGTCCTAGAGCGAAAAGGACGATAATTCGTGACCACCCTCAAAAAATCGTAAAATCCACCCAAATCCTAAAAAAATTGAAATTTTTATATGAAAAACTTCTTTTGGCCATATCTCCTAAACTAAGCGTCCTAGAGCGAAAAGGACGATAATTCGTGACCACCCTCAAAAAATCGTAAAATCCACCCAAATCCTAAAAAAATTGAAATTTTTATGAAAAACTTCTTTTGGCCATATCTCCTAAACTAAGCGTCCTAGAGCGAAAAGGGCGATAATTCGTGACCACCCCCAAAAAATCGAAAAATCCACCCAAATCCTAAAAAAATTGAAATTTTTATATGAAAAACTTCTTTTGGCCATATCTCCTAAACTAAGCGTCCTAGAGCGAAAAGGGCTTTAATTCGTGACCACCCCCAAAAAATCGAAAAATCCACCCAATCCTAAAAAAATTGAAATTTTTATATGAAAAACTTCGTTTGGCCATATCTCCTAAACTAAGCGTCCTAGAGCGAAAAGGGCTTTAATTCGTGACCACCCTCAAAAAATCGAAAAATCCACCCAAATCCTAAAAAAGTTGAAATTTTTATATGAAAAACTTCTTTTGCCCATATCTCCTAAACTAAGCGTCCTAGAGCGAAAAGGACGATAATTCGTGACCACCCTCAAAAAATCGAAAAATCCACCCAAATCCTAAAAATATTGAAATTTTTATATGAAAAACTTCTTTTGGCCATATCTCCTAAACTAAGCGTCCTAGAGCGAAAAGGGCGATAATTCGTGACCACCCCCAAAAAATCGAAAAATCCACCCAAATCCTAAAAAAATTGAAATTTTTATATGAAAAACTTCTTTTGGCCATATCTCCTAAACTAAGCGTCCTAGAGCGAAAAGGACTTTAATTCGTGACCACCCTCAAAAAATCGAAAAATCCACCCAAATCCTAAAAAAATTCAAATTTTTATATGAAAAACTTCTTTTGGCCATATCTCCTAAACTAAGAGTCCTAGAGCGAAAAGGACGATAATTCGTGACCACCCCCAAAAATCGAAAAATCCACCCAAATCCTAAAAAAATTGAAATTTTTATATGAAAAACTTCTTTTGGCCATATCTCCTAAACTAAGCGTCATAGAGCGACAAGGACGATAATTCGTGACCACCCTCAAAAAATCGAAAAATCCACCCAAATCCTAAAAGTATTGAAATTTTTATATGAAAAACTTCTTTTGGCCATATCTCCTAAACTAAGCGTCCTAGAGCGAAAAGGGCGATAATTCGTGACCACCCCCAAAAAATCGAAAAATCCACCCAAATCCTAAAAAAATTGAAATTTTTATATGAAAAACTTCTTTTGGCCATATCTCCTAAACTAAGCGTCCTAGAGCGAAAGGACGATAATTCGTGACCACCCTCAAAAAATCGAAAAATCCACCCAAATCCTAAAAAAATTCAAATTTTTATATGAAAAACTTCTTTTGGCCATATCTCCTAAACTAAGCGTCCTAGAGCGAAAGGGACGATAATTCGTGACCACCCTCAAAAAATCGAAAAATCCACCCAAATCCTAAAAAAATTCAAATTTTTATATGAAAAACTTCTTTTGGCCATATCTCCTAAACTAAGCGTCCTAGAGCGAAAAGGACGATAATTCGTGACCACCCTCAAAAAATCGAAAAATCCACCCAAATCCTAAAAAAATTGAAATTTTTATATGAAAAACTTCTTTTGGCCATATCTCCTAAACTAAGCGTCCTAGAGCGAAAAGGGCGATAATTCGTGACCACCCCCAAAAAATCGAAAAATCCAACCAAATCCTAAAAAAATTGAAATTTTTATATGAAAAACTTCTTTTGGCCATATCTCCTAAACTAAGCGTCCTAGAGCGAAAAGGGCTTTAATTCGTGACCACCCCCAAAAAATCGAAAAATCCACCCAAATCCTAAAAAAATTGAAATTTTTATATGAAAAACTTCTTTTGGCCATATCTCCTAAACTAAGCGTACTAGAGCGAAAGGGACGATAATTCGTGACCACCCCCAAAAATCGAAAAATCCACCCAAATCCTAAAAAAATTGAAATTTTTATATGAAAAACTTCTTTTGGCCATATCTCCTAAACTAAGCGTCCTAGAGCGACAAGGACGATAATTCGTGACCGCCCTCAAAAAATCGAAAAATCCACCCAAATCCTAAAAAAATTGAAATTTTTATATGAAAAACTTCTTTTGGCCATATCTCCTAAACTAAGCGTCCTAGAGCGAAAAGGGCGATAATTCGTGACCACCCCCAAAAAATCGAAAAATCCACCCAAATCCTAAAAAAATTGAAATTTTTATATGAAAAACTTCTTTTGGCCATATCTCCTAAACTAAGCGTCCTAGAGCGAAAAGGACGATAATTCGTGACCACCCTCAAAAAATCGAAAAATCCACCCAAATCCTAAAAAA
Organism: Haematobia irritans; assembly: GCF_050003625.1. Lineage (NCBI taxonomy): Eukaryota > Metazoa > Arthropoda > Insecta > Diptera > Muscidae > Haematobia > Haematobia irritans. The sequence goes on from NC_134397.1 coordinate 32,757,513, forward strand.
ATTCAAATTTTTATATGAAAAACTTCTTTTGGCCATATCTCCTAAACTAAGCGTCCTAGAGCGAAAGGGACGATAATTCGTGACCACCCCCAAAAAATCGAAAAATCCACCCAAATCCTAAAAAAATTGAAATTTTTATATGAAAAACTTCTTTTGGCCATATCTCCTAAACTAAGCGTCCTAGAGCGAAAAGGACGATAATTCGTGACCACCCTCAAAAAATCGTAAAATCCACCCAAATCCTAAAAAAATTGAAATTTTTATATGAAAAACTTCTTTTGGCCATATCTCCTAAACTAAGCGTCCTAGAGCGAAAAGGGCGATAATTCGTGACCACCCCCAAAAAATCGAAAAATCCACCCAAATCCTAAAAAAATTGAAATTTTTATATGAAAAACTTCTTTTGGCCATATCTCCTAAACTAAGCGTCCTAGAGCGAAAAGGGCGATAATTCGTGACCACCCCCAAAAAATCGAAAAATCCAACCAAATCCTAAAAAAATTTAAATTTTTATATGAAAAACTTCTTTTGGCCATATCTCCTAAACTAAGCGTCCTAGAGCGAAAAGGACGATAATTCGTGACCATCCCCAAAAAATCGAAAAATCCACCCAAATCCTAAAAAAATTGAAATTTTTATATGAAAAACTTCTTTTGGCCATATCTTCTAAACTAGCGTCCTAGAGCGAAAAGGACGATAATTCGTGACCACCCTCAAAAAATCGTAAAATCCACCCAAATCCTAAAAAAATTGAAATTTTTATATGAAAAACTTCTTTTGGCCATATCTCCTAAACTAAGCGTCCTAGAGCGAAAAGGACGATAATTCGTGACCACCCTCAAAAAATCGTAAAATCCACCCAAATCCTAAAAAAATTGAAATTTTTTATGAAAAACTTCTTTTGGCCATATCTCCTAAACTAAGCGTCCTAGAGCGAAAAGGGCGATAATTCGTGACCACCCCCAAAAAATCGAAAAATCCACCCAAATCCTAAAAAAATTGAAATTTTTATATGAAAAACTTCTTTTGGCCATATCTCCTAAACTAAGCGTCCTAGAGCGAAAAGGGCTTTAATTCGTGACCACCCCCAAAAAATCGAAAAATCCACCCAATCCTAAAAAAATTGAAATTTTTATATGAAAAACTTCGTTTGGCCATATCTCCTAAACTAAGCGTCCTAGATCGAAAAGGGCTTTAATTCGTGACCACCCCCAAAAAATCGAAAAATCCACCCAAATCCTAAAAAAGTTGAAATTTTTATATGAAAAACTTCTTTTGCCCATATCTCCTAAACTAAGCGTCCTAGAGCGAAAAGGACGATAATTCGTGACCACCCTCAAAAAATCGAAAAATCCACCCAAATCCTAAAAATATTGAAATTTTTATATGAAAAACTTCTTTTGGCCATATCTCCTAAACTAAGCGTCCTAGAGCGAAAAGGGCGATAATTCGTGACCACCCCCAAAAAATCGAAAAATCCACCCAAATCCTAAAAAAATTGAAATTTTTATATGAAAAACTTCTTTTGGCCATATCTCCTAAACTAAGCGTCCTAGAGCGAATAGGACGATAATTCGTGACCACCCCCAAAAAATCAAAAAATCCACCCAAATCCTAAAAAAAATCAAATTTTTATATGAAAAACTTCTTTTGGCCATATCTCCTAAACTAAGCGTCCTAGAGCGAAAGGGACGATAATTCGTGACCACCCTCAAAAAATCGAAAAATCCACCCAAATCCTAAAAAATTCAAATATTTATATGAAAAACTTCTTTTGGCCATATCTCCTAAACTAAGCGTCCTAGAGCGAAAAGGACGATAATTCGTGACCACCCTCAAAAAATCGAAAAATCCACCCAAATCCTAAAAAAATTGAAATTTTTATATGAAAAACTTCTTTTGGCCATATCTCCTAAACTAAGCGTCCTAGAGCGAAAAGGGCGATAATTCGTGACCACCCCCAAAAAATCGAAAAATCCAACCAAATCCTAAAAAAATTGAAATTTTTATATGAAAAACTTCTTTTGGCCATATCTCCTAAACTAAGCGTCCTAGAGCGAAAAGGGCTTTAATTCGTGACCACCCCCAAAAAATCGAAAAATCCACCCAAATCCTAAAAAAATTGAAATTTTTATATGAAAAACTTCTTTTGGCCATATCTCCTAAACTAAGCGTCCTAGAGCGAAAAGGACTTTAATTCGTGACCACCCTCAAAAAATCGAAAAATCCACCCAAATCCTAAAAAAATTGAAATTTTTATATGAAAAACTTCTTTTGGCCTTATCTCCTAAACTAAGCGTCCTAGAGCGAAAGGGACGATAATTCGTGACCACCCCCAAAAATCGAAAAATCCACCCAAATCCTAAAAAAATTGAAATTTTTATATGAAAAACTTCTTTTGGCCATATCTCCTAAACTAAGCGTCCTAGAGCGAAAAGGGCTTTAATTCGTGACCGCCCTCAAAAAATCGAAAAATCCACCCAAATCCTAAAAAAAATTGAAATTTTTATATGAAAAACTTCTTTTGGCCATATCTTCTAAACTAGCGTCCTAGAGCGAAAAGGACGATAATTCGTGACCACCCTCAAAAAATCGTAAAATCCACCCAAATCCTAAAAAAATTGAAATTTTTATATGAAAAACTTCTTTTGGCCATATCTCCTAAACTAAGCGTCCTAGAGCGAAAAGGACGATAATTCGTGACCACCCTCAAAAAATCGTAAAATCCACCCAAATCCTAAAAAAATTGAAATTTTTTATGAAAAACTTCTTTTGGCCATATCTCCTAAACTAAGCGTCCTAGAGCGAAAAGGGCGATAATTCGTGACCACCCCCAAAAAATCGAAAAATCCACCCAAATCCTAAAAAAATTGAAATTTTTATATGAAAAACTTCTTTTGGCCATATCTCCTAAACTAAGCGTCCTAGAGCGAAAAGGACGATAATTCGTGACCACCCCCAAAAAATCAAAAAATCCACCCAAATCCTAAAAAAAATCAAATTTTTATATGAAAAACTTCTTTTGGCCATATCTCCTAAACTAAGCGTCCTAGAGCGAAAGGGACGATAATTCGTGACCACCCTCAAAAAATCGAAAAATCCACCCAAATCCTAAAAAATTCAAATATTTATATGAAAAACTTCTTTTGGCCATATCTCCTAAACTAAGCGTCCTAGAGCGAAAAGGACGATAATTCGTGACCACCCTCAAAAAATCGAAAAATCCACCCAAATCCTAAAAAAATTGAAATTTTTATATGAAAAACTTCTTTTGGCCATATCTCCTAAACTAAGCGTCCTAGAGCGAAAAGGGCGATAATTCGTGACCACCCCCAAAAAATCGAAAAATCCAACCAAATCCTAAAAAAATTGAAATTTTTATATGAAAAACTTCTTTTGGCCATATCTCCTAAACTAAGCGTCCTAGAGCGAAAAGGGCTTTAATTCGTGACCACCCCCAAAAAATCGAAAAATCCACCCAAATCCTAAAAAAATTGAAATTTTTATATGAAAAACTTCTTTTGGCCATATCTCCTAAACTAAGCGTCCTAGAGCGAAAAGGACTTTAATTCGTGACCACCCTCAAAAAATCGAAAAATCCACCCAAATCCTAAAAAAATTGAAATTTTTATATGAAAAACTTCTTTTGGCCTTATCTCCTAAACTAAGCGTCCTAGAGCGAAAGGGACGATAATTCGTGACCACCCCCAAAAATCGAAAAATCCACCCAAATCCTAAGAAAATTGAAATTTTTATATGAAAAACTTCTTTTGGCCATATCTCCTAAACTAAGCGTCCTAGAGCGAAAAGGGCTTTAATTCGTGACCGCCCTCAAAAAATCGAAAAATCCACCCAAATCCTAAAAAAATTGAAATTTTTATATGAAAAACTTCTTTTGGCCATATCTTCTAAACTAGCGTCCTAGAGCGAAAAGGACGATAATTCGTGACCACCCTCAAAAAATCGTAAAATCCACCCAAATCCTAAAAAAATTGAAATTTTTATATGAAAAACTTCTTTTGGCCATATCTCCTAAACTAAGCGTCCTAGAGCGAAAAGGACGATAATTCGTGACCACCCTCAAAAAATCGTAAAATCCACCCAAATCCTAAAAAAATTGAAATTTTTTATGAAAAACTTCTTTTGGCCATATCTCCTAAACTAAGCGTCCTAGAGCGAAAAGGGCGATAATTCGTGACCACCCCCAAAAAATCGAAAAATCCACCCAAATCCTAAAAAAATTGAAATTTTTATATGAAAAACTTCTTTTGGCCATATCTCCTAAACTAAGCGTCCTAGAGCGAAAAGGGCTTTAATTCGTGACCACCCCCAAAAAATCGAAAAATCCACCCATCCTAAAAAAATTGAAATTTTTATATGAAAAACTTCTTTTGGCCATATCTCCTAAACTAAGCGTCCTAGAGCGAAAAGGACGATAATTCGTGACCACCCTCAAAAAATCGAAAAATCCACCCAAATCCTAAAAAAATTCAAATTTTTATATGAAAAACTTCTTTTGGCCATATCTCCTAAACTAAGAGTCCTAGAGCGAAAAGGACGATAATTCGTGACCACCCCCAAAAATCGAAAAATCCACCCAAATCCTAAAAAAATTGAAATTTTTATATGAAAAACTTCTTTTGGCCATATCTCCTAAACTAAGCGTCATAGAGCGACAAGGACGATAATTCGTGACCGCCCTCAAAAAATCGAAAAATCCACCCAAATCCTAAAAAAATTGAAATTTTTATATGAAAAACTTCTTTTGGCCATATCTTCTAAACTAGCGTCCTAGAGCGAAAAGGACGATAATTCGTGACCACCCTCAAAAAATCGTAAAATCCACCCAAATCCTAAAAAAATTGAAATTTTTATATGAAAAACTTCTTTTGGCCATATCTCCTAAACTAAGCGTCCTAGAGCGAAAAGGACGATAATTCGTGACCACCCTCAAAAAATCGTAAAATCCACCCAAATCCTAAAAAAATTTAAATTTTTTATGAAAAACTTCTTTTGGCTATATCTCCTAAACTAAGCGTCCTAGAGCGAAAAGGGCGATAATTCGTGACCACCCCCAAAAAATCGAAAAATCCACCCAAATCCTAAAAAAATTGAAATTTTTATATGAAAAACTTCTTTTGGCCATATCTCCTAAACTAAGCGTCCTAGAGCGAAAAGGGCTTTAATTCGTGACCACCCCCAAAAAATCGAAAAATCCACCCAATCCTAAAAAAATTGAAATTTTTATATGAAAAACTTCGTTTGGCCATATCTCCTAAACTAAGCGTCCTAGAGCGAAAAGGGCTTTAATTCGTGACCACCCTCAAAAAATCGTAAAATCCACCCAAATCCTAAAAAAGTTGAAATTTTTATATGAAAAACTTCTTTTGCCCATATCTCCTAAACTAAGCGTCCTAGAGCGAAAAGGACGATAATTCGTGACCACCCTCAAAAAATCGAAAAATCCACCCAAATCCTAAAAATATTGAAATTTTTATATGAAAAACTTCTTTTGGCCATATCTCCTAAACTAAGCGTCCTAGAGCGAAAAGGGCGATAATTCGTGACCACCCCCAAAAAATCGAAAAATCCACCCAAATCCTAAAAAAATTGAAATTTTTATATGAAAAACTTCTTTTGGCCATATCTCCTAAACTAAGCGTCCTAGAGCGAAAAGGGCGATAATTCGTGACCACCCCCAAAAAATCGAAAAATCCACCCAAATCCTAAAAAAATTGAAATTTTTATATGAAAAACTTCTTTTGGCCATATCTCCTAAACTAAGCGTCCTAGAGCGAAAAGGACGATAATTCGTGACCACCCCCAAAAAATCAAAAAATCCACCCAAATCCTAAAAAAAATCAAATTTTTATATGAAAAACTTCTTTTGGCCATATCTCCTAAACTAAGCGTCCTAGAGCGAAAGGGACGATAATTCGTGACCACCCTCAAAAAATCGAAAAATCCACCCAAATCCTAAAAAATTCAAATATTTATATGAAAAACTTCTTTTGGCCATATCTCCTAAACTAAGCGTCCTAGAGCGAAAAGGACGATAATTCGTGACCACCCTCAAAAAATCGAAAAATCCACCCAAATCCTAAAAAAATTGAAATTTTTATATGAAAAACTTCTTTTGGCCATATCTCCTAAACTAAGCGTCCTAGAGCGAAAGGGACGATAATTCGTGACCACCCTCAAAAAATCAAAAAATCCACCCAAATCCTAAAAAAATTGAAATTTTTATATGAAAAACTTCTTTTGGCCATATCTCCTAAACTAAGCGTCCTAGAGCGAAAAGGGCGATAATTCGTGACCACCCCCAAAAAATCGAAAAATCCAACCAAATCCTAAAAAAATTGAAATTTTTATATGAAAAACTTCTTTTGGCCATATCTCCTAAACTAAGCGTCCTAGAGCGAAAAGGTCTTTAATTCGTGACCACCCCCAAAAAATCGAAAAATCCACCCAAATCCTAAAAAAATTGAAATTTTTATATGAAAAACTTCTTTTGGCCATATCTCCTAAACTAAGCGTCCTAGAGCGAAAGGGACGATAATTCGTGACCACCCCCAAAAATCGAAAAATCCACCCAAATCCTAAAAAAATTGAAATTTTTATATGAAAAACTTCTTTTGGCCATATCTCCTAAACTAAGCGTCCTAGAGCGAAAAGGGCTTTAATTCGTGACCGCCCTCAAAAAATCGAAAAATCCACCCAAATCCTAAAAAAATTGAAATTTTTATATGAAAAACTTCTTTTGGCCATATCTTCTAAACTAGCGTCCTAGAGCGAAAAGGACGATAATTCGTGACCACCCTCAAAAAATCGTAAAATCCACCCAAATCCTAAAAAAATTGAAATTTTTATATGAAAAACTTCTTTTGGCCATATCTCCTAAACTAAGCGTCCTAGAGCGAAAAGGACGATAATTCGTGACCACCCTCAAAAAATCGTAAAATCCACCCAAATCCTAAAAAAATTGAAATTTTTTATGAAAAACTTCTTTTGGCCATATCTCCTAAACTAAGCGTCCTAGAGCGAAAAGGGCGATAATTCGTGACCACCCCCAAAAAATCGAAAAATCCACCCAAATCCTAAAAAAATTGAAATTTTTATATGAAAAACTTCTTTTGGCCATATCTCCTAAACTAAGCGTCCTAGAGCGAAAAGGGCTTTAATTCGTGACCACCCCCAAAAAATCGAAAAATCCACCCAATCCTAAAAAAATTGAAATTTTTATATGAAAAACTTCTTTTGGCCATATCTCCTAAACTAAGCGTCCTAGAGCGAAAAGGACGATAATTCGTGACCACCCTCAAAAAATCGAAAAATCCACCCAAATCCTAAAAAAATTCAAATTTTTATATGAAAAACTTCTTTTGGCCATATCTCCTAAACTAAGAGTCCTAGAGCGAAAAGGACGATAATTCGTGACCACCCCCAAAAATCGAAAAATCCACCCAAATCCTAAAAAAATTGAAATTTTTATATGAAAAACTTCTTTTGGCCATATCTCCTAAACTAAGCGTCATAGAGCGACAAGGACGATAATTCGTGACCGCCCTCAAAAAATCGAAAAATCCACCCAAATCCTAAAAAAATTGAAATTTTTATATGAAAAACTTCTTTTGGCCATATCTTCTAAACTAGCGTCCTAGAGCGAAAAGGACGATAATTCGTGACCACCCTCAAAAAATCGTAAAATCCACCCAAATCCTAAAAAAATTGAAATTTTTATATGAAAAACTTCTTTTGGCCATATCTCCTAAACTAAGCGTCCTAGAGCGAAAAGGACGATAATTCGTGACCACCCTCAAAAAATCGTAAAATCCACCCAAATCCTAAAAAAATTTAAATTTTTTATGAAAAACTTCTTTTGGCCATATCTCCTAAACTAAGCGTCCTAGAGCGAAAAGGGCGATAATTCGTGACCACCCCCAAAAAATCGAAAAATCCACCCAAATCCTAAAAAAATTGAAATTTTTATATGAAAAACTTCTTTTGGCCATATCTCCTAAACTAAGCGTCCTAGAGCGAAAAGGGCTTTAATTCGTGACCACCCCCAAAAAATCGAAAAATCCACCCAATCCTAAAAAAATTGAAATTTTTATATGAAAAACTTCGTTTGGCCATATCTCCTAAACTAAGCGTCCTAGAGCGAAAAGGGCTTTAATTCGTGACCACCCTCAAAAAATCGAAAAATCCACCCAAATCCTAAAAAAGTTGAAATTTTTATATGAAAAACTTCTTTTGCCCATATCTCCTAAACTAAGCGTCCTAGAGCGAAAAGGACGATAATTCGTGACCACCCTCAAAAAATCGAAAAATCCACCCAAATCCTAAAAATATTGAAATTTTTATATGAAAAACTTCTTTTGGCCATATCTCCTAAACTAAGCGTCCTAGAGCGAAAAGGGCGATAATTCGTGACCACCCCCAAAAAATCGAAAAATCCACCCAAATCCTAAAAAAATTGAAATTTTTATATGAAAAACTTCTTTTGGCCATATCTCCTAAACTAAGCGTCCTAGAGCGAAAAGGACTTTAATTCGTGACCACCCTCAAAAAATCGAAAAATCCACCCAAATCCTAAAAAAATTCAAATTTTTATATGAAAAACTTCTTTTGGCCATATCTCCTAAACTAAGAGTCCTAGAGCGAAAAGGACGATAATTCGTGACCACCCCCAAAAATCGAAAAATCCACCCAAATCCTAAAAAAATTGAAATTTTTATATGAAAAACTTCTTTTGGCCATATCTCCTAAACTAAGCGTCATAGAGCGACAAGGACGATAATTCGTGACCGCCCTCAAAAAATCGAAAAATCCACCCAAATCCTAAAAAAATTGAAATTTTTATATGAAAAACTTCTTTTGGCCATATCTCCTAAACTAAGCGTCCTAGAGCGAAAAGGGCGATAATTCGTGACCACCCCCAAAAAATCGAAAAATCCACCCAAATCCTAAAAAAATTGAAATTTTTATATGAAAAACTTCTTTTGGCCATATCTCCTAAACTAAGCGTCCTAGAGCGAAAAGCACGATAATTCGTGACCACCCTCAAAAAATCGAAAAATCCACCCAAATCCTAAAAAAAATCAAATTTTTATATGAAAAACTTCTTTTGGCCATATCTCCTAAACTAAGCGTCCTAGAGCGAAAGGGACGATAATTCGTGACCACCCTCAAAAAATCGAAAAATCCACCCAAATCCTAAAAAAATTCAAATATTTATATGAAAAACTTCTTTTGGCCATATCTCCTAAACTAAGCGTCCTAGAGCGAAAAGGGCGATAATTCGTGACCACCCCCAAAAAATCGAAAAATCCAACCAAATCCTAAAAAAATTGAAATTTTTATATGAAAAACTTCTTTTGGCCATATCTCCTAAACTAAGCGTCCTAGAGCGAAAAGGGCTTTAATTCGTGACCACCCCCAAAAAATCGAAAAATCCACCCAAATCCTAAAAAAATTGAAATTTTTATATGAAAAACTTCTTTTGGCCATATCTCCTAAACTAAGCGTCCTAGAGCGAAAAGGGCGATAATTCGTGACCACCCCCAAAAAATCGAAAAATCCACCCAAATCCTAAAAAAATTGAAATTTTTATATGAAAAACTTCTTTTGGCCATATCTCCTAAACTAAGCGTCCTAGAGCGAAAAGGACGATAATTCGTGACCACCCTCAAAAAATCGAAAAATCCACCCAAATCCTAAAAAAATTCAAATTTTTATATGAAAAACTTCTTTTGGCCATATCTCCTAAACTAAGCGTCCTAGAGCGAAAGGGACGATAATTCGTGACCACCCCCAAAAAATCGAAAAATCCACCCAAATCCTAAAAAAATTGAAATTTTTATATGAAAAACTTCTTTTGGCCATATCTCCTAAACTAAGCGTCCTAGAGCGAAAAGGACGATAATTCGTGACCACCCTCAAAAAATCGTAAAATCCACCCAAATCCTAAAAAAATTGAAATTTTTATATGAAAAACTTCTTTTGGCCATATCTCCTAAACTAAGCGTCCTAGAGCGAAAAGGGCAATAATTCGTGACCACCCCCAAAAAATCGAAAAATCCACCCAAATCCTAAAAAAATTGAAATTTTTATATGAAAAACTTCTTTTGGCCATATCTCCTAAACTAAGCGTCCTAGAGCGAAAAGGGCTTTAATTCGTGACCATCCCCAAAAAATCGAAAAATCCACCCAAATCCTAAAAAAATTGAAATTTTTATATGAAAAACTTCTTTTGGCCATATCTTCTAAACTACGCGTCCTAGAGCGAAAAGGACTTTAATTCGTGACCACCCTCAAAAAATCGAAAAATCCACCCAAATCCTAAAAAAATTCAAATTTTTATATGAAAAACTTTTTTTGGCCATATCTCCTAAACTAGCGTCCTAGAGCGAAAAGGACGATAATTCGTGACCACCCTCAAAAAATCGTAAAATCCACCCAAATCCTAAAAAAATTGAAATTTTTATATGAAAAACTTCTTTTGGCCATATCTCCTAAACTAAGCGTCCTAGAGCGAAAAGGACGATAATTCGTGACCACCCTCAAAAAATCGTAAAATCCACCCAAATCCTAAAAAAATTGAAATTTTTTATGAAAAACTTCTTTTGGCCATATCTCCTAAACTAAGCGTCCTAGAGCGAAAAGGGCGATAATTCGTGACCACCCTCAAAAAATCGTAAAATCCACCCAATCCTAAAAAAATTGAAATTTTTATATGAAAAACTTCTTTTCGCCATATCTCCTAAACTAAGCGTCCTAGAGCGAAAAGGACGATAATTCGTGACCACCCTCAAAAAATCGAAAAATCCACCCAAATCCTAAAAAAATTCAAATTTTTATATGAAAAACTTCTTTTGGCCATATCTCCTAAACTAAGAGTCCTAGAGCGAAAAGGACGATAATTCGTGACCACCCCCAAAAATCGAAAAATCCACCCAAATCCTAAAAAAATTGAAATTTTTATATGAAAAACTTCTTTTGGCCATATCTCCTAAACTAAGCGTCATAGAGCGACAAGGACGATAATTCGTGACCGCCCTCAAAAAATCGAAAAATCCACCCAAATCCTAAAAAAATTGAAATTTTTATATGAAAAACTTCTTTTGGCCATATCTCCTAAACTAAGCGTCCTAGAGCGAAAAGGACGATAATTCGTGACCACCCTCAAAAAATCGAAAAATCCACCCAAATCCTAAAAAAAATCAAATTTTTATATGAAAAACTTCTTTTGGCCATATCTCCTAAACTAAGCGTCCTAGAGCGAAAGGGACGATAATTCGTGACCACCCTCAAAAAATCGAAAAATCCACCCAAATCCTAAAAAAATTCAAATTTTTATATGAAAAACTTCTTTTGGCCATATCTCCTAAACTAAGCGTCCTAGAGCGAAAAGGACGATAATTCGTGACCACCCTCAAAAAATCGAAAAATCCACCCAAATCCTAAAAAAATTGAAATTTTTATATGAAAAACTTCTTTTGGCCATATCTCCTAAACTAAGCGTCCTAGAGCGAAAGGGACGATAATTCGTGACCACCCTCAAAAAATCGAAAAATCCACCCAAATCCTAAAAAAATTCAAATTTTTATATGAAAAACTTCTTTTGGCCATATCTCCTAAACTAAGCGTCCTAGAGCGAAAAGGACGATAATTCGTGACCACCCTCAAAAAATCGAAAAATCCACCCAAATCCTAAAAAAATTGAAATTTTTATATGAAAAACTTCTTTTGGCCATATCTCCTAAACTAAGCGTCCTAGAGCGAAAAGGGCGATAATTCGTGACCACCCCCAAAAAATCGAAAAATCCAACCAAATCCTAAAAAAATTGAAATTTTTATATGAAAAACTTCTTTTGGCCTTATCTCCTAAACTAAGCGTCCTAGAGCGAAAGGGACGATAATTCGTGACCACCCCCAAAAATCGAAAAATCCACCCAAATCCTAAAAAAATTGAAATTTTTATATGAAAAACTTCTTTTGGCCATATCTCCTAAACTAAGCGTCCTAGAGCGACAAGGACGATAATTCGTGACCGCCCTCAAAAAATCGAAAAATCCACCCAAATCCTAAAAAAATTGAAATTTTTATATGAAAAACTTCTTTTGGCCATATCTCCTAAACTAAGCGTCCTAGAGCGAAAAGGGCGATAATTCGTGACCACCCCCAAAAAATCGAAAAATCCACCCAAATCCTAAAAAAATTGAAATTTTTATATGAAAAACTTCTTTTGGCCATATCTCCTAAACTAAGCGTCCTAGAGCGAAAAGGACGATAATTCGCGACCACCCTCAAAAAATCGAAAAATCCACCCAAATCCTAAAAAAATTCAAATTTTTATATGAAAAACTTCTTTTGGCCATATCTCCTAAACTAAGCGTCCTAGAGCGAAAGGGACGATAATTCGTGACCACCCCCAAAAAATCGAAAAATCCACCCAAATCCTAAAAAAATTGAAATTTTTATATGAAAAACTTCTTTTGGCCATATCTCCTAAACTAAGCGTCCTAGAGCGAAAAGGACGATAATTCGTGACCACCCTCAAAAAATCGTAAAATCCACCCAAATCCTAAAAAAATTGAAATTTTTATATGAAAAACTTCTTTTGGCCATATCTCCTAAACTAAGCGTCCTAGAGCGAAAAGGACGATAATTCGTGACCACCCTCAAAAAATCGTAAAATCCACCCAAATCCTAAAAAAATTGAAATTTTTATATGAAAAACTTCTTTTGGCCATATCTCCTAAACTAAGCGTCCTAGAGCGAAAAGGGCGATAATTCGTGACCACCCCCAAACAATCGAAAAATCCAACCAAATCCTAAAAAAATTGAAATTTTTATATGAAAAACTTCTTTTGGCCATATCTCCTAAACTAAGCGTCCTAGAGCGAAAAGGGCTTTAATTCGTGACCATCCCCAAAAAATCGAAAAATCCACCCAAATCCTAAAAAAATTGAAATTTTTATATGAAAAACTTCTTTTGGCCATATCTTCTAAACTAAGCGTCCTAGAGCGAAAAGGACTTTAATTCGTGACCACCCTCAAAAAATCGAAAAATCCACCCAAATCCTAAAAAAATTCAAATTTTTATATGAAAAACTTTTTTTGGCCATATCTCCTAAACTAGCGTCCTAGAGCGAAAAGGACGATAATTCGTGACCACCCTCAAAAAATCGTAAAATCCACCCAAATCCTAAAAAAATTGAAATTTTTATATGAAAAACTTCTTTTGGCCATATCTCCAAAACTAAGCGTCCTAGAGCGAAAAGGACGATAATTCGTGACCACCCTCAAAAAATCGTAAAATCCACCCAAATCCTAAAAAAATTGAAATTTTTTATGAAAAACTTCTTTTGGCCATATCTCCTAAACTAAGCGTCCTAGAGCGAAAAGGGCTTTAATTCGTGACCACCCCCAAAAAATCGAAAAATCCACCCAATCCTAAAAAAATTGAAATTTTTATATGAAAAACTTCGTTTGGCCATATCTCCTAAACTAAGCGTCCTAGAGCGAAAAGGGCTTTAATTCGTGACCACCCTCAAAAAATCGAAAAATCCACCCAAATCCTAAAAAAGTTGAAATTTTTATATGAAAAACTTCTTTTGCCCATATCTCCTAAACTAAGCGTCCTAGAGCGAAAAGGACGATAATTCGTGACCACCCTCAAAAAATCGAAAAATCCACCCAAATCCTAAAAGTATTGAAATTTTTATATGAAAAACTTCTTTTGGCCATATCTCCTAAACTAAGCGTCCTAGAGCGAAAAGGGCGATAATTCGTGACCACCCCCAAAAAATCGAAAAATCCACCCAAATCCTAAAAAAATTGAAATTTTTATATGAAAAACTTCTTTTGGCCATATCTCCTAAACTAAGCGTCCTAGAGCGAAAAGGACTTTAATTCGTGACCACCCTCAAAAAATCGAAAAATCCACCCAAATCCTAAAAAAAATTCAAATTTTTATATGAAAAACTTCTTTTGGCCATATCTCCTAAACTAAGAGTCCTAGAGCGAAAAGGACGATAATTCGTGACCACCCCCAAAAATCGAAAAATCCACCCAAATCCTAAAAAAATTGAAATTTTTATATGAAAAACTTCTTTTGGCCATATCTCCTAAACTAAGCGTCCTAGAGCGAAAAGGGCTTTAATTCGTGACCACCCCCAAAAAATCGAAAAATCCACCCAAATCCTAAAAAAATTGAAATTTTTATATGAAAAACTTCTTTTGGCCATATCTCCTAAACTAAGCGTCCTAGAGCGAAAAGGGCTTTAATTCGTGACCACCCCCAAAAAATCGAAAAATCCACACAAATCCTAAAAAAATTGAAATTTTTATATGAAAAACTTCTTTTGGCCATATCTCCTAAACTAAGCGTCCTAGAGCGAAAAGGACTTTAATTCGTGACCACCCTCAAAAAATCGAAAAATCCACCCAAATCCTAAAAAAATTGAAATTTTTATATGAAAAACTTCTTTTGGCCTTATCTCCTAAACTAAGCGTCCTAGAGCGAAAGGGACGATAATTCGTGACCACCCCCAAAAATCGAAAAATCCACCCAAATCCTAAAAAAATTGAAATTTTTATATGAAAAACTTCTTTTGGCCATATCTCCTAAACTAAGCGTCCTAGAGCGACAAGGACGATAATTCGTGACCGCCCTCAAAAAATCGAAAAATCCACCCAAATCCTAAAAAAATTGAAATTTTTATATGAAAAACTTCTTTTGGCCATATCTCCTAAACTAAGCGTCCTAGAGCGAAAAGGACTTTAATTCGTGACCACCCTCAAAAAATCGAAAAATCCACCCAAATCCTAAAAAAATTGAAATTTTTATATGAAAAACTTCTTTTGGCCTTATCTCCTAAACTAAGCGTCCTAGAGCGAAAGGGACGATAATTCGTGACCACCCCCAAAAATCGAAAAATCCACCCAAATCCTAAAAAAATTGAAATTTTTATATGAAAAACTTCTTTTGGCCATATCTCCTAAACTAAGCGTCCTAGAGCGACAAGGACGATAATTCGTGACAGCCCTCAAAAAATCGAAAAATCCACCCAAATCCTAAAAAAATTGAAATTTTTATATGAAAAACTTCTTTTGACCATATCTCCTAAACTAAGCGTCCTAGAGCGAAAAGGGCGATAATTCGTGACCACCCCCACAAAATCGAAAAATCCACCCAAATCCTAAAAAAATTGACATTTTTATATGAAAAACTTCTTTTGGCCATATCTCCTAAACTAAGCGTCCTAGAGCGAAAAGGACGATAATTCGTGACCACCCTCAAAAAATCGTAAAATCCACCCAAATCCTAAAAAATTGAAATTTTTATATGAAAAACTTCTTTTGGCCATATCTCCTAAACTAAGCGTCCTAGAGCGAAAGGGACGATAATTCGTGACCACCCCCAAAAAATCGAAAAATCCACCCAAATCCTAAAAAAATTGAAATTTTTATATGAAAAACTTCTTTTGGCCATATCTCCTAAACTAAGCGTCCTAGAGCGAAAAGGACGATAATTCGCGACCACCCTCAAAAAATCGAAAAATCCACCCAAATCCTAAAAAAATTCAAATTTTTATATGAAAAACTTCTTTTGGCCATATCTCCTAAACTAAGCGTCCTAGAGCGAAAGGGACGATAATTCGTGACCACCCCCAAAAAATCGAAAAATCCACCCAAATCCTAAAAAAATTGAAATTTTTATATGAAAAACTTCTTTTGGCCATATCTCCTAAACTAAGCGTCCTAGAGCGAAAGGGACGATAATTCGTGACCACCCCCAAAAAATCGAAAAATCCACCCAAATCCTAAAAAAATTGAAATTTTTATATGAAAAACTTCTTTTGGCCATATCTCCTAAACTAAGCGTCCTAGAGCGAAAAGGACGATAATTCGTGACCACCCTCAAAAAATCGTAAAATCCACCCAAATCCTAAAAAAATTGAAATTTTTATATGAAAAACTTCTTTTGGCCATATCTCCTAAACTAAGCGTCCTAGAGCGAAAAGGGCGATAATTCGTGACCACCCCCAAACAATCGAAAAATCCAACCAAATCCTAAAAAAATTGAAATTTTTATATGAAAAACTTCTTTTGGCCATATCTCCTAAACTAAGCGTCCTAGAGCGAAAAGGGCTTTAATTCGTGACCATCCCCAAAAAATCGAAAAATCCACCCAAATCCTAAAAAAATTGAAATTTTTATATGAAAAACTTCTTTTGGCCATATCTTCTAAACTAAGCGTCCTAGAGCGAAAAGGACTTTAATTCGTGACCACCCTCAAAAAATCGAAAAATCCACCCAAATCCTAAAAAAATTCAAATTTTTATATGAAAAACTTTTTTTGGCCATATCTCCTAAACTAGCGTCCTAGAGCGAAAAGGACGATAATTCGTGACCACCCTCAAAAAATCGTAAAATCCACCCAAATCCTAAAAAAATTGAAATTTTTATATGAAAAACTTCTTTTGGCCATATCTCCAAAACTAAGCGTCCTAGAGCGAAAAGGACGATAATTCGTGACCACCCTCAAAAAATCGTAAAATCCACCCAAATCCTAAAAAAATTGAAATTTTTTATGAAAAACTTCTTTTGGCCATATCTCCTAAACTAAGCGTCCTAGAGCGAAAAGGGCTTTAATTCGTGACCACCCCCAAAAAATCGAAAAATCCACCCAATCCTAAAAAAATTGAAATTTTTATATGAAAAACTTCGTTTGGCCATATCTCCTAAACTAAGCGTCCTAGAGCGAAAAGGGCTTTAATTCGTGACCACCCTCAAAAAATCGAAAAATCCACCCAAATCCTAAAAAAGTTGAAATTTTTATATGAAAAACTTCTTTTGCCCATATCTCCTAAACTAAGCGTCCTAGAGCGAAAAGGACGATAATTCGTGACCACCCTCAAAAAATCGAAAAATCCACCCAAATCCTAAAAGTATTGAAATTTTTATATGAAAAACTTCTTTTGGCCATATCTCCTAAACTAAGCGTCCTAGAGCGAAAAGGGCGATAATTCGTGACCACCCCCAAAAAATCGAAAAATCCACCCAAATCCTAAAAAAATTGAAATTTTTATATGAAAAACTTCTTTTGGCCATATCTCCTAAACTAAGCGTCCTAGAGCGAAAAGGACTTTAATTCGTGACCACCCTCAAAAAATCGAAAAATCCACCCAAATCCTAAAAAAAATTCAAATTTTTATATGAAAAACTTCTTTTGGCCATATCTCCTAAACTAAGAGTCCTAGAGCGAAAAGGACGATAATTCGTGACCACCCCCAAAAATCGAAAAATCCACCCAAATCCTAAAAAAATTGAAATTTTTATATGAAAAACTTCTTTTGGCCATATCTCCTAAACTAAGCGTCCTAGAGCGAAAAGGGCTTTAATTCGTGACCACCCCCAAAAAATCGAAAAATCCACCCAAATCCTAAAAAAATTGAAATTTTTATATGAAAAACTTCTTTTGGCCATATCTCCTAAACTAAGCGTCCTAGAGCGAAAAGGGCTTTAATTCGTGACCACCCCCAAAAAATCGAAAAATCCACCCAAATCCTAAAAAAATTGAAATTTTTATATGAAAAACTTCTTTTGGCCATATCTCCTAAACTAAGCGTCCTAGAGCGAAAAGGACTTTAATTCGTGACCACCCTCAAAAAATCGAAAAATCCACCCAAATCCTAAAAAAATTGAAATTTTTATATGAAAAACTTCTTTTGGCCTTATCTCCTAAACTAAGCGTCCTAGAGCGAAAGGGACGATAATTCGTGACCACCCCCAAAAATCGAAAAATCCACCCAAATCCTAAAAAAATTGAAATTTTTATATGAAAAACTTCTTTTGGCCATATCTCCTAAACTAAGCGTCCTAGAGCGACAAGGACGATAATTCGTGACCGCCCTCAAAAAATCGAAAAATCCACCCAAATCCTAAAAAAATTGAAATTTTTATATGAAAAACTTCTTTTGGCCATATCTCCTAAACTAAGCGTCCTAGAGCGAAAAGGACTTTAATTCGTGACCACCCTCAAAAAATCGAAAAATCCACCCAAATCCTAAAAAAATTGAAATTTTTATATGAAAAACTTCTTTTGGCCTTATCTCCTAAACTAAGCGTCCTAGAGCGAAAGGGACGATAATTCGTGACCACCCCCAAAAATCGAAAAATCCACCCAAATCCTAAAAAAATTGAAATTTTTATATGAAAAACTTCTTTTGGCCATATCTCCTAAACTAAGCGTCCTAGAGCGACAAGGACGATAATTCGTGACAGCCCTCAAAAAATCGAAAAATCCACCCAAATCCTAAAAAAATTGAAATTTTTATATGAAAAACTTCTTTTGACCATATCTCCTAAACTAAGCGTCCTAGAGCGAAAAGGGCGATAATTCGTGACCACCCCCACAAAATCGAAAAATCCACCCAAATCCTAAAAAAATTGACATTTTTATATGAAAAACTTCTTTTGGCCATATCTCCTAAACTAAGCGTCCTAGAGCGAAAAGGACGATAATTCGTGACCACCCTCAAAAAATCGTAAAATCCACCCAAATCCTA
Organism: Haematobia irritans; assembly: GCF_050003625.1. Taxonomy (NCBI): domain Eukaryota; kingdom Metazoa; phylum Arthropoda; class Insecta; order Diptera; family Muscidae; genus Haematobia; species Haematobia irritans. The sequence goes on from NC_134397.1 coordinate 32,776,091, forward strand.
AAAAATTGAAATTTTTATATGAAAAACTTCTTTTGGCCATATCTCCTAAACTAAGCGTCCTAGAGCGAAAAGGGCTTTAATTCGTGACCACCCCCAAAAAATCGAAAAATCCACCCAAATCCTAAAAAAATTGAAATTTTTATATGAAAAACTTCTTTTGGCCATATCTCCTAAACTAAGCGTCCTAGAGCGAAAAGGACGATAATTCGTGACCACCCTCAAAAAATCGTAAAATCCACCCAAATCCTAAAAAAATTGAAATTTTTATATGAAAAACTTCTTTTGGCCATATCTCCTAAACTAAGCGTCCTAGAGCGAAAAGGGCAATAATTCGTGACCACCCCCAAAAAATCGAAAAATCCACCCAAATCCTAAAAAAATTGAAATTTTTATATGAAAAACTTCTTTTGGACATATCTCCTAAACTAAGCGTCCTAGAGCGAGAAGGGCGATAATTCGTGACCACCCCCAAAAAATCGAAAAATCCAACCAAATCCTAAAAAAATTGAAATTTTTATATGAAAAACTTCTTTTGGCCATATCTCCTAAACTAAGCGTCCTAGAGCGAAAAGGGCTTTAATTCGTGACCATCCCAAAAAATCGAAAAATCCACCCAAATCCTAAAAAAATTGAAATTTTTATATGAAAAACTTCTTTTGGCCATATCTTCTAAACTAAGCGTCCTAGAGCGAAAAGGACTTTAATTCGTGACCACCCTCAAAAAATCGTAAAATCCACCCAAATCCTAAAAAAATTGAAATTTTTATATGAAAAACTTTTTTTGGCCATATCTCCTAAACTAAGCGTCCTAGAGCGAAAAGGGCGATAATTCGTGACCACCCCCAAAAAATCGAAAAATCCACCCAAATCCTAAAAAAATTGAAATTTTTATATGAAAAACTTCGTTTGGCCATATCTCCTAAACTAAGCGTCCTAGAGCGAAAAGGGCTTTAATTCGTGACCACCCTCAAAAAATCGAAAAATCCACCCAAATCCTAAAAAAGTTGAAATTTTTATATGAAAAACTTCTTTTGCCCATATCTCCTAAACTAAGCGTCCTAGAGCGAAAAGGACGATAATTCGTGACCACCCTCAAAAAATCGAAAAATCCACCCAAATCCTAAAAATATTGAAATTTTTATATGAAAAACTTCTTTTGGCCATATCTCCTAAACTAAGCGTCCTAGAGCGAAAAGGGCGATAATTCGTGACCACCCCCAAAAAATCGAAAAATCCACCCAAATCCTAAAAAAATTGAAATTTTTATATGAAAAACTTCTTTTGGCCATATCTCCTAAACTAAGCGTCCTAGAGCGAAAAGGACTTTAATTCGTGACCACCCTCAAAAAATCGAAAAATCCACCCAAATCCTAAAAAAATTCAAATTTTTATATGAAAAACTTCTTTTGGCCATATCTCCTAAACTAAGAGTCCTAGAGCGAAAAGGACGATAATTCGTGACCACCCCCAAAAAATCGAAAAATCCACCCAAATCCTAAAAAAATTGAAATTTTTATATGAAATACTTCTTTTGGCCATATCTCCTAAACTAAGCGTCCTAGAGCGAAAAGGGCAATAATTCGTGACCGCCCTCAAAAAATCGAAAAATCCACCCAAATCCTAAAAAAATTGAAATTTTTATATGAAAAACTTCTTTTGGCCATATCTCCTAAACTAAGCGTCCTAGAGCGAAAAGGGCGATAATTCGTGACCACCCCCAAAAAATCGAAAAATCCACCCAAATCCTAAAAAAATTGAAATTTTTATATGAAAAACTTCTTTTGGCCATATCTCCTAAACTAAGCGTCCTAGAGCGAAAAGGGCGATAATTCGTGACCACCCCCAAAAAATCGAAAAATCCAACCAAATCCTAAAAAATTGAAATTTTTATACGAAAAACTTCTTTTGGCCATATCTCCTAAACTAAGCGTCCTAGAGCGAAAAGGGCTTTAATTCGTGACCACCCCCAAAAAATCGAAAAATCCACCCAAATCCTAAAAAAATTGAAATTTTTATATGAAAAACTTCTTTTGGCCATATCTCCTAAGCTAAGCGTCCTAGAGCGAAAAGGACTTTAATTCGTGACCACCCTCAAAAAATCGAAAAATCCACCCAAATCCTAAAAAAATTGAAATTTTTATATGAAAAACTTCTTTTGGCCATATCTCCTAAACTAAGCGTCCTAGAGCGACAAGGACGATAATTCGTGACCGCCCTCAAAAAATCGAAAAATCCACCCAAATCCTAAAAAAATTGAAATTTTTATATGAAAAACTTCTTTTGGCCATATCTCCTAAACTAAGCGTCCTAGAGCGAAAAGGGCGATAATTCGTGACCACCCCCAAAAAATCGAGAAATCCACCCAAATCCTAAAAAAATTGAAATTTTTATATGAAAAACTTCTTTTGGCCATATCTCCTAAACTAAGCGTCCTAGAGCGAAAAGGACGATAATTCGTGACCACCCTCAAAAAATCGAAAAATCCACCCAAATCCTAAAAAAATTCAAATTTTTATATGAAAAACTTCTTTTGGCCATATCTCCTAAACTAAGCGTCCTAGAGCGAAAGGGACGATAATTCGTGACCACCCCCAAAAAATCGAAAAATCCACCCAAATCCTAAAAAAATTGAAATTTTTATATGAAAAACTTCTTTTGGCCATATCTCCTAAACTAAGCGTCCTAGAGCGAAAAGGGCTTTAATTCGTGACCACCCCCAAAAAATCGAAAAATCCACCCAAATCCTAAAAAAATTGAAATTTTTATATGAAAAACTTCTTTTGGCCATATCTCCTAAACTAAGCGTCCTAGAGCGAAAAGGACTTTAATTCGTGACCACCCTCAAAAAATCGAAAAATCCACCCAAATCCTAAAAAAATTCAAATTTTTATATGAAAAACTTCTTTTGGCCATATCTCCTAAACTAAGCGTCCTAGAGCGAAAGGGACGATAATTCGTGACCACCCCCAAAAAATCGAAAAATCCACCCAAATCCTAAAAAAAATTGAAATTTTTATATGAAAAACTTCTTTTGGCCATATCTCCTAAACTAAGCGTCCTAGAGCGAAAAGGACGATAATTCGTGACCACCCTCAAAAAATCGAAAAATCCAACCAAATCCTAAAAAAATTGAAATTTTTATATGAAAAACTTCTTTTGGCCATATCTCCTAAACTAAGCGTCCTAGAGCGAAAGGGATGATAATTCGTGACCACCCCCAAAAAATCGAAAAATCCACCCAAATCCTAAAAAAATTGAAATTTTTATATGAAAAACTTCTTTTGGCCATATCTCCTAAACTAAGCGTCCTAGAGCGAAAAGGACGATAATTCGTGACCACCCTCAAAAAATCGAAAAATCCAACCAAATCCTAAAAAAATTGAAATTTTTATATGAAAAACTTCTTTTGGCCATATCTCCTAAACTAAGCGTCCTAGAGCGAAAAGGGCTTTAATTCGTGACCACCCTCAAAAAATCGAAAAATCCACCCAAATCCTAAAAAAATTCAAATTTTTATATGAAAAACTTCGTTTGGCCATATCTCTTAAACTAAGCGTCCTAGAGCGAAAGGGACGATAATTCGTGACCACCCCCAAAAAATCGAAAAATCCACCCAAATCCTAAAAAAATTGAACTTTTTATATGAAAAACTTCTTTTGGCCATATCTCCTAAACTAAGCGTCCTAGAGCGAAAAGGGCGATAATTCGTGACCACCCCCAAAAAATCGAAAAATCCACCCAAATCCTAAAAAAATTAAAATTTTTATATGAAAAACTTCGTTTGGCCATATCTCCTAAACTAAGCGTCCTAGAGCGAAAAGGACGATAATTCGTGACCACCCTCAAAAAATCGAAAAATCCACCCAAATCCTAAAAAAATTCAAATTTTTATATGAAAAACTTCTTTTGGCCATATCTCCTAAACTAAGCGTCCTAGAGCGAAAGGGACGATAATTCGTGACCACCCCCAAAAAATCGAAAAATCCACCCAGATCCTAAAAAAATTGAAATTTTTATATGAAAAACTTCTTTTGGCCATATCTCCTAAACTAAGCGTCCTAGAGCGAAAGGGACGATAATTCGTGACCACCCCCAAACAATCGAAAAATCCACCCAAATCCTAAAAAAATTGAAATTTTTATATGAAAAACTCTTTTGGCCATATCTCCTAAACTAAGCGTCCTAGAGCGAAAAGAGCGATAATTCGTGACCACCCCCAAAAAATCGAAAAATCCACCCAAATCCTAAAAAAATTGAAATTTTTATATGAAAAACTTCTTTTGGCCATATCTCCTAAACTAAGCGTCCTAGAGCGAAAAGGACGATAATTCGTGACCACCCTCAAAAAATCGAAAAATCCACCCAATCCTAAAAAAATTTAAATTTTTATATGAAAAACTTCGTTTGGCCATATCTCCTAAACTAAGCTTCCTAGAGCGAAAAGGGCTTTAATTCGTGACCACCCCCAAAAAATCGAAAAATCCACCCAAATCCTAAAAAAATTGAAATTTTTATATGAAAAACTTCTTTTGGCCATATCTCCTAAACTAAGCGTCCTAGAGCGAAAAGGACGATAATTCGTGACCACCCCCACAAAATCGAAAAATCCACCCAAATCCTAAAAAAATTGAAATTTTTATATGAAAAACTTCTTTTGGCCATATCTCCTAAACTAAGCGTCCTAGAGCGAAAAGGGCGATAATTCGTGACCACCCCCAAAAAATCGAAAAATCCAACCAAATCCTAAAAAAATTGAAATTTTTATATGAAAAACTTCTTTTGGCCATATCTCCTAAACTAAGCGTCCTAGAGCGAAAAGGGCTTTAATTCGTGACCACCCCCAAAAAATCGAAAAATCCACCCAAATCCTAAAAAAATTGAAATTTTTATATGAAAAACTTCTTTTGGCCATATCTCCTAAACTAAGCGTCCTAGAGCGAAAAGGACTTTAATTCGTGACCACCCTCAAAAAATCGAAAAATCCACCCAAATCCTAAAAAAATTCAACTTTTTATATGAAAAACTTCTTTTGGCCATATCTCCTAAACTAAGCGTCCTAGAGCGAAAGGGACGATAATTCGTGACCACCCCCAAAAAATCGAAAAATCCACCCAAATCCTAAAAAAAAATTGAAATTTTTATATGAAAAACTTCTTTTGGCCATATCTCCTAAACTAAGCGTCCTAGAGCGAAAAGGACGATAATTCGTGACCACCCTCAAAAAATCGAAAAATCCAACCAAATCCTAAAAAAATTGAAATTTTTATATGAAAAACTTCTTTTGGCCATATCTCCTAAACTAAGCGTCCTAGAGCGAAAAGGGCTTTAATTCGTGACCACCCCCAAAAAATCGAAAAATCCACCCAAATCCTAAAAAAATTGAAATTTTTATATGAAAAACTTCGTTTGGCCATATCTCCTAAACTAAGCGTCCTAGAGCGAAAAGGACTTTAATTCGTGACCACCCTCAAAAAATCGAAAAATCCACCCAAATCCTAAAAAAATTCAAATTTTTATATGAAAAACTTCGTTTGGCCATATCTCTTAAACTAAGCGTCCTAGAGCGAAAGGGACGATAATTCGTGACCACCCTCAAAAAATCGAAAAATCCATACAAATCCTAAAAAAATTGAAATTTTTATATGAAAAACTTCTTTTGCCCATATCTCCTAAACTAAGCGTCCTAGAGCGTAAAGGACGATAATTCGTGACCACCCTCAAAAAATCGAAAAATCCACCCAAATCCTAAAAATATTGAAATTTTTATATGAAAAACTTCTTTTGGCCATATCTCCTAAACTATGCGTCCTAGAGCGAAAAGGGCGATAATTCGTGACCATCCCCAAAAAATCGAAAAATCCACCCAAATCCTAAAAAAATTGAAATTTTTATATGAAAAACTTCTTTTGGCCATATCTCCTAAACTAAGCGTCCTAGAGCGAAAAGGACTTTAATTCGTGACCACCCTCAAAAAATCGAAAAATCCACCCAAATCCTAAAAAAATTCAAATTTTTATATGAAAAACTTCTTTTGGCCATATCTCCTAAACTAAGCGTCCTAGAGCGAAAAGGACGATAATTCGTGACCACCCCCAAAAATCGAAAAATCCACCCAAATCCTAAAAAAATTGAAATTTTTATATGAAAAACTTCTTTTGGCCATATCTCCTAAACTAAGCGTCCTAGAGCGGAAAGGGCTTTAATTCGTGACCACCCCCAAAAAATCGAAAAATCCACCCAAATCCTAAAAAAATTGAAATTTTTATATGAAAAACTTCTTTTGCCCATATCTCTTAAACTAAGCGTTCTAGAGCGAAAGGGACGATAATTCGTGACCACCCCCAAAAAATCGAAAAATCCACCCAAATCCTAAAAATATTGAAATTTTTATATGAAAAACTTCTTTTGGCCATATCTCCTAAACTATGCGTCCTAGAGCGAAAAGGGCGATAATTCGTGACCATCCCCAAAAAATCGAAAAATCCACCCAAATCCTAAAAAAATTGAAATTTTTATATGAAAAACTTCTTTTGGCCATATCTCCTAAACTAAGCGTCCTAGAGCGAAAAGGACTTTAATTCGTGACCACCCTCAAAAAATCGAAAAATCCACCCAAATCCTAAAAAAATTCAAATTTTTATATGAAAAACTTCTTTTGGCCATATCTCCTAAACTAAGCGTCCTAGAGCGAAAAGGACGATAATTCGTGACCACCCCCAAAAATCGAAAAATCCACCCAAATCCTAAAAAAATTGAAATTTTTATATGAAAAACTTCTTTTGGCCATATCTCCTAAACTAAGCGTCATAGAGCGACAAGGACGATAATTCGTGACCGCCCTCAAAAAATCGAAAAATCCACCCAAATCCTAAAAAAATTGAAATTTTTATATGAAAAACTTCTTTTGGCCATATCTCCTAAACTAAGCGTCCTAGAGCGAAAGGGACGATAATTCGTGACCACCCCCAAAAAATCGAAAAATCCACCCAAATCCTAAAAAAATTGAAATTTTTATATGAAAAACTTCTTTTGGCCATATCTCCTAAACTAAGCGTCCTAGAGCGAAAAGGACGATAATTCGTGACCACCCTCAAAAAATCGTAAAATCCACCCAAATCCTAAAAAATTGAAATTTTTATATGAAAAACTTCTTTTGGCCATATCTCCTAAACTAAGCGTCCTAGAGCGAAAAGGGCTTTAATTCGTGACCACCCCCAAAAAATCGAAAAATCCACCCAAATCCTAAAAAAATTGAAATTTTTATATGAAAAACTTCGTTTGGCCATATCTCCTAAACTAAGCGTCCTAGAGCGAAAAGGACTTTAATTCGTGACCACCCCCAAAAAATCGAAAAATCCACCCAATCCTAAAAAAATTGAAATTTTTATATGAAAAACTTCGTTTGACCATATCTCCTAAACTAAGCGTCCTAGAGCGAAAAGGGCTTTAATTCGTGACCACCCCCAAAAAATCGAAAAATCTACCCAAATCCTAAAAAAATTGAAATTTTTATATGAAAAACTTCTTTTGGCCATATCTCCTAAACTAAGCGTCCTAGAGCGAAAGGGATGATAATTCGTGACCACCCCCAAAAAATCGAAAAATCCACCCAAATCCTAAAAAAATTGAAATTTTTATATGAAAAACTTCTTTTGGCCATATCTCCTAAACTAAGCGTCCTAGAGCGAAAAGGACGATAATTCGTGACCACCCTCAAAAAATCGAAAAATCCAACCAAATCCTAAAAAAATTGAAATTTTTATATGAAAAACTTCTTTTGGCCATATCTCCTAAACTAAGCGTCCTAGAGCGAAAAGGGCTTTAATTCGTGACCACCCTCAAAAAATCGAAAAATCCACCCAAATCCTAAAAAAATTCAAATTTTTATATGAAAAACTTCGTTTGGCCATATCTCTTAAACTAAGCGTCCTAGAGCGAAAGGGACGATAATTCGTGACCACCCCCAAAAAATCGAAAAATCCACCCAAATCCTAAAAAAATTGAACTTTTTATATGAAAAACTTCTTTTGGCCATATCTCCTAAACTAAGCGTCCTAGAGCGAAAAGGGCGATAATTCGTGACCACCCCCAAAAAATCGAAAAATCCACCCAAATCCTAAAAAAATTCAAATTTTTATATGAAAAACTTCGTTTGGCCATATCTCTTAAACTAAGCGTCCTAGAGCGAAAAGGACGATAATTCGTGACCACCCTCAAAAAATCGTAAAATCCACCCAAATCCTAAAAAAATTGAAATTTTTATATGAAAAACTTCTTTTGGCCATATCTCCTAAACTAAGCGTCCTAGAGCGAAAAGGGCAATAATTCGTGACCACCCCCAAAAAATCGAAAAATCCACCCAAATCCTAAAAAAATTGAAATTTTTATATGAAAAACTTCTTTTGGACATATCTCCTAAACTAAGCGTCCTAGAGCGAGAAGGGCGATAATTCGTGACCACCCCCAAAAAATCGAAAAATCCAACCAAATCCTAAAAAAATTGAAATTTTTATATGAAAAACTTCTTTTGGCCATATCTCCTAAACTAAGCGTCCTAGAGCGAAAAGGGCTTTAATTAGTGACCATCCCAAAAAATCGAAAAATCCACCCAAATCCTAAAAAAATTGAAATTTTTATATGAAAAACTTCTTTTGGCCATATCTTCTAAACTAAGCGTCCTAGAGCGAAAAGGACTTTAATTCGTGACCACCCTCAAAAAATCGTAAAATCCACCCAAATCCTAAAAAAATTGAAATTTTTATATGAAAAACTTTTTTTGGCCATATCTCCTAAACTAAGCGTCCTAGAGCGAAAAGGGCGATAATTCGTGACCACCCCCAAAAAATCGAAAAATCCACCCAAATCCTAAAAAAATTGAAATTTTTATATGAAAAACTTCGTTTGGCCATATCTCCTAAACTAAGCGTCCTAGAGCGAAAAGGGCTTTAATTCGTGACCACCCTCAAAAAATCGAAAAATCCACCCAAATCCTAAAAAAGTTGAAATTTTTATATGAAAAACTTCTTTTGCCCATATCTCCTAAACTAAGCGTCCTAGAGCGAAAAGGACGATAATTCGTGACCACCCTCAAAAAATCGAAAAATCCACCCAAATCCTAAAAATATTGAAATTTTTATATGAAAAACTTCTTTTGGCCATATCTCCTAAACTAAGCGTCCTAGAGCGAAAAGGGCGATAATTCGTGACCACCCCCAAAAAATCGAAAAATCCACCCAAATCCTAAAAAAATTGAAATTTTTATATGAAAAACTTCTTTTGGCCATATCTCCTAAACTAAGCGTCCTAGAGCGAAAAGGACTTTAATTCGTGACCACCCTCAAAAAATCGAAAAATCCACCCAAATCCTAAAAAAATTCAAATTTTTATATGAAAAACTTCTTTTGGCCATATCTCCTAAACTAAGAGTCCTAGAGCGAAAAGGACGATAATTCGTGACCACCCCCAAAAAATCGAAAAATCCACCCAAATCCTAAAAAAATTGAAATTTTTATATGAAATACTTCTTTTGGCCATATCTCCTAAACTAAGCGTCATAGAGCGACAAGGACGATAATTCGTGACCGCCCTCAAAAAATCGAAAAATCCACCCAAATCCTAAAAAAATTGAAATTTTTATATGAAAAACTTCTTTTGGCCATATCTCCTAAACTAAGCGTCCTAGAGCGAAAAGGGCGATAATTCGTGACCACCCCCAAAAAATCGAAAAATCCACCCAAATCCTAAAAAAATTGAAATTTTTATATGAAAAACTTCTTTTGGCCATATCTCCTAAACTAAGCGTCCTAGAGCGAAAAGGGCGATAATTCGTGACCACCCCCAAAAAATCGAAAAATCCAACCAAATCCTAAAAAATTGAAATTTTTATACGAAAAACTTCTTTTGGCCATATCTCCTAAACTAAGCGTCCTAGAGCGAAAAGGGCTTTAATTCGTGACCACCCCCAAAAAATCGAAAAATCCACCCAAATCCTAAAAAAATTGAAATTTTTATATGAAAAACTTCTTTTGGCCATATCTCCTAAGCTAAGCGTCCTAGAGCGAAAAGGACTTTAATTCGTGACCACCCTCAAAAAATCGAAAAATCCACCCAAATCCTAAAAAAATTGAAATTTTTATATGAAAAACTTCTTTTGGCCATATCTCCTAAACTAAGCGTCCTAGAGCGACAAGGACGATAATTCGTGACCGCCCTCAAAAAATCGAAAAATCCACCCAAATCCTAAAAAAATTGAAATTTTTATATGAAAAACTTCTTTTGGCCATATCTCCTAAACTAAGCGTCCTAGAGCGAAAAGGGCGATAATTCGTGACCACCCCCAAAAAATCGAAAAATCCACCCAAATCCTAAAAAAATTGAAATTTTTATATGAAAAACTTCTTTTGGCCATATCTCCTAAACTAAGCGTCCTAGAGCGAAAAGGACGATAATTCGTGACCACCCTCAAAAAATCGAAAAATCCACCCAAATCCTAAAAAAATTCAAATTTTTATATGAAAAACTTCTTTTGGCCATATCTCCTAAACTAAGCGTCCTAGAGCGAAAGGGACGATAATTCGTGACCACCCCCAAAAAATCGAAAAATCCACCCAAATCCTAAAAAAATTGAAATTTTTATATGAAAAACTTCTTTTGGCCATATCTCCTAAACTAAGCGTCCTAGAGCGAAAAGGACGATAATTCGTGACCACCCTCAAAAAATCGTAAAATCCACCCAAATCCTAAAAAATTGAAATTTTTATATGAAAAACTTCTTTTGGCCATATCTCCTAAACTAAGCGTCCTAGAGCGAAAAGGGCGATAATTCGTGACCACCCCCAAAAAATCGAAAAATCCACCCAAATCCTAAAAAAATTGAAATTTTTATATGAAAAACTTCTTTTGGCCATATCTCCTAAACTAAGCGTCCTAGAGCGAAAAGGGCGATAATTCGTGACCACCCCCAAAAAATCGAAAAATCCAACCAAATCCTAAAAAAATTGAAATTTTTATATGAAAAACTTCTTTTGGCCATATCTCCTAAACTAAGCGTCCTAGAGCGAAAAGGGCTTTAATTCGTGACCATCCCCAAAAAATCGAAAAATCCACCCAAATCCTAAAAAAATTTAAATTTTTATATGAAAAACTTCTTTTGGCCATATCTTCTAAACTAAGCGTCCTAGAGCGAAAAGGACTTTAATTCGTGACCACCCTCAAAAAATCGAAAAATCCACCCAAATCCTAAAAAAATTCAAATTTTTATATGAAAAACTTTTTTTGGCCATATCTCCTAAACTAAGCGTCCTAGAGCGAAAAGGACGATAATTCGTGACCACCCCCAAAAAATCGAAAAATCCACCCAAATCCTAAAAAAATTGAAATTTTTATATGAAAAACTTCGTTTGGCCATATCTCCTAAACTAAGCGTCCTAGAGCGAAAAGGGCGATAATTCGTGACCACCCCCAAAAAATCGAAAAATCCACCCAAATCCTAAAAAAATTGAAATTTTTATATGAAAAACTTCTTTTGGCCATATCTCCTAAACTAAGCGTCCTAGAGCGAAAAGGACTTTAATTCGTGACCACCCTCAAAAAATCGAAAAATCCACCCAAATCCTAAAAAAATTCAAATTTTTATATGAAAAACTTCTTTTGGCCATATCTCCTAAACTAAGAGTCCTAGAGCGAAAAGGACGATAATTCGTGACCACCCCCAAAAATCGAAAAATCCACCCAAATCCTAAAAAAATTGAAATTTTTATATGAAAAACTTCTTTTGGCCATATCTCCTAAACTAAGCGTCATAGAGCGACAAGGACGATAATTCGTGACCGCCCTCAAAAAATCGAAAAATCCACCCAAATCCTAAAAAAATTGAAATTTTTATATGAAAAACTTCTTTTGGCCATATCTCCTAAACTAAGCGTCCTAGAGCGAAAAGGGCGATAATTCGTGACCACCCCCAAAAAATCGAAAAATCCACCCAAATCCTAAAAAAATTGAAATTTTTATATGAAAAACTTCTTTTGGCCATATCTCCTAAACTAAGCGTCCTAGAGCGAAAAGCACGATAATTCGTGACCACCCTCAAAAAATCGAAAAATCCACCCAAATCCTAAAAAAAATCAAATTTTTATATGAAAAACTTCTTTTGGCCATATCTCCTAAACTAAGCGTCCTAGAGCGAAAGGGACGATAATTCGTGACCACCCTCAAAAAATCGAAAAATCCACCCAAATCCTAAAAAAATTCAAATATTTATATGAAAAACTTCTTTTGGCCATATCTCCTAAACTAAGCGTCCTAGAGCGAAAAGGGCGATAATTCGTGACCACCCCCAAAAAATCGAAAAATCCAACCAAATCCTAAAAAAATTGAAATTTTTATATGAAAAACTTCTTTTGGCCATATCTCCTAAACTAAGCGTCCTAGAGCGAAAAGGGCTTTAATTCGTGACCACCCCCAAAAAATCGAAAAATCCACCCAAATCCTAAAAAAATTGAAATTTTTATATGAAAAACTTCTTTTGGCCATATCTCCTAAACTAAGCGTCCTAGAGCGAAAAGGGCGATAATTCGTGACCACCCCCAAAAAATCGAAAAATCCACCCAAATCCTAAAAAAATTGAAATTTTTATATGAAAAACTTCTTTTGGCCATATCTCCTAAACTAAGCGTCCTAGAGCGAAAAGGACGATAATTCGTGACCACCCTCAAAAAATCGAAAAATCCACCCAAATCCTAAAAAAATTCAAATTTTTATATGAAAAACTTCTTTTGGCCATATCTCCTAAACTAAGCGTCCTAGAGCGAAAGGGACGATAATTCGTGACCACCCCCAAAAAATCGAAAAATCCACCCAAATCCTAAAAAAATTGAAATTTTTATATGAAAAACTTCTTTTGGCCATATCTCCTAAACTAAGCGTCCTAGAGCGAAAAGGACGATAATTCGTGACCACCCTCAAAAAATCGTAAAATCCACCCAAATCCTAAAAAAATTGAAATTTTTATATGAAAAACTTCTTTTGGCCATATCTCCTAAACTAAGCGTCCTAGAGCGAAAAGGGCAATAATTCGTGACCACCCCCAAAAAATCGAAAAATCCACCCAAATCCTAAAAAAATTGAAATTTTTATATGAAAAACTTCTTTTGGCCATATCTCCTAAACTAAGCGTCCTAGAGCGAAAAGGGCTTTAATTCGTGACCATCCCCAAAAAATCGAAAAATCCACCCAAATCCTAAAAAAATTGAAATTTTTATATGAAAAACTTCTTTTGGCCATATCTTCTAAACTAAGCGTCCTAGAGCGAAAAGGACTTTAATTCGTGACCACCCTCAAAAAATCGAAAAATCCACCCAAATCCTAAAAAAATTCAAATTTTTATATGAAAAACTTTTTTTGGCCATATCTCCTAAACTAGCGTCCTAGAGCGAAAAGGACGATAATTCGTGACCACCCTCAAAAAATCGTAAAATCCACCCAAATCCTAAAAAAATTGAAATTTTTATATGAAAAACTTCTTTTGGCCATATCTCCTAAACTAAGCGTCCTAGAGCGAAAAGGACGATAATTCGTGACCACCCTCAAAAAATCGTAAAATCCACCCAAATCCTAAAAAAATTGAAATTTTTTATGAAAAACTTCTTTTGGCCATATCTCCTAAACTAAGCGTCCTAGAGCGAAAAGGGCGATAATTCGTGACCACCCTCAAAAAATCGTAAAATCCACCCAATCCTAAAAAAATTGAAATTTTTATATGAAAAACTTCTTTTGGCCATATCTCCTAAACTAAGCGTCCTAGAGCGAAAAGGACGATAATTCGTGACCACCCTCAAAAAATCGAAAAATCCACCCAAATCCTAAAAAAATTCAAATTTTTATATGAAAAACTTCTTTTGGCCATATCTCCTAAACTAAGAGTCCTAGAGCGAAAAGGACGATAATTCGTGACCACCCCCAAAAATCGAAAAATCCACCCAAATCCTAAAAAAATTGAAATTTTTATATGAAAAACTTCTTTTGGCCATATCTCCTAAACTAAGCGTCATAGAGCGACAAGGACGATAATTCGTGACCGCCCTCAAAAAATCGAAAAATCCACCCAAATCCTAAAAAAATTGAAATTTTTATATGAAAAACTTCTTTTGGCCATATCTCCTAAACTAAGCGTCCTAGAGCGAAAAGGGCGATAATTCGTGACCACCCCCAAAAAATCGAAAAATCCACCCAAATCCTAAAAAAATTGAAATTTTTATATGAAAAACTTCTTTTGGCCATATCTCCTAAACTAAGCGTCCTAGAGCGAAAGGGACGATAATTCGTGACCACCCTCAAAAAATCGAAAAATCCACCCAAATCCTAAAAAAATTCAAATTTTTATATGAAAAACTTCTTTTGGCCATATCTCCTAAACTAAGCGTCCTAGAGCGAAAAGGACGATAATTCGTGACCACCCTCAAAAAATCGAAAAATCCACCCAAATCCTAAAAAAATTGAAATTTTTATATGAAAAACTTCTTTTGGCCATATCTCCTAAACTAAGCGTCCTAGAGCGAAAGGGACGATAATTCGTGACCACCCTCAAAAAATCGAAAAATCCACCCAAATCCTAAAAAAGTTGAAATTTTTATATGAAAAACTTCTTTTGCCCATATCTCCTAAACTAAGCGTCCTAGAGCGAAAAGGACGATAATTCGTGACCACCCTCAAAAAATCGAAAAATCCACCCAAATCCTAAAAAAATTGAAATTTTTATATGAAAAACTTCTTTTGGCCATATCTCCTAAACTAAGCGTCCTAGAGCGAAAAGGGCGATAATTCGTGACCGCCCTCAAAAAATCGAAAAATCCACCCAAATCCTAAAAAAATTGAAATTTTTATATGAAAAACTTCTTTTGGCCATATCTCCTAAACTAAGCGTCCTAGAGCGAAAGGGGCGATAATTCGTGACCACCCCCAAAAAATCGAAAAATCCACCCAAATCCTAAAAAAATTGAAATTTTTATATGAAAAACTTCTTTTGGCCATATCTCCTAAACTAAGCGTCCTAGAGCGAAAAGGACGATAATTCGTGACCACCCTCAAAAAATCGAAAAATCCACCCAAATCCTAAAAAAATTCAAATTTTTATATGAAAAACTTCTTTTGGCCATATCTCCTAAACTAAGCGTCCTAGAGCGAAAGGGACGATAATTCGTGACCACCCCCAAAAAATCGAAAAATCCACCCAAATCCTAAAAAAATTGAAATTTTTATATGAAAAACTTCTTTTGGCCATATCTCCTAAACTAAGCGTCCTAGAGCGAAAAGGACGATAATTCGTGACCACCCTCAAAAAATCGTAAAATCCACCCAAATCCTAAAAAAATTGAAATTTTTATATGAAAAACTTCTTTTGGCCATATCTCCTAAACTAAGCGTCCTAGAGCGAAAAGGACGATAATTCGTGACCACCCTCAAAAAATCGTAAAATCCACCCAAATCCTAAAAAAATTGAAATTTTTATATGAAAAACTTCTTTTGGCCATATCTCCTAAACTAAGCGTCCTAGAGCGAAAAGGGCGATAATTCGTGACCACCCCCAAACAATCGAAAAATCCAACCAAATCCTAAAAAAATTGAAATTTTTATATGAAAAACTTCTTTTGGCCATATCTCCTAAACTAAGCGTCCTAGAGCGAAAAGGGCTTTAATTCGTGACCATCCCCAAAAAATCGAAAAATCCACCCAAATCCTAAAAAAATTGAAATTTTTATATGAAAAACTTCTTTTGGCCATATCTTCTAAACTAAGCGTCCTAGAGCGAAAAGGACTTTAATTCGTGACCACCCTCAAAAAATCGAAAAATCCACCCAAATCCTAAAAAAATTCAAATTTTTATATGAAAAACTTTTTTTGGCCATATCTCCTAAACTAGCGTCCTAGAGCGAAAAGGACGATAATTCGTGACCACCCTCAAAAAATCGTAAAATCCACCCAAATCCTAAAAAAATTGAAATTTTTATATGAAAAACTTCTTTTGGCCATATCTCCAAAACTAAGCGTCCTAGAGCGAAAAGGACGATAATTCGTGACCACCCTCAAAAAATCGTAAAATTGACCCAAATCCTAAAAAAATTGAAATTTTTTATGAAAAACTTCTTTTGGCCATATCTCCTAAACTAAGCGTCCTAGAGCGAAAAGGGCTTTAATTCGTGACCACCCCCAAAAAATCGAAAAATCCACCCAATCCTAAAAAAATTGAAATTTTTATATGAAAAACTTCGTTTGGCCATATCTCCTAAACTAAGCGTCCTAGAGCGAAAAGGGCTTTAATTCGTGACCACCCTCAAAAAATCGAAAAATCCACCCAAATCCTAAAAAAGTTGAAATTTTTATATGAAAAACTTCTTTTGCCCATATCTCCTAAACTAAGCGTCCTAGAGCGAAAAGGACGATAATTCGTGACCACCCTCAAAAAATCGAAAAATCCACCCAAATCCTAAAAGTATTGAAATTTTTATATGAAAAACTTCTTTTGGCCATATCTCCTAAACTAAGCGTCCTAGAGCGAAAAGGGCGATAATTCGTGACCACCCCCAAAAAATCGAAAAATCCACCCAAATCCTAAAAAAATTGAAATTTTTATATGAAAAACTTCTTTTGGCCATATCTCCTAAACTAAGCGTCCTAGAGCGAAAAGGACTTTAATTCGTGACCACCCTCAAAAAATCGAAAAATCCACCCAAATCCTAAAAAAAATTCAAATTTTTATATGAAAAACTTCTTTTGGCCATATCTCCTAAACTAAGAGTCCTAGAGCGAAAAGGACGATAATTCGTGACCACCCCCAAAAATCGAAAAATCCACCCAAATCCTAAAAAAATTGAAATTTTTATATGAAAAACTTCTTTTGGCCATATCTCCTAAACTAAGCGTCCTAGAGCGAAAAGGGCTTTAATTCGTGACCACCCCCAAAAAATCGAAAAATCCACCCAAATCCTAAAAAAATTGAAATTTTTATATGAAAAACTTCTTTTGGCCATATCTCCTAAACTAAGCGTCCTAGAGCGAAAAGGGCTTTAATTCGTGACCACCCCCAAAAAATCGAAAAATCCACCCAAATCCTAAAAAAATTGAAATTTTTATATGAAAAACTTCTTTTGGCCATATCTCCTAAACTAAGCGTCCTAGAGCGAAAAGGACTTTAATTCGTGACCACCCTCAAAAAATCGAAAAATCCACCCAAATCCTAAAAAAATTGAAATTTTTATATGAAAAACTTCTTTTGGCCTTATCTCCTAAACTAAGCGTCCTAGAGCGAAAGGGACGATAATTCGTGACCACCCCCAAAAATCGAAAAATCCACCCAAATCCTAAAAAAATTGAAATTTTTATATGAAAAACTTCTTTTGGCCATATCTCCTAAACTAAGCGTCCTAGAGCGACAAGGACGATAATTCGTGACCGCCCTCAAAAAATCGAAAAATCCACCCAAATCCTAAAAAAATTGAAATTTTTATATGAAAAACTTCTTTTGGCCATATCTCCTAAACTAAGCGTCCTAGAGCGAAAAGGACTTTAATTCGTGACCACCCTCAAAAAATCGAAAAATCCACCCAAATCCTAAAAAAATTGAAATTTTTATATGAAAAACTTCTTTTGGCCTTATCTCCTAAACTAAGCGTCCTAGAGCGAAAGGGACGATAATTCGTGACCACCCCCAAAAATCGAAAAATCCACCCAAATCCTAAAAAAATTGAAATTTTTATATGAAAAACTTCTTTTGGCCATATCTCCTAAACTAAGCGTCCTAGAGCGACAAGGACGATAATTCGTGACAGCCCTCAAAAAATCGAAAAATCCACCCAAATCCTAAAAAAATTGAAATTTTTATATGAAAAACTTCTTTTGACCATATCTCCTAAACTAAGCGTCCTAGAGCGAAAAGGGCGATAATTCGTGACCACCCCCACAAAATCGAAAAATCCACCCAAATCCTAAAAAAATTGACATTTTTATATGAAAAACTTCTTTTGGCCATATCTCCTAAACTAAGCGTCCTAGAGCGAAAAGGACGATAATTCGTGACCACCCTCAAAAAATCGAAAAATCCACCCAAATCCTAAAAAAATTCAAATTTTTATATGAAAAACTTCTTTTGGCCATATCTCCTAAACTAAGCGTCCTAGAGCGAAAGGGACGATAATTCGTGACCACCCCCAAAAAATCGAAAAATCCACCCAAATCCTAAAAAAATTGAAATTTTTATATGAAAAACTTCTTTTGGCCATATCTCCTAAACTAAGCGTCCTAGAGCGAAAAGGACGATAATTCGTGACCACCCTCAAAAAATCGTAAAATCCACCCAAATCCTAAAAAAATTGAAATTTTTGTATGAAAAACTTCTTTTGGCCATATCTCCTAAACTAAGCGTCCTAGAGCGAAAAGGGCAATAATTCGTGACCACCCCCAAAAAATCGAAAAATCCACCCAAATACTAAAAAAATTGAAATTTTTATATGAAAAACTTCTTTTGGACATATCTCCTAAACTAAGCGTCCTAGAGCGAGAAGGGCGATAATTCGTGACCACCCCCAAAAAATCGAAAAATCCAACCAAATCCTAAAAAAATTGAAATTTTTATATGAAAAACTTCTTTTGGCCATATCTCCTAAACTAAGCGTCCTAGAGCGAAAAGGGCTTTAATTCGTGACCATCCCAAAAAATCGAAAAATCCACCCAAATCCTAAAAAAATTGAAATTTTTATATGAAAAACTTCTTTTGGCCATATCTTCTAAACTAAGCGTCCTAGAGCGAAAAGGACTTTAATTCGTGACCACCCTCAAAAAATCGTAAAATCCACCCAAATCCTAAAAAAATTGAAATTTTTATATGAAAAACTTTTTTTGGCCATATCTCCTAAACTAAGCGTCCTAGAGCGAAAAGGGCGATAATTCGTGACCACCCCCAAAAAATCGAAAAATCCACCCAAATCCTAAAAAAATTGAAATTTTTATATGAAAAACTTCGTTTGGCCATATCTCCTAAACTAAGCGTCCTAGAGCGAAAAGGGCTTTAATTCGTGACCACCCTCAAAAAATCGAAAAATCCACCCAAATCCTAAAAAAGTTGAAATTTTTATATGAAAAACTTCTTTTGCCCATATCTCCTAAACTAAGCGTCCTAGAGCGAAAAGGACGATAATTCGTGACCACCCTCAAAAAATCGAAAAATCCACCCAAATCCTAAAAATATTGAAATTTTTATATGAAAAACTTCTTTTGGCCATATCTCCTAAACTAAGCGTCCTAGAGCGAAAAGGGCGATAATTCGTGACCACCCCCAAAAAATCGAAAAATCCACCCAAATCCTAAAAAAATTGAAATTTTTATATGAAAAACTTCTTTTGGCCATATCTCCTAAACTAAGCGTCCTAGAGCGAAAAGGACTTTAATTCGTGACCACCCTCAAAAAATCGAAAAATCCACCCAAATCCTAAAAAAATTCAAATTTTTATATGAAAAACTTCTTTTGGCCATATCTCCTAAACTAAGAGTCCTAGAGCGAAAAGGACGATAATTCGTGACCACCCCCAAAAAATCGAAAAATCCACCCAAATCCTAAAAAAATTGAAATTTTTATATGAAATACTTCTTTTGGCCATATCTCCTAAACTAAGCGTCATAGAGCGACAAGGACGATAATTCGTGACCGCCCTCAAAAAATCGAAAAATCCACCCAAATCCTAAAAAAATTGAAATTTTTATATGAAAAACTTCTTTTGGCCATATCTCCTAAACTAAGCGTCCTAGAGCGAAAAGGGCGATAATTCGTGACCACCCCCAAAAAATCGAAAAATCCACCCAAATCCTAAAAAAATTGAAATTTTTATATGAAAAACTTCTTTTGGCCATATCTCCTAAACTAAGCGTCCTAGAGCGAAAAGGGCGATAATTCGTGACCACCCCCAAAAAATCGAAAAATCCAACCAAATCCTAAAAAATTGAAATTTTTATACGAAAAACTTCTTTTGGCCATATCTCCTAAACTAAGCGTCCTAGAGCGAAAAGGGCTTTAATTCGTGACCACCCCCAAAAAATCGAAAAATCCACCCAAATCCTAAAAAAATTGAAATTTTTATATGAAAAACTTCTTTTGGCCATATCTCCTAAGCTAAGCGTCCTAGAGCGAAAAGGACTTTAATTCGTGACCACCCTCAAAAAATCGAAAAATCCACCCAAATCCTAAAAAAATTGAAATTTTTATATGAAAAACTTCTTTTGGCCATATCTCCTAAACTAAGCGTCCTAGAGCGACAAGGACGATAATTCGTGACCGCCCTCAAAAAATCGAAAAATCCACCCAAATCCTAAAAAAATTGAAATTTTTATATGAAAAACTTCTTTTGGCCATATCTCCTAAACTAAGCGTCCTAGAGCGAAAAGGGCGATAATTCGTGACCACCCCCAAAAAATCGAAAAATCCACCCAAATCCTAAAAAAATTGAAATTTTTATATGAAAAACTTCTTTTGGCCATATCTCCTAAACTAAGCGTCCTAGAGCGAAAAGGACGATAATTCGTGACCACCCCCAAAAAATCGAAAAATCCACCCAAATCCTAAAAAAATTGAAATTTTTATATGAAAAACTTCGTTTGGCCATATCTCCTAAACTAAGCGTCCTAGAGCGAAAAGGGCTTTAATTCGTGACCACCCTCAAAAAATCGAAAAATCCACCCAAATCCTAAAAAAGTTGAAATTTTTATATGAAAAACTTCTTTTGCCCATATCTCCTAAACTAAGCGTCCTAGAGCGAAAAGGACGATAATTCGTGACCACCCTCAAAAAATCGAAAAATCCACCCAAATCCTAAAAATATTGAAATTTTTATATGAAAAACTTCTTTTGGCCATATCTCCTAAACTAAGCGTCCTAGAGCGAAAAGGGCGATAATTCGTGACCACCCCCAAAAAATCGAAAAATCCACCCAAATCCTAAAAAAATTGAAATTTTTATATGAAAAACTTCTTTTGGCCATATCTCCTAAACTAAGCGTCCTAGAGCGAAAAGGACTTTAATTCGTGACCACCCTCAAAAAATCGAAAAATCCACCCAAATCCTAAAAAAATTCAAATTTTTATATGAAAAACTTCTTTTGGCCATATCTCCTAAACTAAGAGTCCTAGAGCGAAAAGGACGATAATTCGTGACCACCCCCAAAAAATCGAAAAATCCACCCAAATCCTAAAAAAATTGAAATTTTTATATGAAATACTTCTTTTGGCCATATCTCCTAAACTAAGCGTCATAGAGCGACAAGGACGATAATTCGTGCCGCCCTCAAAAAATCGAAAAATCCACCCAAATCCTAAAAAAATTGAAATTTTTATATGAAAAACTTCTTTTGGCCATATCTCCTAAACTAAGCGTCCTAGAGCGAAAAGGGCGATAATTCGTGACCACCCCCAAAAAATCGAAAAATCCACCCAAATCCTAAAAAAATTGAAATTTTTATATGAAAAACTTCTTTTGGCCATATCTCCTAAACTAAGCGTCCTAGAGCGAAAAGGGCGATAATTCGTGACCACCCCCAAAAAGTCGAAAAATCCAACCAAATCCTAAAAAATTGAAATTTTTATACGAAAAACTTCTTTTGGCCATATCTCCTAAACTAAGCGTCCTAGAGCGAAAAGGGCTTTAATTCGTGACCACCCCCAAAAAATCGAAAAATCCACCCAAATCCTAAAAAAATTGAAATTTTTATATGAAAAACTTCTTTTGGCCATATCTCCTAAGCTAAGCGTCCTAGAGCGAAAAGGACTTTAATTCGTGACCACCCTCAAAAAATCGAAAAATCCACCCAAATCCTAAAAAAATTGAAATTTTTATATGAAAAACTTCTTTTGGCCATATCTCCTAAACTAAGCGTCCTAGAGCGACAAGGACGATAATTCGTGACCGCCCTCAAAAAATCGAAAAATCCACCCAAATCCTAAAAAAATTGAAATTTTTATATGAAAAACTTCTTTTGGCCATATCTCCTAAACTAAGCGTCCTAGAGCGAAAAGGGCGATAATTCGTGACCACCCCCAAAAAATCGAAAAATCCACCCAAATCCTAAAAAAATTGAAATTTTTATATGAAAAACTTCTTTTGGCCATATCTCCTAAACTAAGCGTCCTAGAGCGAAAAGGACGATAATTCGTGACCACCCTCAAAAAATCGAAAAATCCACCCAAATCCTAAAAAAATTCAAATTTTTATATGAAAAACTTCTTTTGGCCATATCTCCTAAACTAAGCGTCCTAGAGCGAAAGGGACGATAATTCGTGACCACCCCCAAAAAATCGAAAAATCCACCCAAATCCTAAAAAAATTGAAATTTTTATATGAAAAACTTCTTTTGGCCATATCTCCTAAACTAAGCGTCCTAGAGCGAAAAGGACTTTAATTCGTGACCACCCTCAAAAAATCGAAAAATCCACCCAAATCCTAAAAAAATTGAAATTTTTATATGAAAAACTTCTTTTGGCCATATCTCCTAAACTAAGCGTCCTAGAGCGAAAAGGGCGATAATTCGTGACCACCCCCAAAAAATCGAAAAATCCACCCAAATCCTAAAAAAATTGAAATTTTTATATGAAAAACTTGTTTTGGCCATATCTCCTAAACTAAGCGTCCTAGAGCGAAAAGGGCGATAATTCGTGACCACCCCCAAAAAATCGAAAAATCCAACCAAATCCTAAAAAAATTGAAATTTTTATATGAAAAACTTCTTTTGGCCATATCTCCTAAACTAAGCGTCCTAGAGCGAAAAGGGCTTTAATTCGTGACCATCCCCAAAAAATCGAAAAATCCACCCAAATCCTAAAAAAATTTAAATTTTTATATGAAAAACTTCTTTTGGCCATATCTTCTAAACTAAGCGTCCTAGAGCGAAAAGGACTTTAATTCGTGACCACCCTCAAAAAATCGAAAAATCCACCCAAATCCTAAAAAAATTCAAATTTTTATATGAAAAACTTTTTTTGCCATATCTCCTAAACTAAGCGTCCTAGAGCGAAAAGGACGATAATTCGTGACCACCCCCAAAAAATCGAAAAATCCACCCAAATCCTAAAAAAATTGAAATTTTTATATGAAAAACTTCTTTTGGCCATATCTCCTAAACTAAGCGTCCTAGAGCGAAAAGGACGATAATTCGTGACCACCCCCAAAAAATCGAAAAATCCACCCAAATCCTAAAAAAATTCAAATTTTTATATGAAAAACTTCTTTTGGCCATATCTCCTAAACTAAGAGTCCTAGAGCGAAAAGGACGATAATTCGTGACCACCCCCAAAAATCGAAAAATCCACCCAAATCCTAAAAAAATTGAAATTTTTATATGAAATACTTCTTTTGGCCATATCTCCTAAACTAAGCGTCATAGAGCGACAAGGACGATAATTCGTGACCGCCCTCAAAAAATCGAAAAATCCACCCAAATCCTAAAAAAATTGAAATTTTTATATGAAAAACTTCTTTTGGCCATATCTCCTAAACTAAGCGTCCTAGAGCGAAAAGGGCGATAATTCGTGACCACCCCCAAAAAATCGAAAAATCCACCCAAATCCTAAAAACATTGAAATTTTTATATGAAAAACTTCTTTTGACCATATCTCCTAAACTAAGCGTCCTAGAGCGAAAAGGGCTTTAATTCGTGACCACCCCCAAAAAATCGAAAAATCCACCCAATCCTAAAAAAATTGAAATTTTTATATGAAAAACTTCGTTTGACCATATCTCCTAAACTAAGCGTCCTAGAGCGAAAAGGGCTTTAATTCGTGACCACCCCCAAAAAATCGAAAAATCTACCCAAATCCTAAAAAAATTGAAATTTTTATATGAAAAACTTCTTTTGGCCATATCTCCTAAACTAAGCGTCCTAGAGCGAAAAGGACGATAATTCGTGACCACCCTCAAAAAATCGAAAAATCCAACCAAATCCTAAAAAAATTGAAATTTTTATATGAAAAACTTCTTTTGGCCATATCTCCTAAACTAAGCGTCCTAGAGCGAAAAGGGCTTTAATTCGTGACCACCCTCAAAAAATCGAAAAATCCACCCAAATCCTAAAAAAATTCAAATTTTTATATGAAAAACTTCGTTTGGCCATATCTCTTAAACTAAGCGTCCTAGAGCGAAAGGGACGATACTTCGTGACCACCCCCAAAAAATCGAAAAATCCACCCAAATCCTAAAAAAATTGAACTTTTTATATGAAAAACTTCTTTTGGCCATATCTCCTAAACTAAGCGTCCTAGAGCGAAAAGGGCGATAATTCGTGACCACCCCCAAAAAATCGAAAAATCCACCCAAATCCTAAAAAAATTAAAATTTTTATATGAAAAACTTCGTTTGGCCATATCTCCTAAACTAAGCGTCCTAGAGCGAAAAGGACGATAATTCGTGACCACCCTCAAAAAATCGAAAAATCCACCCAAATCCTAAAAAAATTCAAATTTTTATATGAAAAACTTCTTTTGGCCATATCTCCTAAACTAAGCGTCCTAGAGCGAAAGGGACGATAATTCGTGACCACCCTCAAAAAATCGAAAAATCCACCCAATCCTAAAAAATTTAAATTTTTATATGAAAAACTTCGTTTGGCCATATCTCCTAAACTAAGCTTCCTAGAGCGAAAAGGGCTTTAATTCGTGACCACCCCCAAAAAATCAAAAAATCCACCCAAATCCTAAAAAAATTGAAATTTTTATATGAAAAACTTCTTTTGGCCATATCTCCTAAACTAAGCGTCCTAGAGCGAAAAGGACGATAATTCGTGACCACCCCCACAAAATCGAAAAATCCACCCAAATCCTAAAAAAATTGAAATTTTTATATGAAAAACTTCTTTTGGCCATATCTCCTAAACTAAGCGTCCTAGAGCGAAAAGGGCGATAATTCGTGACCACCCCCAAAAAATCGAAAAATCCAACCAAATCCTAAAAAAATTGAAATTTTTATATGAAAAACTTCTTTTGGCCATATCTCCTAAACTAAGCGTCCTAGAGCGAAAAGGGCTTTAATTCGTGACCACCCCCAAAAAATCGAAAAATCCACCCAAATCCTAAAAAAATTGAAATTTTTATATGAAAAACTTCTTTTGGCCATATCTCCTAAACTAAGCGTCCTAGAGCGAAAAGGACTTTAATTCGTGACCACCCTCAAAAAATCGAAAAATCCACCCAAATCCTAAAAAAATTCAAATTTTTATATGAAAAACTTCTTTTGGCCATATCTCCTAAACTAAGCGTCCTAGAGCGAAAGGGACGATAATTCGTGACCACCCCCAAAAAATCGAAAAATCCACCCAAATCCTAAAAAAAATTGAAATTTTTATATGAAAAACTTCTTTTGGCCATATCTCCTAAACTAAGCGTCCTAGAGCGAAAAGGACGATAATTCGTGACCACCCTCAAAAAATCGAAAAATCCAACCAAATCCTAAACAAATTGAAATTTTTATATGAAAAACTTCTTTTGGCCATATCTCCTAAACTAAGCGTCCTAGAGCGAAAAGGGCTTTAATTCGTGACCACCCCCAAAAAATCGAAAAATCCACCCAAATCCTAAAAAAATTGAAATTTTTATATGAAAAACTTCGTTTGGCCATATCTCCTAAACTAAGCGTCCTAGAGCGAAAAGGACTTTAATTCGTGACCACCCCCAAAAAATCGAAAAATCCACCCAATCCTAAAAAAATTGAAATTTTTATATGAAAAACTTCGTTTGACCATATCTCCTAAACTAAGCGTCCTAGAGCGAAAAGGGCTTTAATTCGTGACCACCCCCAAAAAATCGAAAAATCTACCCAAATCCTAAAAAAATTGAAATTTTTATATGAAAAACTTCTTTTGGCCATATCTCCTAAACTAAGCGTCCTAGAGCGAAAGGGATGATAATTCGTGACCACCCCCAAAAAATCGAAAAATCCACCCAAATCCTAAAAAAATTGAAATTTTTATATGAAAAACTTCTTTTGGCCATATCTCCTAAACTAAGCGTCCTAGAGCGAAAAGGACGATAATTCGTGACCACCCTCAAAAAATCGAAAAATCCAACCAAATCCTAAAAAAATTGAAATTTTTATATGAAAAACTTCTTTTGGCCATATCTCCTAAACTAAGCGTCCTAGAGCGAAAAGGGCTTTAATTCGTGACCACCCTCAAAAAATCGAAAAATCCACCCAAATCCTAAAAAAAATCAAATTTTTATATGAAAAACTTCGTTTGGCCATATCTCTTAAACTAAGCGTCCTAGAGCGAAAGGGACGATAATTCGTGACCACCCCCAAAAAATCGAAAAATCCACCCAAATCCTAAAAAAATTGAACTTTTTATATGAAAAACTTCTTTTGGCCATATCTCCTAAACTAAGCGTCCTAGAGCGAAAAGGGCGATAATTCGTGACCACCCCCAAAAAATCGAAAAATCCACCCAAATCCTAAAAAAATTAAAATTTTTATATGAAAAACTTCGTTTGGCCATATCTCCTAAACTAAGCGTCCTAGAGCGAAAAGGACGATAATTCGTGACCACCCTCAAAAAATCGAAAAATCCACCCAAATCCTAAAAAAATTCAAATTTTTATATGAAAAACTTCTTTTGGCCATATCTCCTAAACTAAGCGTCCTAGAGCGAAAGGGACGATAATTCGTGACCACCCCCAAAAAATCGAAAAATCCACCCAGATCCTAAAAAAATTGAAATTTTTATATGAAAAACTTCTTTTGGCCATATCTCCTAAACTAAGCGTCCTAGAGCGAAAGGGACGATAATTCGTGACCACCCCCAAACAATCGAAAAATCCACCCAAATCCTAAAAAAATTGAAATTTGTATATGAAAAACTCTTTTGGCCATATCTCCTAAACTAAGCGTCCTAGAGCGAAAAGAGCGATAATTCGTGACCACCCCCAAAAAATCGAAAAATCCACCCAAATCCTAAAAAAATTGAAATTTTTATATGAAAAACTTCTTTTGGCCATATCTCCTAAACTAAGCGTCCTAGAGCGAAAAGGACGATAATTCGTGACCACCCTCAAAAAATCGAAAAATCCACCCAATCCTAAAAAAATTTAAATTTTTATATGAAAAACTTCGTTTGGCCATATCTCCTAAACTAAGCTTCCTAGAGCGAAAAGGGCTTTAATTCGTGACCACCCCCAAAAAATCGAAAAATCCACCCAAATCCTAAAAAAATTGAAATTTTTATATGAAAAACTTCTTTTGGCCATATCTCCTAAACTAAGCGTCCTAGAGCGAAAAGGACGATAATTCGTGACCACCCCCACAAAATCGAAAAATCCACCCAAATCCTAAAAAAATTGAAATTTTTATATGAAAAACTTCTTTTGGCCATATCTCCTAAACTAAGCGTCCTAGAGCGAAAAGGGCGATAATTCGTGACCACCCCCAAAAAATCGAAAAATCCAACCAAATCCTAAAAAAATTGAAATTTTTATATGAAAAACTTCTTTTGGCCATATCTCCTAAACTAAGCGTCCTAGAGCGAAAAGGGCTTTAATTCGTGACCACCCCCAAAAAATCGAAAAATCCACCCAAATCCTAAAAAAATTGAAATTTTTATATGAAAAACTTCTTTTGGCCATATCTCCTAAACTAAGCGTCCTAGAGCGAAAAGGACTTTAATTCGTGACCACCCTCAAAAAATCGAAAAATCCACCCAAATCCTAAAAAAATTCAACTTTTTATATGAAAAACTTCTTTTGGCCATATCTCCTAAACTAAGCGTCCTAGAGCGAAAGGGACGATAATTCGTGACCACCCCCAAAAAATCGAAAAATCCACCCAAATCCTAAAAAAAAATTGAAATTTTTATATGAAAAACTTCTTTTGGCCATATCTCCTAAACTAAGCGTCCTAGAGCGAAAAGGACGATAATTCGTGACCACCCTCAAAAAATCGAAAAATCCAACCAAATCCTAAAAAAATTGAAATTTTTATATGAAAAACTTCTTTTGGCCATATCTCCTAAACTAAGCGTCCTAGAGCGAAAAGGGCTTTAATTCGTGACCACCCCCAAAAAATCGAAAAATCCACCCAAATCCTAAAAAAATTGAAATTTTTATATGAAAAACTTCGTTTGGCCATATCTCCTAAACTAAGCGTCCTAGAGCGAAAAGGACTTTAATTCGTGACCACCCTCAAAAAATCGAAAAATCCACCCAAATCCTAAAAAAATTCAAATTTTTATATGAAAAACTTCGTTTGGCCATATCTCTTAAACTAAGCGTCCTAGAGCGAAAGGGACGATAATTCGTGACCACCCTCAAAAAATCGAAAAATCCATACAAATCCTAAAAAAATTGAAATTTTTATATGAAAAACTTCTTTTGCCCATATCTCCTAAACTAAGCGTCCTAGAGCGTAAAGGACGATAATTCGTGACCACCCTCAAAAAATCGAAAAATCCACCCAAATCCTAAAAATATTGAAATTTTTATATGAAAAACTTCTTTTGGCCATATCTCCTAAACTATGCGTCCTAGAGCGAAAAGGGCGATAATTCGTGACCATCCCCAAAAAATCGAAAAATCCACCCAAATCCTAAAAAAATTGAAATTTTTATATGAAAAACTTCTTTTGGCCATATCTCCTAAACTAAGCGTCCTAGAGCGAAAAGGACTTTAATTCGTGACCACCCTCAAAAAATCGAAAAATCCACCCAAATCCTAAAAAAATTCAAATTTTTATATGAAAAACTTCTTTTGGCCATATCTCCTAAACTAAGCGTCCTAGAGCGAAAAGGACGATAATTCGTGACCACCCCCAAAAATCGAAAAATCCACCCAAATCCTAAAAAAATTGAAATTTTTATATGAAAAACTTCTTTTGGCCATATCTCCTAAACTAAGCGTCCTAGAGCGGAAAGGGCTTTAATTCGTGACCACCCCCAAAAAATCGAAAAATCCACCCAAATCCTAAAAAAATTGAAATTTTTATATGAAAAACTTCGTTTGGCCATATCTCCTAAACTAAGCGTCCTAGAGCGAAAAGGACTTTAATTCGTGACCACCCTCAAAAAATCGAAAAATCCACCCAAATCCTAAAAAAATTGAAATTTTTATATGAAAAACTTCTTTTGCCCATATCTCTTAAACTAAGCGTTCTAGAGCGAAAGGGACGATAATTCGTGACCACCCCCAAAAAATCGAAAAATCCACCCAAATCCTAAAAATATTGAAATTTTTATATGAAAAACTTCTTTTGGCCATATCTCCTAAACTATGCGTCCTAGAGCGAAAAGGGCGATAATTCGTGACCATCCCCAAAAAATCGAAAAATCCACCCAAATCCTAAAAAAATTGAAATTTTTATATGAAAAACTTCTTTTGGCCATATCTCCTAAACTAAGCGTCCTAGAGCGAAAAGGACTTTAATTCGTGACCACCCTCAAAAAATCGAAAAATCCACCCAAATCCTAAAAAAATTCAAATTTTTATATGAAAAACTTCTTTTGGCCATATCTCCTAAACTAAGCGTCCTAGAGCGAAAAGGACGATAATTCGTGACCACCCCCAAAAATCGAAAAATCCACCCAAATCCTAAAAAAATTGAAATTTTTATATGAAAAACTTCTTTTGGCCATATCTCCTAAACTAAGCGTCATAGAGCGACAAGGACGATAATTCGTGACCGCCCTCAAAAAATCGAAAAATCCACCCAAATCCTAAAAAAATTGAAATTTTTATATGAAAAACTTCTTTTGGCCATATCTCCTAAACTAAGCGTCCTAGAGCGAAAGGGACGATAATTCGTGACCACCCCCAAAAAATCGAAAAATTCACCCAAATCCTAAAAAAATTGAAATTTTTATATGAAAAACTTCTTTTGGCCATATCT
The DNA here is from genome assembly GCF_050003625.1 of Haematobia irritans. Classification (NCBI taxonomy): domain Eukaryota; kingdom Metazoa; phylum Arthropoda; class Insecta; order Diptera; family Muscidae; genus Haematobia; species Haematobia irritans. The sequence continues at coordinate 32,805,981 of NC_134397.1, forward strand.
CCTAAACTAAGCGTCCTAGAGCGAAAAGGACGATAATTCGTGACCACCCTCAAAAAATCGTAAAATCCACCCAAATCCTAAAAAATTGAAATTTTTATATGAAAAACTTCTTTTGGCCATATCTCCTAAACTAAGCGTCCTAGAGCGAAAAGGGCTTTAATTCGTGACCACCCCCAAAAAATCGAAAAATCCACCCAAATCCTAAAAAAATTGAAATTTTTATATGAAAAACTTCGTTTGGCCATATCTCCTAAACTAAGCGTCCTAGAGCGAAAAGGACTTTAATTCGTGACCACCCCCAAAAAATCGAAAAATCCACCCAATCCTAAAAAAATTGAAATTTTTATATGAAAAACTTCGTTTGACCATATCTCCTAAACTAAGCGTCCTAGAGCGAAAAGGGCTTTAATTCGTGACCACCCCCAAAAAATCGAAAAATCTACCCAAATCCTAAAAAAATTGAAATTTTTATATGAAAAACTTCTTTTGGCCATATCTCCTAAACTAAGCGTCCTAGAGCGAAAGGGATGATAATTCGTGACCACCCCCAAAAAATCGAAAAATCCACCCAAATCCTAAAAAAATTGAAATTTTTATATGAAAAACTTCTTTTGGCCATATCTCCTAAACTAAGCGTCCTAGAGCGAAAAGGACGATAATTCGTGACCACCCTCAAAAAATCGAAAAATCCAACCAAATCCTAAAAAAATTGAAATTTTTATATGAAAAACTTCTTTTGGCCATATCTCCTAAACTAAGCGTCCTAGAGCGAAAAGGGCTTTAATTCGTGACCACCCTCACAAAATCGAAAAATCCACCCAAATCCTAAAAAAATTCAAATTTTTATATGAAAAACTTCGTTTGGCCATATCTCTTAAACTAAGCGTCCTAGAGCGAAAGGGACGATAATTCGTGACCACCCCCAAAAAATCGAAAAATCCACCCAAATCCTAAAAAAATTGAACTTTTTATATGAAAAACTTCTTTTGGCCATATCTCCTAAACTAAGCGTCCTAGAGCGAAAAGGGCGATAATTCGTGACCACCCCCAAAAAATCGAAAAATCCACCCAAATCCTAAAAAAATTAAAATTTTTATATGAAAAACTTCGTTTGGCCATATCTCCTAAACTAAGCGTCCTAGAGCGAAAGGGACGATAATTCGTGACCACCCCCAAAAAATCGAAAAATCCACCCAGATCCTAAAAAAATTGAAATTTTTATATGAAAAACTTCTTTTGGCCATATCTCCTAAACTAAGCGTCCTAGAGCGAAAGGGACGATAATTCGTGACCACCCCCAAACAATCGAAAAATCCACCCAAATCCTAAAAAAATTGAAATTTTTATATGAAAAACTCTTTTGGCCATATCTCCTAAACTAAGCGTCCTAGAGCGAAAAGAGCGATAATTCGTGACCACCCCCAAAAAATCGAAAAATCCACCCAAATCCTAAAAAAATTGAAATTTTTATATGAAAAACTTCTTTTGGCCATATCTCCTAAACTAAGCGTCCTAGAGCGAAAAGGACGATAATTCGTGACCACCCTCAAAAAATCGAAAAATCCACCCAATCCTAAAAAAATTTAAATTTTTATATGAAAAACTTCGTTTGGCCATATCTCCTAAACTAAGCTTCCTAGAGCGAAAAGGGCTTTAATTCGTGACCACCCCCAAAAAATCAAAAAATCCACCCAAATCCTAAAAAAATTGAAATTTTTATATGAAAAACTTCTTTTGGCCATATCTCCTAAACTAAGCGTCCTAGAGCGAAAAGGACGATAATTCGTGACCACCCCCACAAAATCGAAAAATCCACCCAAATCCTAAAAAAATTGAAATTTTTATATGAAAAACTTCTTTTGGCCATATCTCCTAAACTAAGCGTCCTAGAGCGAAAAGGGCTTTAATTCGTGACCACCCCCAAAAAATCGAAAAATCCACCCAAATCCTAAAAAAATTGAAATTTTTATATGAAAAACTTCGTTTGGCCATATCTCCTAAACTAAGCGTCCTAGAGCGAAAAGGACTTTAATTCGTGACCACCCCCAAAAAATCGAAAAATCCACCCAATCCTAAAAAAATTGAAATTTTTATATGAAAAACTTCGTTTGACCATATCTCCTAAACTAAGCGTCCTAGAGCGAAAAGGGCTTTAATTCGTGACCACCCCCAAAAAATCGAAAAATCTACCCAAATCCTAAAAAAATTGAAATTTTTATATGAAAAACTTCTTTTGGCCATATCTCCTAAACTAAGCGTCCTAGAGCGAAAGGGATGATAATTCGTGACCACCCCCAAAAAATCGAAAAATCCACCCAAATCCTAAAAAAATTGAAATTTTTATATGAAAAACTTCTTTTGGCCATATCTCCTAAACTAAGCGTCCTAGAGCGAAAAGGACGATAATTCGTGACCACCCTCAAAAAATCGAAAAATCCAACCAAATCCTAAAAAAATTGAAATTTTTATATGAAAAACTTCTTTTGGCCATATCTCCTAAACTAAGCGTCCTAGAGCGAAAAGGGCTTTAATTCGTGACCACCCTCAAAAAATCGAAAAATCCACCCAAATCCTAAAAAAAATCAAATTTTTATATGAAAAACTTCGTTTGGCCATATCTCTTAAACTAAGCGTCCTAGAGCGAAAGGGACGATAATTCGTGACCACCCCCAAAAAATCGAAAAATCCACCCAAATCCTAAAAAAATTGAACTTTTTATATGAAAAACTTCTTTTGGCCATATCTCCTAAACTAAGCGTCCTAGAGCGAAAAGGGCGATAATTCGTGACCACCCCCAAAAAATCGAAAAATCCACCCAAATCCTAAAAAAATTAAAATTTTTATATGAAAAACTTCGTTTGGCCATATCTCCTAAACTAAGCGTCCTAGAGCGAAAAGGACGATAATTCGTGACCACCCTCAAAAAATCGAAAAATCCACCCAAATCCTAAAAAAATTCAAATTTTTATATGAAAAACTTCTTTTGGCCATATCTCCTAAACTAAGCGTCCTAGAGCGAAAGGGACGATAATTCGTGACCACCCCCAAAAAATCGAAAAATCCACCCAGATCCTAAAAAAATTGAAATTTTTATATGAAAAACTTCTTTTGGCCATATCTCCTAAACTAAGCGTCCTAGAGCGAAAGGGACGATAATTCGTGACCACCCCCAAACAATCGAAAAATCCACCCAAATCCTAAAAAAATTGAAATTTTTATATGAAAAACTCTTTTGGCCATATCTCCTAAACTAAGCGTCCTAGAGCGAAAAGAGCGATAATTCGTGACCACCCCCAAAAAATCGAAAAATCCACCCAAATCCTAAAAAAATTGAAATTTTTATATGAAAAACTTCTTTTGGCCATATCTCCTAAACTAAGCGTCCTAGAGCGAAAAGGACGATAATTCGTGACCACCCTCAAAAAATCGAAAAATCCACCCAATCCTAAAAAAATTTAAATTTTTATATGAAAAACTTCGTTTGGCCATATCTCCTAAACTAAGCTTCCTAGAGCGAAAAGGGCTTTAATTCGTGACCACCCCCAAAAAATCGAAAAATCCACCCAAATCCTAAAAAAATTGAAATTTTTATATGAAAAACTTCTTTTGGCCATATCTCCTAAACTAAGCGTCCTAGAGCGAAAAGGACGATAATTCGTGACCACCCCCACAAAATCGAAAAATCCACCCAAATCCTAAAAAAATTGAAATTTTTATATGAAAAACTTCTTTTGGCCATATCTCCTAAACTAAGCGTCCTAGAGCGAAAAGGGCGATAATTCGTGACCACCCCCAAAAAATCGAAAAATCCAACCAAATCCTAAAAAAATTGAAATTTTTATATGAAAAACTTCTTTTGGCCATATCTCCTAAACTAAGCGTCCTAGAGCGAAAAGGGCTTTAATTCGTGACCACCCCCAAAAAATCGAAAAATCCACCCAAATCCTAAAAAAATTGAAATTTTTATATGAAAAACTTCTTTTGGCCATATCTCCTAAACTAAGCGTCCTAGAGCGAAAAGGACTTTAATTCGTGACCACCCTCAAAAAATCGAAAAATCCACCCAAATCCTAAAAAAATTCAACTTTTTATATGAAAAACTTCTTTTGGCCATATCTCCTAAACTAAGCGTCCTAGAGCGAAAGGGACGATAATTCGTGACCACCCCCAAAAAATCGAAAAATCCACCCAAATCCTAAAAAAAAATTGAAATTTTTATATGAAAAACTTCTTTTGGCCATATCTCCTAAACTAAGCGTCCTAGAGCGAAAAGGACGATAATTCGTGACCACCCTCAAAAAATCGAAAAATCCAACCAAATCCTAAAAAAATTGAAATTTTTATATGAAAAACTTCTTTTGGCCATATCTCCTAAACTAAGCGTCCTAGAGCGAAAAGGGCTTTAATTCGTGACCACCCCCAAAAAATCGAAAAATCCACCCAAATCCTAAAAAAATTGAAATTTTTATATGAAAAACTTCGTTTGGCCATATCTCCTAAACTAAGCGTCCTAGAGCGAAAAGGACTTTAATTCGTGACCACCCTCAAAAAATCGAAAAATCCACCCAAATCCTAAAAAAATTCAAATTTTTATATGAAAAACTTCGTTTGGCCATATCTCTTAAACTAAGCGTCCTAGAGCGAAAGGGACGATAATTCGTGACCACCCTCAAAAAATCGAAAAATCCATACAAATCCTAAAAAAATTGAAATTTTTATATGAAAAACTTCTTTTGCCCATATCTCCTAAACTAAGCGTCCTAGAGCGTAAAGGACGATAATTCGTGACCACCCTCAAAAAATCGAAAAATCCACCCAAATCCTAAAAATATTGAAATTTTTATATGAAAAACTTCTTTTGGCCATATCTCCTAAACTATGCGTCCTAGAGCGAAAAGGGCGATAATTCGTGACCATCCCCAAAAAATCGAAAAATCCACCCAAATCCTAAAAAAATTGAAATTTTTATATGAAAAACTTCTTTTGGCCATATCTCCTAAACTAAGCGTCCTAGAGCGAAAAGGACTTTAATTCGTGACCACCCTCAAAAAATCGAAAAATCCACCCAAATCCTAAAAAAATTCAAATTTTTATATGAAAAACTTCTTTTGGCCATATCTCCTAAACTAAGCGTCCTAGAGCGAAAAGGACGATAATTCGTGACCACCCCCAAAAATCGAAAAATCCACCCAAATCCTAAAAAAATTGAAATTTTTATATGAAAAACTTCTTTTGGCCATATCTCCTAAACTAAGCGTCCTAGAGCGGAAAGGGCTTTAATTCGTGACCACCCCCAAAAAATCGAAAAATCCACCCAAATCCTAAAAAAATTGAAATTTTTATATGAAAAACTTCGTTTGGCCATATCTCCTAAACTAAGCGTCCTAGAGCGAAAAGGACTTTAATTCGTGACCACCCTCAAAAAATCGAAAAATCCACCCAAATCCTAAAAAAATTGAAATTTTTATATGAAAAACTTCTTTTGCCCATATCTCTTAAACTAAGCGTTCTAGAGCGAAAGGGACGATAATTCGTGACCACCCCCAAAAAATCGAAAAATCCACCCAAATCCTAAAAATATTGAAATTTTTATATGAAAAACTTCTTTTGGCCATATCTCCTAAACTATGCGTCCTAGAGCGAAAAGGGCGATAATTCGTGACCATCCCCAAAAAATCGAAAAATCCACCCAAATCCTAAAAAAATTGAAATTTTTATATGAAAAACTTCTTTTGGCCATATCTCCTAAACTAAGCGTCCTAGAGCGAAAAGGACTTTAATTCGTGACCACCCTCAAAAAATCGAAAAATCCACCCAAATCCTAAAAAAATTCAAATTTTTATATGAAAAACTTCTTTTGGCCATATCTCCTAAACTAAGCGTCCTAGAGCGAAAAGGACGATAATTCGTGACCACCCCCAAAAATCGAAAAATCCACCCAAATCCTAAAAAAATTGAAATTTTTATATGAAAAACTTCTTTTGGCCATATCTCCTAAACTAAGCGTCATAGAGCGACAAGGACGATAATTCGTGACCGCCCTCAAAAAATCGAAAAATCCACCCAAATCCTAAAAAAATTGAAATTTTTATATGAAAAACTTCTTTTGGCCATATCTCCTAAACTAAGCGTCCTAGAGCGAAAGGGACGATAATTCGTGACCACCCCCAAAAAATCGAAAAATTCACCCAAATCCTAAAAAAATTGAAATTTTTATATGAAAAACTTCTTTTGGCCATATCTCCTAAACTAAGCGTCCTAGAGCGAAAAGGACGATAATTCGTGACCACCCTCAAAAAATCGTAAAATCCACCCAAATCCTAAAAAATTGAAATTTTTATATGAAAAACTTCTTTTGGCCATATCTCCTAAACTAAGCGTCCTAGAGCGAAAAGGGCTTTAATTCGTGACCACCCCCAAAAAATCGAAAAATCCACCCAAATCCTAAAAAAATTGAAATTTTTATATGAAAAACTTCGTTTGGCCATATCTCCTAAACTAAGCGTCCTAGAGCGAAAAGGACTTTAATTCGTGACCACCCCCAAAAAATCGAAAAATCCACCCAATCCTAAAAAAATTGAAATTTTTATATGAAAAACTTCGTTTGACCATATCTCCTAAACTAAGCGTCCTAGAGCGAAAAGGGCTTTAATTCGTGACCACCCCCAAAAAATCGAAAAATCTACCCAAATCCTAAAAAAATTGAAATTTTTATATGAAAAACTTCTTTTGGCCATATCTCCTAAACTAAGCGTCCTAGAGCGAAAGGGATGATAATTCGTGACCACCCCCAAAAAATCGAAAAATCCACCCAAATCCTAAAAAAATTGAAATTTTTATATGAAAAACTTCTTTTGGCCATATCTCCTAAACTAAGCGTCCTAGAGCGAAAAGGACGATAATTCGTGACCACCCTCAAAAAATCGAAAAATCCAACCAAATCCTAAAAAAATTGAAATTTTTATATGAAAAACTTCTTTTGGCCATATCTCCTAAACTAAGCGTCCTAGAGCGAAAAGGGCTTTAATTCGTGACCACCCTCAAAAAATCGAAAAATCCACCCAAATCCTAAAAAAATTCAAATTTTTATATGAAAAACTTCGTTTGGCCATATCTCTTAAACTAAGCGTCCTAGAGCGAAAGGGACGATAATTCGTGACCACCCCCAAAAAATCGAAAAATCCACCCAAATCCTAAAAAAATTGAACTTTTTATATGAAAAACTTCTTTTGGCCATATCTCCTAAACTAAGCGTCCTAGAGCGAAAAGGGCGATAATTCGTGACCACCCCCAAAAAATCGAAAAATCCACCCAAATCCTAAAAAAATTAAAATTTTTATATGAAAAACTTCGTTTGGCCATATCTCCTAAACTAAGCGTCCTAGAGCGAAAGGGACGATAATTCGTGACCACCCCCAAAAAATCGAAAAATCCACCCAGATCCTAAAAAAATTGAAATTTTTATATGAAAAACTTCTTTTGGCCATATCTCCTAAACTAAGCGTCCTAGAGCGAAAGGGACGATAATTCGTGACCACCCCCAAACAATCGAAAAATCCACCCAAATCCTAAAAAAATTGAAATTTTTATATGAAAAACTCTTTTGGCCATATCTCCTAAACTAAGCGTCCTAGAGCGAAAAGAGCGATAATTCGTGACCACCCCCAAAAAATCGAAAAATCCACCCAAATCCTAAAAAAATTGAAATTTTTATATGAAAAACTTCTTTTGGCCATATCTCCTAAACTAAGCGTCCTAGAGCGAAAAGGACGATAATTCGTGACCACCCTCAAAAAATCGAAAAATCCACCCAATCCTAAAAAAATTTAAATTTTTATATGAAAAACTTCGTTTGGCCATATCTCCTAAACTAAGCTTCCTAGAGCGAAAAGGGCTTTAATTCGTGACCACCCCCAAAAAATCGAAAAATCCAACCAAATCCTAAAAAAATTGAAATTTTTATATGAAAAACTTCTTTTGGCCATATCTCCTAAACTAAGCGTCCTAGAGCGAAAAGGGCTTTAATTCGTGACCACCCCCAAAAAATCGAAAAATCCACCCAAATCCTAAAAAAATTGAAATTTTTATATGAAAAACTTCTTTTGGCCATATCTCCTAAACTAAGCGTCCTAGAGCGAAAAGGACTTTAATTCGTGACCACCCTCAAAAAATCGAAAAATCCACCCAAATCCTAAAAAAATTCAAATTTTTATATGAAAAACTTCTTTTGGCCATATCTCCTAAACTAAGCGTCCTAGAGCGAAAGGGACGATAATTCGTGACCACCCCCAAAAAATCGAAAAATCCACCCAAATCCTAAAAAAAAATTGAAATTTTTATATGAAAAACTTCTTTTGGCCATATCTCCTAAACTAAGCGTCCTAGAGCGAAAAGGACGATAATTCGTGACCACCCTCAACAAATCGAAAAATCCAACCAAATCCTAAAAAAATTGAAATTTTTATATGAAAAACTTCTTTTGGCCATATCTCCTAAACTAAGCGTCCTAGAGCGAAAAGGGCTTTAATTCGTGACCACCCCCAAAAAATCGAAAAATCCACCCAAATCCTAAAAAAAATCAAATTTTTATATGAAAAACTTCGTTTGGCCATATCTCTTAAACTAAGCGTCCTAGAGCGAAAGGGACGATAATTCGTGACCACCCTCAAAAAATCGAAAAATCCACCCAAATCCTAAAAAAATTCAAATTTTTATATGAAAAACTTCTTTTGCCCATATCTCCTAAACTAAGCGTCCTAGAGCGAAAAGGACGATAATTCGTGACCACCCTCAAAAAATCGAAAAATCCACCCAAATCCTAAAAATATTGAAATTTTTATATGAAAAACTTCTTTTGGCCATATCTCCTAAACTATGCGTCCTAGAGCGAAAAGGGCGATAATTCGTGACCATCCCCAAAAAATCGAAAAATCCACCCAAATCCTTAAAAAATTGAAATTTTTATATGAAAAACTTCTTTTGGCCATATCTCCTAAACTAAGCGTCCTAGAGCGAAAAGGACTTTAATTCGTGACCACCCTCAAAAAATCGAAAAATCCACCCAAATCCTAAAAAAATTCAAATTTTTATATGAAAAACTTCTTTTGGCCATATCTCCTAAACTAAGCGTCCTAGAGCGAAAAGGACGATAATTCGTGACCACCCCCAAAAATCGAAAAATCCACCCAAATCCTAAAAAAATTGAAATTTTTATATGAAAAACTTCTTTTGGCCATATCTCCTAAACTAAGCGTCATAGAGCGACAAGGACGATAATTCGTGACCGCCCTCAAAAAATCGAAAAATCCACCCAAATCCTAAAAAAATTGAAATTTTTATATGAAAAACTTCTTTTGGCCATATCTCCTAAACTAAGCGTCCTAGAGCGAAAGGGACGATAATTCGTGACCACCCCCAAAAAATCGAAAAATCCACCCAAATCCTAAAAAAATTGAAATTTTTATATGAAAAACTTCTTTTGGCCATATCTCCTAAACTAAGCGTCCTAGAGCGAAAAGGACGATAATTCGTGACCACCCTCAAAAAATCGTAAAATCCACCCAAATCCTAAAAAATTGAAATTTTTATATGAAAAACTTCTTTTGGCCATATCTCCTAAACTAAGCGTCCTAGAGCGAAAAGGGCGATAATTCGGGACCACCCCCAAAAAATCGAAACATCCACCCAAATCCTAAAAAAATTGAAATTTTTATATGAAAAACTTCTTTTGGCCATATCTCCTAAACTAAGCGTCCTAGAGCGAAAAGGGCGATAATTCGTGACCACCCCCAAAAAATCGAAAAATCCAACCAAATCCTAAAAAAATTGAAATTTTTATATGAAAAACTTCTTTTGGCCATATCTCCTAAACTAAGCGTCCTAGAGCGAAAAGGGCTTTAATTCGTGACCATCCCCAAAAAATCGAAAAATCCACCCAAATCCTAAAAAAATTGAAATTTTTATATGAAAAACTTCTTTTGGCCATATCTTCTAAACTAAGCGTCCTAGAGCGAAAAGGACTTTAATTCGTGACCACCCTCAAAAAATCGAAAAATCCACCCAAATCCTAAAAAAATTCAAATTTTTATATGAAAAACTTTTTTTGGCCATATCTCCTAAACTAAGCGTCCTAGAGCGAAAAGGACGATAATTCGTGACCACCCCCAAAAAATCGAAAAATGCACCCAAATCCTAAAAAAATTGAAATTTTTATATGAAAAACTTCTTTTGGCCATATCTCCTAAACTAAGCGTCCTAGAGCGAAAAGGACGATAATTCGTGACCACCCTCAAAAAATCGAAAAATCCACCCAATCCTAAAAAAATTTAAATTTTTATATGAAAAACTTCGTTTGGCCATATCTCCTAAACTAAGCGTCCTAGAGCGAAAAGGGCTTTAATTCGTGACCACCCCCAAAAAATCGAAAAATCCACCCAAATCCTAAAAAAAATTGAAATTTTTATATGAAAAACTTCTTTTGGCCATATCTCCTAAACTAAGCGTCCTAGAGCGAAAAGGGCTTTAATTCGTGACCACCCCCAAAAAATCGAAAAATCCACCCAAATCCTAAAAAAATTGAAATTTTTATATGAAAAACTTCTTTTGGCCATATATCCTAAACTAAGCGTCCTAGAGCGAAAAGGACTTTAATTCGTGACCACCCTCAAAAAATCGAAAAATCCACCCAAATCCTAAAAAAATTCAAATTTTTATATGAAAAACTTCTTTTGGCCATATCTCCTAAACTAAGCGTCCTAGAGCGAAAGGGATGATAATTCGTGACCACCCCCAAAAAATCGAAAAATCCACCCAAATCCTAAAAAAATTGAAATTTTTATATGAAAAACTTCTTTTGGCCATATCTCCTAAACTAAGCGTCCTAGAGCGAAAAGGACGATAATTCGTGACCACCCTCAAAAAATCGAAAAATCCAACCAAATCCTAAAAAAATTGAAATTTTTATATGAAAAACTCCCCAAAAAATCGAAAAATCCACCCAAATCCTAAAAAAATTAAAATTTTTATATGAAAAACTTCGTTTGGCCATATCTCCTAAACTAAGCGTCCTAGAGCGAAAAGGACGATAATTCGTGACCACCCTCAAAAAATCGAAAAATCCACCCAAATCCTAAAAAAATTCAAATTTTTATATGAAAAACTTCTTTTGGCCATATCTCCTAAACTAAGCGTCCTAGAGCGAAAGGGACGATAATTCGTGACCACCCCCAAAAAATCGAAAAATCCACCCAGATCCTAAAAAAATTGAAATTTTTATATGAAAAACTTCTTTTGGCCATATCTCCTAAACTAAGCGTCCTAGAGCGAAAGGGACGATAATTCGTGACCACCCTCAAAAAATCGAAAAATCCACCCAAATCCTAAAAAAATTGAAATTTTTATATGAAAAACTTCTTTTGGCCATATCTCCTAAACTAAGCGTCCTAGAGCGAAAAGGGCGATAATTCGTGACCACCCCCAAAAAATCGAAAAATCCACCCAAATCCTAAAAAAATTGAAATTTTTATATGAAAAACTTCTTTTGGCCATATCTCCTAAACTAAGCGTCCTAGAGCGAAAAGGGCTTTAATTCGTGACCACCCCCAAAAAATCGAAAAATCCACCCAATCCTAAAAAAATTGAAATTTTTATATGAAAAACTTCGTTTGACCATATCTCCTAAACTAAGCATCCTAGAGCGAAAAGGGCTTTAATTCGTGACCACCCCCAAAAAATCGAAAAATCTACCCAAATCCTAAAAAAATTGAAATTTTTATATGAAAAACTTCTTTTGGCCACATCTCCTAAACTAAGCGTCCTAGAGCGAAAGGGATGATAATTCGTGACCACCCCCAAAAAATCGAAAAATCCACCCAAATCCTAAAAAAATTGAAATTTTTATATGAAAAACTTCTTTTGGCCATATCTCCTAAACTAAGCGTCCTAGAGCGAAAAGGACGATAATTCGTGACCACCCTCAAAAAATCGAAAAATCCAACCAAATCCTAAAAAAATTGAAATTTTTATATGAAAAACTTCTTTTGGCCATATCTCCTAAACTAAGCGTCCTAGAGCGAAAAGGGCTTTAATTCGTGACCACCCTCAAAAAATCGAAAAATCCACCCAAATCCTAAAAAAATTCAAATTTTTATATGAAAAACTTCGTTTGGCCATATCTCTTAAACTAAGCGTCCTAGAGCGAAAGGGACGATAATTCGTGACCACCCCCAAAAAATCGAAAAATCCACCCAAATCCTAAAAAAATTGAACTTTTTATATGAAAAACTTCTTTTGGCCATATCTCCTAAACTAAGCGTCCTAGAGCGAAAAGGGCGATAATTCGTGACCACCCCCAAAAAATCGAAAAATCCACCCAAATCCTAAAAAAATTAAAATTTTTATATGAAAAACTTCGTTTGGCCATATCTCCTAAACTAAGCGTCCTAGAGCGAAAAGGACGATAATTCGTGACCACCCTCAAAAAATCGAAAAATCCACCCAAATCCTAAAAAAATTCAAATTTTTATATGAAAAACTTCTTTTGGCCATATCTCCTAAACTAAGCGTCCTAGAGCGAAAGGGACGATAATTCGTGACCACCCCCAAAAAATCGAAAAATCCACCCAGATCCTAAAAAAATTGAAATTTTTATATGAAAAACTTCTTTTGGCCATATCTCCTAAACTAAGCGTCCTAGAGCGAAAGGGACGATAATTCGTGACCACCCCCAAACAATCGAAAAATCCACCCAAATCCTAAAAAAATTGAAATTTTTATATGAAAAACTCTTTTGGCCATATCTCCTAAACTAAGCGTCCTAGAGCGAAAAGAGCGATAATTCGTGACCACCCCCAAAAAATCGAAAAATCCACCCAAATCCTAAAAAAATTGAAATTTTTATATGAAAAACTTCTTTTGGCCATATCTCCTAAACTAAGCGTCCTAGAGCGAAAAGGACGATAATTCGTGACCACCCTCAAAAAATCGAAAAATCCACCCAATCCTAAAAAAATTTAAATTTTTATATGAAAAACTTCGTTTGGCCATATCTCCTAAACTAAGCGTCCTAGAGCGAAAAGGACTTTAATTCGTGACCACCCTCAAAAAATCGAAAAATCCACCCAAATCCTAAAAAAATTGAAATTTTTATATGAAAAACTTCTTTTGGCCATATCTCCTAAACTAAGCGTCCTAGAGCGAAAAGAGCGATAATTCGTGACCACCCCCAAAAAATCGAAAAATCCACCCAAATCCTAAAAAAATTGAAATTTTTATATGAAAAACTCTTTTGGCCATATCTCCTAAACTAAGCGTCCTAGAGCGAAAAGAGCGATAATTCGTGACCACCCCCAAAAAATCGAAAAATCCACCCAAATCCTAAAAAAATTGAAATTTTTATATGAAAAACTTCTTTTGGCCATATCTCCTAAACTAAGCGTCCTAGAGCGAAAAGGACGATAATTCGTGACCACCCTCAAAAAATCGAAAAATCCACCCAATCCTAAAAAAATTTAAATTTTTATATGAAAAACTTCGTTTGGCCATATCTCCTAAACTAAGCGTCCTAGAGCGAAAAGAGCGATAATTCGTGACCACCCCCAACAAATCGAAAAATCCAACCAAATCCTAAAAAAATTGAAATTTTTATATGAAAAACTTCTTTTGGCCATATCTCCTAAACTAAGCGTCCTAGAGCGAAAAGGGCTTTAATTCGTGACCATCCCCAAAAAATCGAAAAATCCACCCAAATCCTAAAAAAATTGAAATTTTTATATGAAAAACTTCTTTTGGCCATATCTTCTAAACTAAGCGTCCTAGAGCGAAAAGGACTTTAATTCGTGACCACCCTCAAAAAATCGAAAATTCCACCCAAATCCTAAAAAAATTCAAATTTTTATATGAAAAACTTTTTTTGGCCATATCTCCTAAACTAAGCGTCCTAGAGCGAAAAGGACGATAATTCGTGACCACCCCCAAAAAATCGAAAAATCCACCCAAATCCTAAAAAAATTTAAATTTTTATATGAAAAACTTCTTTTGGCCATATCTCCTAAACTAAGCGTCCTAGAGCGAAAAGGACGATAATTCGTGACCACCCTCAAAAAATCGAAAAATCCACCCAATCCTAAAAAAATTTAAATTTTTATATGAAAAACTTCGTTTGGCCATATCTCCTAAACTAAGCGTCCTAGAGCGAAAAGGGCTTTAATTCGTGACCACCCCCAAAAAATCGAAAAATCCACCCAAATCCTAAAAAAAATTGAAATTTTTATATGAAAAACTTCTTTTGGCCATATCTCCTAAACTAAGCGTCCTAGAGCGAAAAGGGCTTTAATTCGTGACCACCCCCAAAAAATCGAAAAATCCACCCAAATCCTAAAAAAATTGAAATTTTTATATGAAAAACTTCTTTTGGCCATATATCCTAAACTAAGCGTCCTAGAGCGAAAAGGACTTTAATTCGTGACCACCCTCAAAAAATCGAAAAATCCACCCAAATCCTAAAAAAATTCAAATTTTTATATGAAAAACTTCTTTTGGCCATATCTCCTAAACTAAGCGTCCTAGAGCGAAAGGGATGATAATTCGTGACCACCCCCAAAAAATCGAAAAATCCACCCAAATCCTAAAAAAATTGAAATTTTTATATGAAAAACTTCTTTTGGCCATATCTCCTAAACTAAGCGTCCTAGAGCGAAAAGGACGATAATTCGTGACCACCCTCAAAAAATCGAAAAATCCAACCAAATCCTAAAAAAATTGAAATTTTTATATGAAAAACTCCCCAAAAAATCGAAAAATCCACCCAAATCCTAAAAAAATTAAAATTTTTATATGAAAAACTTCGTTTGGCCATATCTCCTAAACTAAGCGTCCTAGAGCGAAAAGGACGATAATTCGTGACCACCCTCAAAAAATCGAAAAATCCACCCAAATCCTAAAAAAATTCAAATTTTTATATGAAAAACTTCTTTTGGCCATATCTCCTAAACTAAGCGTCCTAGAGCGAAAGGGACGATAATTCGTGACCACCCCCAAAAAATCGAAAAATCCACCCAGATCCTAAAAAAATTGAAATTTTTATATGAAAAACTTCTTTTGGCCATATCTCCTAAACTAAGCGTCCTAGAGCGAAAGGGACGATAATTCGTGACCACCCCCAAAAAATCGAAAAATCCACCCAAATCCTAAAAAAATTGAAATTTTTATATGAAAAACTTCTTTTGGCCATATCTCCTAAACTAAGCGTCCTAGAGCGAAAAGGGCGATAATTCGTGACCACCCCCAAAAAATCGAAAAATCCACCCAAATCCTAAAAAAATTGAAATTTTTATATGAAAAACTTCTTTTGGCCATATCTCCTAAACTAAGCGTCCTAGAGCGAAAAGGGCTTTAATTCGTGACCACCCCCAAAAAATCGAAAAATCCGCCCAATCCTAAAAAAATTGAAATTTTTATATGAAAAACTTCGTTTGACCATATCTCCTAAACTAAGCGTCCTAGAGCGAAAAGGGCTTTAATTCGTGACCACCCCCAAAAAATCGAAAAATCTACCCAAATCCTAAAAAAATTGAAATTTTTATATGAAAAACTTCTTTTGGCCATATCTCCTAAACTAAGCGTCCTAGAGCGAAAGGGATGATAATTCGTGACCACCCCCAAAAAATCGAAAAATCCACCCAAATCCTAAAAAAATTGAAATTTTTATATGAAAAACTTCTTTTGGCCATATCTCCTAAACTAAGCGTCCTAGAGCGAAAAGGACGATAATTCGTGACCACCCTCAAAAAATCGAAAAATCCAACCAAATCCTAAAAAAATTGAAATTTTTATATGAAAAACTTCTTTTGGCCATATCTCCTAAACTAAGCGTCCTAGAGCGAAAAGGGCTTTAATTCGTGACCACCCTCAAAAAATCGAAAAATCCACCCAAATCCTAAAAAAATTCAAATTTTTATATGAAAAACTTCGTTTGGCCATATCTCTTAAACTAAGCGTCCTAGAGCGAAAGGGACGATAATTCGTGACCACCCCCAAAAAATCGAAAAATCCACCCAAATCCTAAAAAAATTGAACTTTTTATATGAAAAACTTCTTTTGGCCATATCTCCTAAACTAAGCGTCCTAGAGCGAAAAGGGCGATAATTCGTGACCACCCCCAAAAAATCGAAAAATCCACCCAAATCCTAAAAAAATTAAAATTTTTATATGAAAAACTTCGTTTGGCCATATCTCCTAAACTAAGCGTCCTAGAGCGAAAAGGACGATAATTCGTGACCACCCTCAAAAAATCGAAAAATCCACCCAAATCCTAAAAAAATTCAAATTTTTATATGAAAAACTTCTTTTGGCCATATCTCCTAAACTAAGCGTCCTAGAGCGAAAGGGACGATAATTCGTGACCACCCCCAAAAAATCGAAAAATCCACCCAGATCCTAAAAAAATTGAAATTTTTATATGAAAAACTTCTTTTGGCCATATCTCCTAAACTAAGCGTCCTAGAGCGAAAGGGACGATAATTCGTGACCACCCCCAAACAATCGAAAAATCCACCCAAATCCTAAAAAAATTGAAATTTTTATATGAAAAACTCTTTTGGCCATATCTCCTAAACTAAGCGTCCTAGAGCGAAAAGAGCGATAATTCGTGACCACCCCCAAAAAATCGAAAAATCCACCCAAATCCTAAAAAAATTGAAATTTTTATATGAAAAACTTCTTTTGGCCATATCTCCTAAACTAAGCGTCCTAGAGCGAAAAGGACGATAATTCGTGACCACCCTCAAAAAATCGAAAAATCCACCCAATCCTAAAAAAATTTAAATTTTTATATGAAAAACTTCGTTTGGCCATATCTCCTAAACTAAGCTTCCTAGAGCGAAAAGGGCTTTAATTCGTGACCACCCTCAAAAAATCAAAAAATCCACCCAAATCCTAAAAAAATTGAAATTTTTATATGAAAAACTTCTTTTGGCCATATCTCCTAAACTAAGCGTCCTAGAGCGAAAAGGACGATAATTCGTGACCACCCCCACAAAATCGAAAAATCCACCCAAATCCTAAAAAAATTGAAATTTTTATATGAAAAACTTCTTTTGGCCATATCTCCTAAACTAAGCGTCCTAGAGCGAAAAGGGCGATAATTCGTGACCACCCTCAAAAAATCGAAAAATCCACCCAAATCCTAAAAAAATTCAAATTTTTATATGAAAAACTTCTTTTGGCCATATCTCCTAAACTAAGCGTCCTAGAGCGAAAGGGACGATAATTCGTGACCACCCCCAAAAAATCGAAAAATCCACCCAAATCCTAAAAAAAATTGAAATTTTTATATGAAAAACTTCTTTTGGCCATATCTCCTAAACTAAGCGTCCTAGAGCGAAAAGGGCGATAATTCGTGACCACCCCCAAAAAATCGAAAAATCCAACCAAATCCTAAAAAAATTGAAATTTTTATATGAAAAACTTCTTTTGGCCATATCTCCTAAACTAAGCGTCCTAGAGCGAAAAGGGCTTTAATTCGTGACCACCCCCAAAAAATCGAAAAATCCACCCAAATCCTAAAAAAATTGAAATTTTTATATGAAAAACTTCTTTTGGCCATATCTCCTAAACTAAGCGTCCTAGAGCGAAAAGGGCTTTAATTCGTGACCACCCCCAAAAAATCGAAAAATCCACCCAAATCCTAAAAAAATTGAAATTTTTATATGAAAAACTTCGTTTGGCCATATCTCCTAAACTAAGCGTCCTAGAGCGAAAAGGACTTTAATTCGTGACCACCCTCAAAAAATCGAAAAATCCACCCAAATCCTAAAAAAATTCAAATTTTTATATGAAAAACTTCGTTTGGCCATATCTCTTAAACTAAGCGTCCTAGAGCGAAAGGGACGATAATTCGTGACCACCCCCAAAAAATCGAAAAATCCACCCAAATCCTAAAAAAATTGAAATTTTTATATGAAAAACTTCTTTTGCCCATATCTCCTAAACTAAGCGTCCTAGAGCGAAAAGGACGATAATTCGTGACCACCCTCAAAAAATCGAAAAATCCACCCAAATCCTAAAAATATTGAAATTTTTATATGAAAAACTTCTTTTGGCCATATCTCCTAAACTATGCGTCCTAGAGCGAAAAGGGCGATAATTCGTGACCATCCCCAAAAAATCGAAAAATCCACCCAAATCCTAAAAAATTGAAATTTTTATATGAAAAACTTCTTTTGGCCATATCTCCTAAACTAAGCGTCCTAGAGCGAAAAGGACTTTAATTCGTGACCACCCTCAAAAAATCGAAAAATCCACCCAAATCCTAAAAAATTCAAATTTTTATATGAAAAACTTCTTTTGGCCATATCTCCTAAACTAAGCGTCCTAGAGCGAAAAGGACGATAATTCGTGACCACCCCCAAAAATCGAAAAATCCACCCAAATCCTAAAAAAATTGAAATTTTTATATGAAAAACTTCTTTTGGCCATATCTCCTAAACTAAGCGTCATAGAGCGACAAGGACGATAATTCGTGACCGCCCTCAAAAAATCGAAAAATCCACCCAAATCCTAAAAAAATTGAAATTTTTATATGAAAAACTTCTTTTGGCCATATCTCCTAAACTAAGCGTCCTAGAGCGAAAAGGGCGATAATTCGTGACCACCCTCCAAAAATCGAAAAATCCACCCACATCCTAAAAAAATTCAAATTTTTATATGAAAAACTTCTTTTGGCCATATCTCCTAAACTAAGCGTCCTAGAGCGAAAGGGACGATAATTCGTGACCAGCCTCAAAAAATCGAAAAATCCACCCAAATCCTAAAAAAATTGAAATTTTTATATGAAAAACTTCTTTTGGCCATATCTCCTAAACTAAGCGTCCTAGAGCGAAAAGGGCGATAATTCGTGACCACCCCCAAAAAATCGAAAAATCCAACCAAATCCTAAAAAAATTGAAATTTTTATATGAAAAACTTCTTTTGGCCATATCTCCTAAACTAAGCGTCCTAGAGCGAAAAGGGCTTTAATTCGTGACCACCCCCAAAAAATCGAAAAATCCACCCAAATCCTAAAAAAATTGAAATTTTTATATGAAAAACTTCTTTTGGCCATATCTCCTAAACTAAGCGTCCTAGAGCGAAAAGGACGATAATTCGTGACCACCCTCAAAAAATCGAAAAATCCACCCAAATCCTAAAAAAATTCAAATTTTTATATGAAAAACTTCTTTTGGCCATATCTCCTAAACTAAGCGTCCTAGAGCGAAAGGGACGATAATTCGTGACCACCCCCAAAAAATCGAAAAATCCACCCAAATCCTAAAAAAATTGAAATTTTTATATGAAAAACTTCTTTTGGCCATATCTCCAAAACTAAGCGTCCTAGAGCGAAAAGGACGATAATTCGTGACCACCCTCAAAAAATCGTAAAATCCACCCAAATCCTAAAAAAATTGAAATTTTTATATGAAAAACTTCTTTTGGCCATATCTCCTAAACTAAGCGTCCTAGAGCGAAAAGGGCGATAATTCGTGACCACCCCCAAAAAATCGAAAAATCCACCCAAATCCTAAAAAAATTGAAATTTTTATATGAAAAACTTCTTTTGGCCATATCTCCTAAACTAAGCGTCCTAGAGCGAAAAGGGCTTTAATTCGTGACCATCCCCAAAAAATCGAAAAATCCACCCAAATCCTAAAAAAATTGAAATTTTTATATGAAAAACTTCTTTTGGCCATATCTTCTAAACTAAGCGTCCTAGAGCGAAAAGGACTTTAATTCGTGACCACCCTCAAAAAATCGAAAAATCCACCCAAATCCTAAAAAAATTCAAATTTTTATATGAAAAACTTTTTTTGGCCATATCTCCTAAACTAAGCGTCCTAGAGCGAAAAGGACGATAATTCGTGACCACCCCCAAAAAATCGAAAAATCCACCCAAATCCTAAAAAAATTGAAATTTTTATATGAAAAACTTCTTTTGGCCATATCTCCTAAACTAAGCGTCCTAGAGCGAAAAGGACGATAATTCGTGACCACCCTCAAAAAATCGAAAAATCCACCCAATCCTAAAAAAATTTAAATTTTTATATGAAAAATATCGTTTGGCCATATCTCCTAAACTAAGCGTCCTAGAGCGAAAAGGGCTTTAATTCGTGACCACCCCCAAAAAATCGAAAAATCCACCCAAATCCTAAAAAAAATTGAAATTTTTATATGAAAAACTTCTTTTGGCCATATCTCCTAAACTAAGCGTCCTAGAGCGAAAAGGGCTTTAATTCGTGACCACCCCCAAAAAATCGAAAAATCCACCCAAATCCTAAAAAAATTGAAATTTTTATATGAAAAACTTCTTTTGGCCATATATCCTAAACTAAGCGTCCTAGAGCGAAAAGGACTTTAATTCGTGACCACCCTCAAAAAATCGAAAAATCCACCCAAATCCTAAAAAAATTCAAATTTTTATATGAAAAACTTCTTTTGGCCATATCTCCTAAACTAAGCGTCCTAGAGCGAAAGGGATGATAATTCGTGACCACCCCCAAAAAATCGAAAAATCCACCCAAATCCTAAAAAAATTGAAATTTTTATATGAAAAACTTCTTTTGGCCATATCTCCTAAACTAAGCGTCCTAGAGCGAAAAGGACGATAATTCGTGACCACCCTCAAAAAATCGAAAAATCCAACCAAATCCTAAAAAAATTGAAATTTTTATATGAAAAACTTCTTTTGGCCATATCTCCTAAACTAAGCGTCCTAGAGCGAAAAGGGCTTTAATTCGTGACCACCCCCAAAAAATCGAAAAACCCACCCAAATCTTAAAAAATTGAAATTTTTATATGAAAAACTTCTTTTGGCCATATCTCCTAAACTAAGCGTCCTAGAGCGAAAAGGACTTTAATTCGTGACCACCCTCAAAAAATCGAAAAATCCACCCAAATCCTAAAAAAATTCAAATTTTTATATGAAAAACTTCTTTTGGCCATATCTCTTAAACTAAGCGTCCTAGAGCGAAAGGGACGATAATTCGTGACCACCCCCAAAAAATCGAAAAATCCACCCAAATCCTAAAAAAATTGAACTTTTTATATGAAAAACTTCTTTTGGCCATATCTCCTAAACTAAGCGTCCTAGAGCGAAAAGGGCGATAATTCGTGACCACCCCCAAAAAATCGAAAAATCCACCCAAATCCTAAAAAAATTAAAATTTTTATATGAAAAACTTCGTTTGGCCATATCTCCTAAACTAAGCGTCCTAGAGCGAAAAGGACGATAATTCGTGACCACCCTCAAAAAATCGAAAAATCCACCCAAATCCTAAAAAAATTCAAATTTTTATATGAAAAACTTCTTTTGGCCATATCTCCTAAACTAAGCGTCCTAGAGCGAAAGGGACGATAATTCGTGACCACCCCCAAAAAATCGAAAAATCCACCCAGATCCTAAAAAAATTGAAATTTTTATATGAAAAACTTCTTTTGGCCATATCTCCTAAACTAAGCGTCCTAGAGCGAAAGGGACGATAATTCGTGACCACCCCCAAAAAATCGAAAAATCCACCCAAATCCTAAAAAAATTGAAATTTTTATATGAAAAACTTCTTTTGGCCATATCTCCTAAACTAAGCGTCCTAGAGCGAAAAGGGCGATAATTCGTGACCACCCCCAAAAAATCGAAAAATCCACCCAAATCCTAAAAAAATTGAAATTTTTATATGAAAAACTTCTTTTGGCCATATCTCCTAAACTAAGCGTCCTAGAGCGAAAAGGGCTTTAATTCGTGACCACCCCCAAAAAATCGAAAAATCCACCCAATCCTAAAAAAATTGAAATTTTTATATGAAAAACTTCGTTTGACCATATCTCCTAAACTAAGCGTCCTAGAGCGAAAAGGGCTTTAATTCGTGACCACCCCCAAAAAATCGAAAAATCTACCCAAATCCTAAAAAAATTGAAATTTTTATATGAAAAACTTCTTTTGGCCATATCTCCTAAACTAAGCGTCCTAGAGCGAAAAGGGCGATAATTCGTGACCACCCCCAAAAAATCGAAAAATCCAACCAAATCCTAAAAAAATTGAAATTTTTATATGAAAAACTTCTTTTGGCCATATCTCCTAAACTAAGCGTCCTAGAGCGAAAAGGGCTTTAATTCGTGACCACCCCCAAAAAATCGAAAAATCCACCCAAATCCTAAAAAAATTGAAATTTTTATATGAAAAACTTCTTTTGGCCATATCTTCTAAACTAAGCGTCCTAGAGCGAAAAGGACGATAATTCGTGACCACCCCCAAAAAATCGAAAAATCCACCCAAATCCTAAAAAAATTGAAATTTTTATATGAAAAACTTCTTTTGGCCATATCTCCTAAACTAAGCGTCCTAGAGCGAAAAGGACTTTAATTCGTGACCACCCTCAAAAAATCGAAAAATCCACCCAAATCCTAAAAAAATTCAAATTTTTATATGAAAAACTTCTTTTGGCCATATCTCTTAAACTAAGCGTCCTAGAGCGAAAAGGACGATAATTCGTGACCACCCCCAAAAAATCGAAAAATCCACCCAAATCCTAAAAAAATTGAACTTTTTATATGAAAAACTTCTTTTGGCCATATCTCCTAAACTAAGCGTCCTAGAGCGAAAAGGGCGATAATTCGTGACCACCCCCAAAAAATCGAAAAATCCACCCAAATCCTAAAAAAATTAAAATTTTTATATGAAAAACTTCGTTTGGCCATATCTCCTAAACTAAGCGTCCTAGAGCGAAAAGGACGATAATTCGTGACCACCCTCAAAAAATCGAAAAATCCACCCAAATCCTAAAAAAATTCAAATTTTTATATGAAAAACTTCTTTTGGCCATATCTCCTAAACTAAGCGTCCTAGAGCGAAAGGGACGATAATTCGTGACCACCCCCAAAAAATCGAAAAATCCACCCAAATCCTAAAAAAATTGAAATTTTTATATGAAAAACTTCTTTTGGCCATATCTCCTAAACTAAGCGTCCTAGAGCGAAAAGGGCGATAATTCGTGACCACCCCCAAAAAATCGAAAAATCCACCCAAATCCTAAAAAAATTGAAATTTTTATATGAAAAACTTCTTTTGGCCATATCTCCTAAACTAAGCGTCCTAGAGCGAAAAGGGCTTTAATTCGTGACCACCCCCAAAAAATCGAAAAATCCACCCAATCCTAAAAAAATTGAAATTTTTATATGAAAAACTTCGTTTGACCATATCTCCTAAACTAAGCGTCCTAGAGCGAAAAGGGCTTTAATTCGTGACCACCCCCAAAAAATCGAAAAATCTACCCAAATCCTAAAAAAATTGAAATTTTTATATGAAAAACTTCTTTTGGCCATATCTCCTAAACTAAGCGTCCTAGAGCGAAAAGGGCGATAATTCGTGACCACCCCCAAAAAATCGAAAAATCCAACCAAATCCTAAAAAAATTGAAATTTTTATATGAAAAACTTCTTTTGGCCATATCTCCTAAACTAAGCGTCCTAGAGCGAAAAGGGCTTTAATTCGTGACCACCCCCAAAAAATCGAAAAATCCACCCAAATCCTAAAAAAATTGAAATTTTTATATGAAAAACTTCTTTTGGCCATATCTCCTAAACTAAGCGTCCTAGAGCGAAAAGGACTTTAATTCGTGACCACCCTCAAAAAATCGAAAAATCCACCCAAATCCTAAAAAAATTCAAATTTTTATATGAAAAACTTCTTTTGGCCATATCTCCTAAACTAAGCGTCCTAGAGCGAAAAGGGCTTTAATTCGTGACCACCCCCAAAAAATCGAAAAATCCACCCAAATCCTAAAAAAATTCAAATTTTTATATGAAAAACTTCGTTTGGCCATATCTCCTAAACTAAGCGTCCTAGAGCGAAAAGGACGATAATTCGTGACCACCCTCAAAAAATCGAAAAATCCAACCAAATCCTAAAAAAATTCAAATTTTTATATGAAAAACTTCGTTTGGCCATATCTCTTAAACTAAGCGTCCTAGAGCGAAAGGGACGATAATTCGTGACCACCCCCAAAAAATCGAAAAATCCACCCAAATCCTAAAAAAATTGAAATTTTTATATGAAAAACTTCTTTTGGCCATATCTCCTAAACTAAGCGTCCTAGAGCGAAAAGGGCGATAATTCGTGACCACCCCCAAAAAATCGAAAAATCCACCCAAATCCTAAAAAAATTAAAATTTTTATATGAAAAACTTCTTTTGGCCATATCTCCTAAACTAAGCGTCCTAGAGCGAAAAGGACGATAATTCGTGACCACCCTCAAAAAAACGAAAAATCCACCCAAATCCTAAACAATTCAAATTTTTATATGAAAAACTTCTTTTGGCCATATCTCCTAAACTAAGCGTCCTAGAGCGAAAAGGACTTTAATTCGTGACCACCCTCAAAAAATCGAAAAATCCACCCAAATCCTAAAAAAATTGAAATTTTTATATGAAAAACTTCTTTTGGCCATATCTCCTAAACTAAGCGTCCTAGAGCGAAAAGGGCGATAATTCGTGACCACCCCCAAAAAATCGAAAAATCCACCCAAATCCTAAAAAAATTGAAATTTTTATATGAAAAACTTCTTTTGGCCATATCTCCTAAACTAAGCGTCCTAGAGCGAAAAGGGCTTTAATTCGTGACCACCCCCAAAAAATCGAAAAATCCACCCAATCCTAAAAAAATTGAAATTTTTATATGAAAAACTTCGTTTGACCATATCTCCTAAACTAAGCGTCCTAGAGCGAAAAGGGCTTTAATTCGTGACCACCTCCAAAAAATCGAAAAATCTACCCAAATCCTAAAAAAATTGAAATTTTTATATGAAAAACTTCTTTTGGCCATATCTTCTAAACTAAGCGTCCTAGAGCGAAAAGGACGATAATTCGTGACCACCCCCAAAAAATCGAAAAATCCACCCAAATCCTAAAAAAATTGAAATTTTTATATGAAAAACTTCTTTTGGCCATATCTCCTAAACTAAGCGTCCTAGAGCGAAAAGGACGATAATTCGTGACCACCCCCACAAAATCGAAAAATCCACCCAAATCCTAAAAAAATTGAAATTTTTATATGAAAAACTTCTTTTGGCCATATCTCCTAAACTAAGCGTCCTAGAGCGAAAAGGGCGATAATTCGTGACCACCCCCAAAAAATCGAAAAATCCAACCAAATCCTAAAAAAATTGAAATTTTTATATGAAAAACTTCTTTTGGCCATATCTCCTAAACTAAGCTTCCTAGAGCGAAAAGGGCTTTAATTCGTGGCCACCCCCAAAAAATCAAAAAATCCACCCAAATCCTAAAAAAATTGAAATTTTTATATGAAAAACTTCTTTTGGCCATATCTCCTAAACTAAGCGTCCTAGAGCGAAAAGGACGATAATTCGTGACCACCCCCACAAAATCGAAAAATCCACCCAAATCCTAAAAAAATTGAAATTTTTATATGAAAAACTTCTTTTGGCCATATCTCCTAAACTAAGCGTCCTAGAGCGAAAAGGGCGATAATTCGTGACCACCCCCAAAAAATCGAAAAATCCAACCAAATCCTAAAAAAATTGAAATTTTTATATGAAAAACTTCTTTTGGCCATATCTCCTAAACTAAGCGTCCTAGAGCGAAAAGGGCTTTAATTCGTGACCACCCCCAAAAAATCGAAAAATCCCCCCAAATCCTAAAAAAATTGAAATTTTTATATGAAAAACTTCTTTTGGCCATATCTCCTAAACTAAGCGTCCTAGAGCGAAAAGGACTTTAATTCGTGACCACCCTCAAAAAATCGAAAAATCCACCCAAATCCTAAAAAAATTGAAATTTTTATATGAAAAACTTCTTTTGGCCATATCTCCTAAACTAAGCGTCCTAGAGCGAAAGGGACGATAATTCGTGACCACCCCCAAAAAATCGAAAAATCCACACAAATCCTAAAAAAAATTGAAATTTTTATATGAAAAACTTCTTTTGGCCATATCTCCTAAACTAAGCGTCCTAGAGCGAAAAGGACGATAATTCGTGACCACCCTCAAAAAATCGAAAAATCCAACCAAATCCTAAAAAAATTGAAATTTTTATATGAAAAACTTCTTTTGGCCATATCTCCTAAACTAAGCGTCCTAGAGCGAAAAGGGCTTTAATTCGTGACCACCCTCAAAAAATCGAAAAATCCACCCAAATCCTAAAAAAATTGAAATTTTTATATGAAAAACTTCTTTTGGCCATATCTTCTAAACTAAGCGTCCCAGAGCGAAAAGGACGATAATTCGTGACCACCCCCAAAAAATCGAAAAATCCACCCAAATCCTAAAAAAATTGAAATTTTTATATGAAAAACTTCTTTTGGCCATATCTCCTAAACTAAGCGTCCTAGAGCGAAAAGGACGATAATTCGTGACCACCCTCAAAAAATCGAAAAATCCACCCAATCCTAAAAAAATTTAAATTTTTATATGAAAAACTTCGTTTGGCCATATCTCCTAAACTAAGCTTCCTAGAGCGAAAAGGGCTTTAATTCGTGGCCACCCCCAAAAAATCAAAAAATCCACCCAAATCCTAAAAAAATTGAAATTTTTATATGAAAAACTTCTTTTGGCCATATCTCCTAAACTAAGCGTCCTAGAGCGAAAAGGACGATAATTCGTGACCACCCCCACAAAATCGAAAAATCCACCCAAATCCTAAAAAAATTGAAATTTTTATATGAAAAACTTCTTTTGGCCATATCTCCTAAACTAAGCGTCCTAGAGCGAAAAGGGCGATAATTCGTGACCACCCCCAAAAAATCGAAAAATCCAACCAAATCCTAAAAAAATTGAAATTTTTATATGAAAAACTTCTTTTGGCCATATCTCCTAAACTAAGCGTCCTAGAGCGAAAAGGGCTTTAATTCGTGACCACCCCCAAAAAATCGAAAAATCCACCCAAATCCTAAAAAAATTGAAATTTTTATATGAAAAACTTCTTTTGGCCATATCTCCTAAACTAAGCGTCCTAGAGCGAAAAGGACTTTAATTCGTGACCACCCTCAAAAAATCGAAAAATCCACCCAAATCCTAAAAAAATTCAAATTTTTATATGAAAAACTTCGTTTGGCCATATCTCTTAAACTAAGCGTCCTAGAGCGAAAGGGACGATAATTCGTGACCACCCCCAAAAAATCGAAAAATCCACCCAAATCCTAAAAAAATTGAAATTTTTATATGAAAAACTTCTTTTGGCCATATCTCCTAAACTAAGCGTCCTAGAGCGAAAAGGGCGATAATTCGTGACCACCCCCAAAAAATCGAAAAATCCACCCAAATCCTAAAAAAATTAAAATTTTTATATGAAAAACTTCTTTTGGCCATATCTCCTAAACTAAGCGTCCTAGAGCGAAAAGGACGATAATTCGTGACCACCCTCAAAAAAACGAAAAATCCACCCAAATCCTAAAACAATTCAAATTTTTATATGAAAAACTTCTTTTGGCCATATCTCCTAAACTAAGCGTCCTAGAGCGAAAAGGGCTTTAATTCGTGACCACCCTCAAAAAATCGAAAAATCCATCCAAATCCTAAAAAAATTGCAATTTTTATATGAAAAATATCTTTTGGCCATATCTCCTAAACTAAGCGTCCTAGAGCGAAAAGGACGATAATTCGTGACCACCCCCAAAAAATCGAAAAATCCACCCAAATCCTAAAAAAATTGAAATTTTTATATGAAAAACTTCTTTTGGCCATATCTCCTAAACAAAGCGTCCTAGAGCGAAAAGGGCTTTAATTCGTGACCACCCTCAAAAAATCGAAAAATCCATCCAAATCCTAAAAAAATTGCAATTTTTATATGAAAAATATCTTTTGGCCATATCTCCTAAACTAAGCGTCCTAGAGCGAAAAGGACGACAATTCGTGACCACCCCCAAAAAATCGAAAAATCCACCCAAATCTTAAAAAAATTTAAATTTTTATATGAAAAACTTCTTTTGGCCATATCTCCTAAACTAAGCGTCCTAGAGCGAAAAGGGCTTTAATTCGTGACCACCCCCAAAAAATCGAAAAATCCACCCATCCTAAAAAAATTGAAATTTTTATATGAAAAACTTCTTTTGGCCATATCTCCTAAACTAAGCGTCCTAGAGCGAAAGGGACGATAATTCGTGACCACCCCCAAAAAATCGAAAAATCCACCCAAATCCTAAAAAAACTGAAATTTTTATATGAAAAACTTCTTTTGGCCATATCTCCTAAACTAAGCGTCCTAGAGCGAAAAGGACGATTATTCGTGACCACCCTCAAAAAATCGAAAAATCCATCCAAATCCTAAAAAAATTGCAATTTTTATATGAAAAACTTCTTTTGGCCATATCTCCTAAACTAAGCGTCCTAGAGCGAAAAGGACGATTATTCGTGACCACCCTCAAAAAATCGAAAAATCCATCCAAATCCTAAAAAAATTGCAATTTTTATATGAAAAACTTCTTTTGGCCATATCTCCTAAACTAAGCGTCCTAGAGCGAAAGGACGATAATTCGTGACCACCCTCAAAAAATCGAAAAATCCACCCAAATCCTAAAAAAATTGAAATTTTTATATGAAAAATATCTTTTGGTCATATCTCCTAAACTAAGCGTCCTAGAGCGAAAAGGACGATAATTCGTGACCACCCCCAAAAAATCGAAAAATCCACCCAAATCCTAAAGAAATTGAAATTTTTATATGAAAAACTTCTTTTGGCCATATCTCCTAAACTAAGCGTCCTAGAGCGAAAAGGGCTTTAATTCGTGACCACCCCCAAAAAATCGAAAAATCCACCCAAATCCTAAAAAAATTTCAATTTTTATATGAAAAACTTCTTTTGGCCATATCTCCTAAACTAAGCGTCCTAGAGCGAAAAGGACGATAATTCGTGACCACCCTCAAAAAATCGAAAAATCCACCCAAATCCTAAAAAAATTGAAATTTTTATATGAAAAATATCTTTTGGCCATATCTCCTAAACTAAGCGTCCTAGAGCGAAAAGGACGATAATTCGTGACCACCCCCAAAAAATCGAAAAATCCACCCAAATCCTAAAAAAATTGAAATTTTTATATGAAAAACTTCGTTTGGCCATATCTCCTAAACTAAGCGTCCTAGAGCGAAAAGGGCTTTAATTCGTGACCACCCCCAAAAAATCGAAAAATCCACCCAAATCCTAAAAAAATTGAAATTTTTATATGAAAAACTTCTTTTGGCCATATCTCCTAAACTAAGCGTCCTAGAGCGAAAAGGGCTTTAATTCGTGACCACCCCCAAAAAATCGAAAAATCCACCCAAATCCTAAAAAAATTGAAATTTTTATATGAAAAACTTCTTTTGGCCATATCTCCTAAACTAAGCGTCCTAGAGCGAAAAGGACTTTAATTCGTGACCACCCCCAAAAAATCGAAAAATCCACCCAAATCCTAAAAAAATTGAAATTTTTATATGAAAAACTTCGTTTGGCCATATCTCCTAAACTAAGCGTCCTAGAGCGAAAAGGGCTTTAATTCGTGACCACCCCCAAAAAATCGAAAAATCCACCCAAATCCTAAAAAAATTGAAATTTTTATATGAAAAACTTCTTTTGGCCATATCTCCTAAACTAAGCGTCCTAGAGCGAAAGGGACGATAATTCGTGACCACCCCCAAAAAATCGAAAAATCCACCCAAATCCTAAAAAAACTGAAATTTTTATATGAAAAACTTCGTTTGGCCATATCTCCTAAACTAAGCGTCCTAGAGCGAAAAGGGCTTTAATTCGTGACCACCCCCAAAAAATCGAAAAATCCACCCAAATCCTAAAAAAATTGAAATTTTTATATGAAAAACTTCTTTTGGCCATATCTCCTAAACTAAGCGTCCTAGAGCGAAAGGGACGATAATTCGTGACCACCCCCAAAAAATCGAAAAATCCACCCAAATCCTAAAAAAACTGAAATTTTTATATGAAAAACTTCGTTTGGCCATATCTCCTAAACTAAGCGTCCTAGAGCGAAAAGGGCTTTAATTCGTGACCACCCTCAAAAAATCGAAAAATCCAACCAAATCCTAAAAAAATTGAAAATTTTATATGAAAAACTTCTTTTGGCCATATCTCCTAAACTAAGCGTCCTAGAGCGAAAAGGACGATAATTCGTGACCACCCCCAAAAAATCGAAAAATCCACCCAAATCCTAAAAAAATTGAAATTTTTATATGAAAAACTTCTTTTGGCCATATCTCCTAAACTAAGCGTCCTAGAGCGAAAAGGGCTTTAATTCGTGACCACCCCCAAAAAATCGAAAAATCCACCCAAATCCTAAAAAAATTGAAATTTTTATATGAAAAACTTCTTTTGGCCATATCTCCTAAACTAAGCGTCCTAGAGCGAAAAGGACGATAATTCGTGACCACCCCAAAAAATCGAAAAATCCACCCAAATCCTAAAAAATTGAAATTTTTATATGAAAAACTTCTTTTGGCTATATCTCCTAAACTAAGCGTCCTAGAGCGAAAAGGGCTTTAATTCGTGACCACCCCCAAAAAATCGAAAAATCCACCCAAATCCTAAAAAAAATGAAATTTTTATATGAAAAACTTCTTTTGGCCATATCTCCTAAACTAAGCGTCCTAGAGCGAAAAGGACGATAATTCGTGACCACCCTCAAAAAATCGAAAAATCCACCCAAATCCTAAAAAAATTGAAATTTTTATATGAAAAACTTCTTTTGGTCATATCTCCTAAACTAAGCGTCCTAGAGCGAAAAGGACGATAATTCGTGACCACCCTCAAAAAATCGAAAAATCCACCCAAATCCTAAAAAAATTGAAATTTTTATATGAAAAACTTCTTTTGGCCATATCTCCTAAACTAAGCGTCCTAGAGCGAAAAGGACGATAATTCGTGACCACCCCCAAAAAATCGAAAAATCCACCCAAATCCTAAATAATTGAAATTTTTATATGAAAAACTTCTTTTGGCCATATCTCCTAAACTAAGCGTCCTAGAGCGAAAAGGGCTTTAATTCGTGAACACCCCCAAAAAATCGAAAAATCCACCCAAATCCTAAAAAAATTTAAATTTTTATATGAAAAACTTCTTTTGGCCATATCTCCTAAACTAAGCGTCCTAGAGCGAAAAGGACGATAATTCGTGACCACCCCAAAAAATCGAAAAATCCACCCAAATCCTAAAAAATTGAAATTTTTATATGAAAAACTTCTTTTGGCTATATCTCCTAAACTAAGCGTCCTAGAGCGAAAAGGGCTTTAATTCGTGACCACCCCCAAAAAATCGAAAAATCCACCCAAATCCTAAAAAAATTAAATTTTTATATGAAAAACTTCTTTTGGCCATATCTCCTAAACTAAGCGTTTAGGAGATATGGCCAATTTTTATATGAAAAACTTCTTTTGGTCATATCTCCTAAACTAAGCGTCCTAGAGCGAAAAGGACGATAAT
Organism: Haematobia irritans; assembly: GCF_050003625.1. Taxonomy (NCBI): domain Eukaryota; kingdom Metazoa; phylum Arthropoda; class Insecta; order Diptera; family Muscidae; genus Haematobia; species Haematobia irritans. The sequence continues at coordinate 32,837,421 of NC_134397.1, forward strand.
TCGTGACCACCCTCAAAAAATCGAAAAATCCACCCAAATCCTAAAAAAATTGAAATTTTTATATGAAAAACTTCTTTTGGCCATATCTCCTAAACTAAGCGTCCTAGAGCGAAAAGGACGATAATTCGTGACCACCCCCAAAAAATCGAAAAATCCACCCAAATCCTAAATAATTGAAATTTTTATATGAAAAACTTCTTTTGGCCATATCTCCTAAACTAAGCGTCCTAGAGCGAAAAGGGCTTTAATTCGTGACTACCCCCAAAAAATCGAAAAATCCACCCAAATCCTAAAAAAATTGAAATTTTTATATGAAAAACTTCTTTTGGCCATATCTCCTAAACTAAGCGTCCTAGAGCGAAAAGGACGATAATTCGTGACCACCCCAAAAAATCGAAAAATCCACCCAAATCCTAAAACATTGAAATTTTTATATGAAAAACTTCTTTTGGCTATATCTCCTAAACTAAGCGTCCTAGAGCGAAAAGGGCTTTAATTCGTGACCACCCCCAAAATATCGAAAAATCCACCCAAATCCTAAAAAAATTAAATTTTTATATGAAAAACTTCTTTTGGCCATATCTCCTAAACTAAGCGTCCTAGAGCGAAAAGGACGATAATTCGTGACCACCCTCAAAAAATCGAAAAATCCGCCCAAATCCTAAAAAAATTGAAATTTTTATATGAAAAACTTCTTTTGGTCATATCTCCTAAACTAAGCGTCCTAGAGCGAAAACGACGATAATTCGTGACCACCCTCAAAAAATCGAAAAATCCACCCAAATCCTAAAAAAATTGAAATTTTTATATGAAAAACTTCTTTTGGCCATATCTCCTAAACTAAGCGTCCTACAGCGAAAAGGGCTTTAATTCGTGACCACCCTCAAAAAATCGAAAAATCCACCCAAATCCTAAAAAAATTGAAATTTTTATATGAAAAACTTCTTTTGGCCATATCTCCTAAACTAAGCGTCCTAGAGCGAAAAGGACGATAATTCGTGACCACCCTCAAAAAATCGAAAAATCCACCCAAATCCTAAAAAAATTGAAATTTTTATATGAAAAACTTCTTTTGGCCATATCTCCTAAACTAAGCGTCTTAGAGCGAAAAGGGCTTTAATTCGTGACCACCCTCAAAAAATCGAAAAATCCACCCAAATCCTAAAAAAATTTAAATTTTTATATGAAAAACTTCTTTTGGCCATATCTCCTAAACTAAGCGTCCTAGAGCGAAAAGGGCTTTAATTCGTGACCACCCCCAAAAAATCGAAAAATCCAACCAAATCCTAAAAAAATTGAAATTTTTATATTAAAAAATTCTTTTGGCCATATCTCCTAAACTAAGCGTCCTAGAGCGAAAAGGGCTTTAATTCGTGACCACCCCCAAAAAATCGAAAAATCCAACCAAATCCTAAAAAAATTGAAATTTTTATATGAAAAACTTCTTTTGCCCATATCTCCTAAACTAAGCGTCCTAGAGCGAAAAGGACGATAATTCGTGACCACCCCCAAAAAATCGAAAAATCCACCCAAATCCTAAAAAAATTGAAATTTTTATATGAAAAACTTCTTTTGGCCATATCTCCTAAACTAAGCGTCCTAGAGCGAAAAGGACGATAATTCGTGACCACCCTCAAAAAATCGAAAAATACACCCAAATCCTAAAGAAATTGAAATTTTTATATGAAAAACTTCTTTTGGCCATATCTCCTAAACTAAGCGTCCTAGAGCGAAAAGGGCTTTAATTCGTGACCACCCTCAAAAAATCGAAAAATCCAACCAAATCCTAAAAAAATTGAAAATTTTATATGAAAAACTTCTTTTGGCCATATCTCCTAAACTAAGCGTCTTAGAGCAAAAAGGGCTTTAATTCGTGACCACCCTCAAAAAATCGAAAAATCCACCCAAATCCTAAAAAAAATTAAATTTTTATATGAAAAACTTCTTTTGGCCATATCTCCTAAACTAAGCGTCCTAGAGCGAAAAGGGCTTTAATTCGTGACCACCCCCAAAAAATCAAAAAATCCACCCAAATCCTAAAAAAATTTAAATTTTTATATGAAAAACTTCTTTTGGCCATATCTCCTAAACTAAGCGTCCTAGAGCGAAAAGGACGATAATTCGTGACCACCCCCAAAAAATCGAAAAATCCACCCAAATCCTAAAAAAATTCAAATTTTTATATGAAAAACTTCTTTTGGCCATATCTCCTAAACTAAGCGTCCTAGAGCGAAAAGGACGATAATTCGTGACCACCCCCAAAAAATCGAAAAATCCACCCAAATCCTAAAAAATTGAAATTTTTATATGAAAAACTTCTTTTGGCCATATCTCCTAAACTAAGCGTCCTAGAGCGAAAAGGACGATAATTCGTGACCACCCCAAAAAATCGAAAAATCCACCCAAATCCTAAAAAATTGAAATTTTTATATGAAAAACTTCTTTTGGCTATATCTCCTAAACTAAGCGTCCTAGAGCGAAAAGGGCTTTAATTCGTGACCACCCCCAAAAAATCGAAAAATCCACCCAAATCCTAAAAAAAATGAAATTTTTATATAAAAAACTTCTTTTGGCCATATCTCCTAAACTAAGCGTCCTAGAGCGAAAAGGACGATAATTCGTGACCACCCTCAAAAAATCGAAAAATCCACCCAAATCCTAAAAAAATTGAAATTTTTATATGAAAAACTTCTTTTGGTCATATCTCCTAAACTAAGCGTCCTAGAGCGAAAAGGACGATAATTCGTGACCACCCTCAAAAAATCGAAAAATCCACCCAAATCCTAAAAAAATTTAAATTTTTATATGAAAAACTTCTTTTGGCCATATCTCCTAAACTAAGCGTCCTAGAGCGAAAAGGACGATAATTCGTGACCACCCTCAAAAAATCGAAAAATCCAACCAAATCCTAAAAAAATTGAAATTTTTATATGAAAAACTTCTTTTGGCCATATCTCCTAAACTAAGCGTCCTAGAGCGAAAAGGGCTTTAATTCGTGACCACCCCCAAAAAATCGAAAAATCCAACCAAATCCTAAAAAAATTGAAATTTTTATATGAAAAACTTCTTTTGGCCATATCTCCTAAACTAAGCGTCCTAGAGCGAAAAGGGCTTTAATTCGTGACCACCCCCAAAAAATCGAAAAATCCAACCAAATCCTAAAAAAATTGAAATTTTTATATGAAAAACTTCTTTTGCCCATATCTCCTAAACTAAGCGTCCTAGAGCGAAAAGGACGATAATTCGTGACCACCCCCAAAAAATCGAAAAATCCACCCAAATCCTAATAAAAATGAAATTTTTATATGAAAAACTTCTTTTGGTCATATCTCCTAAACTAAGCGTCCTAGAGCGAAAAGGGCTTTAATTCGTGACCACCCTCAAAAAATCGAAAAATCCACCCAAATCCTAAAAAAATTGAAATTTTTATATGAAAAACTTCTTTTGGCCATATCTCCTAAACTAAGCGTCCTAGAGCGAAAAGGACGATAATTCGTGACCACCCCCAAAAAATCGAAAAATCCACCCAAATCCTAAAAAAATTGAAATTTTTATATGAAAAACTTCTTTTGGCCATATCTCCTAAGCGTCCTAGAGCGAAAAGGACGATAATTCGTGACCACCCCCAAAAAATCGAAAAATTCACCCGAATCCTAAAAAAATTGAAATTTTTATATGAAAAACTTCTTTTGCCCATATCTCCTAAACTAAGCGTCCTAGAGCGAAAAGGACGATAATTCGTGACCACCCCCAAAAAATCGAAAAATCCACCCAAATCCTAAAAAAATTGAAATTTTTATATGAAAAACTTCTTTTGGCCATATCTCCTAAACTAAGCGTCCTAGAGCGAAAAGGACGATAATTCGTGACCACCCTCAAAAAATCGAAAAATACACCCAAATCCTAAAGAAATTGAAATTTTTATATGAAAAACTTCTTTTGGCCATATCTCCTAAACTAAGCGTCCTAGAGCGAAAAGGACGATAATTCGTGACCACCCTCAAAAAATCGAAAAATCCAACCAAATCCTAAAAAAATTGAAAATTTTATATGAAAAACTTCTTTTGGCCATATCTCCTAAACTAAGCGTCTTAGAGCGAAAAGGGCTTTAATTCGTGACCACCCTCAAAAAATCGAAAAATCCACCCAAATCCTAAAAAAAATTAAATTTTTATATGAAAAACTTCTTTTGGCCATATCTCCTAAACTAAGCGTCCTAGAGCGAAAAGGGCTTTAATTCGTGACCACCCCCAAAAAATCAAAAAATCCACCCAAATCCTAAAAAAATTTAAATTTTTATATGAAAAACTTCTTTTGGCCATATCTCCTAAACTAAGCGTCCTAGAGCGAAAAGGACGATAATTCGTGACCACCCCCAAAAAATCGAAAAATCCACCCAAATCCTAAAAAAATTCAAATTTTTATATGAAAAACTTCTTTTGGCCATATCTCCTAAACTAAGCGTCCTAGAGCGAAAAGGACGATAATTCGTGACCACCCCCAAAAAATCGAAAAATCCACCCAAATCCTAAAAAATTGAAATTTTTATATGAAAAACTTCTTTTGGCCATATCTCCTAAACTAAGCGTCCTAGAGCGAAAAGGACGATAATTCGTGACCACCCCAAAAAATCGAAAAATCCACCCAAATCCTAAAAAATTGAAATTTTTATATGAAAAACTTCTTTTGGCTATATCTCCTAAACTAAGCGTCCTAGAGCGAAAAGGGCTTTAATTCGTGACCACCCCCAAAAAATCGAAAAATCCACCCAAATCCTAAAAAAAATGAAATTTTTATATAAAAAACTTCTTTTGGCCATATCTCCTAAACTAAGCGTCCTAGAGCGAAAAGGACGATAATTCGTGACCACCCTCAAAAAATCGAAAAATCCACCCAAATCCTAAAAAAATTGAAATTTTTATATGAAAAACTTCTTTTGGTCATATCTCCTAAACTAAGCGTCCTAGAGCGAAAAGGACGATAATTCGTGACCACCCTCAAAAAATCGAAAAATCCACCCAAATCCTAAAAAAATTGAAATTTTTATATGAAAAACTTCTTTTGGCCATATCTCCTAAACTAAGCGTCCTAGAGCGAAAAGGACGATAATTCGTGACCACCCTCAAAAAATCGAAAAATCCAACCAAATCCTAAAAAAATTGAAATTTTTATATGAAAAACTTCCTTTGGCCATATCTCCTAAACTAAGCGTCCTAGAGCGAAAAGGGCTTTAATTCGTGACCACCCTCAAAAAATCGAAAAATCCAACCAAATCCTAAAAAAATTGAAAATTTTATATGAAAAACTTCTTTTGGCCATATCTCCTAAACTAAGCGTCTTAGAGCGAAAAGGGCTTTAATTCGTGACCACCCTCAAAAAATCGAAAAATCCACCCAAATCCTAAAAAAATTGAAATTTTTATATGAAAAACTTCTTTTGGCCATATCTCCTAAACTAAGCGTCCTAGAGCGAAAAGGACGATAATTCGTGACCACCCCCAAAAAATCGAAAAATCCAACCAAATCCTAAAAAAATTGAAATTTTTATATGAAAAACTTCTTTTGGCCATATCTCCTAAACTAAGCGTCCTAGAGCGAAAAGGGCTTTAATTCGTGACCACCCCCAAAAAATCGAAAAATCCAACCAAATCCTAAAAAAATTGAAATTTTTATATGAAAAACTTCTTTTGCCCATATCTCCTAAACTAAGCGTCCTAGAGCGAAAAGGACGATAATTCGTGACCACCCCCAAAAAATCGAAAAATCCACCCAAATCCTAATAAAAATGAAATTTTTATATGAAAAACTTCTTTTGGTCATATCTCCTAAACTAAGCGTCCTAGAGCGAAAAGGGCTTTAATTCGTGACCACCCTCAAAAAATCGAAAAATCCACCCAAATCCTAAAAAAATTGAAATTTTTATATGAAAAACTTCTTTTGGCCATATCTCCTAAACTAAGCGTCCTAGAGCGAAAAGGACGATAATTCGTGACCACCCCCAAAAAATCGAAAAATCCACCCAAATCCTAAAAAAATTGAAATTTTTATATGAAAAACTTCTTTTGGCCATATCTCCTAAGCGTCCTAAAGCGAAAAGGACGATAATTCGTGACCACCCCCAAAAAATCGAAAAATTCACCCGAATCCTAAAAAAATTGAAATTTTTATATGAAAAACTTCTTTTGCCCATATCTCCTAAACTAAGCGTCCTAGAGAGAAAAGGACGATAATTCGTGACCACCCCCAAAATATCGAAAAATCCAACCAAATCCTAAAAAAAATTGAAATTTTTATATGAAAAACTTCTTTTGGCCATATCTCCTAAACTAAGCGTCCTAGAGCGAAAAGGACGATAATTCGTGACCACCCTCAAAAAATCGAAAAATCCACCCAAATCCTAAAAAAATTGAAATTTTTATATGAAAAACTTCTTTTGGCCATATCTCCTAAACTAAGCGTCCTAGAGCGAAAAGGACGATAATTCGTGACCACCCTCAAAAAATCGAAAAATCCACCCAAATCCTAAAAAAATTGAAATTTTTATATGAAAAACTTCTTTTGGCCATATCTCCTAAACTAAGCGTCTTAGAGCGAAAAGGGCTTTAATTCGTGACCACCCTCAAAAAATCGAAAAATCCACCCAAATCCTAAAAAAATTTAAATTTTTATATGAAAAACTTCTTTTGGCCATATCTCCTAAACTAAGCGTCCTAGAGCGAAAAGGTCTTTAATTCGTGACCACCCCCAAAAAATCGAAAAATCCAACCAAATCCTAAAAAAATTGAAATTTTTATATTAAAAAATTCTTTTGGCCATATCTCCTAAACTAAGCGTCCTAGAGCGAAAAGGGCGATAATTCGTGACCAACCCCAAAAAATCGAAAAATCCAACCAAATCCTAAAAAAATTGAAATTTTTATATGAAAAACTTCTTTTGCCCATATCTCCTAAACTAAGCGTCCTAGAGCGAAAAGGACGATAATTCGTGACCACCCCCAAAAAATCGAAAAATCCACCCAAATCCTAAAAAAATTGAAATTTTTATATGAAAAACTTCTTTTGGCCATATCTCCTAAACTAAGCGTCCTAGAGCGAAAAGGACGATAATTCGTGACCACCCCAAAAAATCGAGAAATCCACCCAAATCCTAAAAAATTGAAATTTTTATATGAAAAACTTCTTTTGGCTATATCTCCTAAACTAAGCGTCCTAGAGCGAAAAGGGCTTTAGTTCGTGACCACCCCCAAAAAATCGAAAAATCCACCCAAATCCTAAAAAAAATGAAATTTTTATATGAAAAACTTCTTTTGGCCATATCTCCTAAACTAAGCGTCCTAGAGCGAAAAGGACGATAATTCGTGACCACCCTCAAAAAATCGAAAAATCCACCCAAATCCTAAAAAAATTTAAATTTTTATATGAAAAACTTCTTTTGGTCATATCTCCTAAACTAAGCGTCCTAGCGCGAAAAGGGCTTTAATTCGTGACCACCCTCAAAAAATCGAAAAATCCACCCAAATCCTAAAAAAAATGAAATTTTTATATAAAAAACTTCTTTTGGCCATATCTCCTAAACTAAGCGTCCTAGAGCGAAAAGGACGATAATTCGTGACCACCCTCAAAAAATCGAAAAATCCACCCAAATCCTAAAAAAATTGAAATTTTTATATGAAAAACTTCTTTTGGTCATATCTCCTAAACTAAGCGTCCTAGAGCGAAAAGGACGATAATTCGTGACCACCCTCAAAAAATCGAAAAATCCACCCAAATCCTAAAAAAATTGAAATTTTTATATGAAAAACTTCTTTTGGCCATATCTCCTAAACTAAGCGTCCTAGAGCGAAAAGGACGATAATTCGTGACCACCCTCAAAAAATCGAAAAATCCAACCAAATCCTAAAAAAATTGAAATTTTTATATGAAAAACTTCTTTTGGCCATATCTCCTAAACTAAGCGTCCTAGAGCGAAAAGGGCTTTAATTCGTGACCACCCTCAAAAAATCGAAAAATCCAACCAAATCCTAAAAAAATTGAAAATTTTATATGAAAAACTTCTTTTGGCCATATCTCCTAAACTAAGCGTCTTAGAGCGAAAAGGGCTTTAATTCGTGACCACCCTCAAAAAATCGAAAAATCCACCCAAATCCTAAAAAAATTGAAATTTTTATATGAAAAACTTCTTTTGGCCATATCTCCTAAACTAAGCGTCCTAGAGCGAAAAGGACGATAATTCGTGACCACCCCCAAAAAATCGAAAAATCCAACCAAATCCTAAAAAAATTGAAATTTTTATATGAAAAACTTCTTTTGGCCATATCTCCTAAACTAAGCGTCCTAGAGCGAAAAGGGCTTTAATTCGTGACCACCCCCAAAAAATCGAAAAATCCAACCAAATCCTAAAAAAATTGAAATTTTTATATGAAAAACTTCTTTTGCCCATATCTCCTAAACTAAGCGTCCTAGAGCGAAAAGGACGATAATTCGTGACCACCCCCAAAAAATCGAAAAATCCACCCAAATCCTAATAAAAATGAAATTTTTATATGAAAAACTTCTTTTGGTCATATCTCCTAAACTAAGCGTCCTAGAGCGAAAAGGGCTTTAATTCGTGACCACCCTCAAAAAATCGAAAAATCCACCCAAATCCTAAAAAAATTGAAATTTTTATATGAAAAACTTCTTTTGGCCATATCTCCTAAACTAAGCGTCCTAGAGCGAAAAGGACGATAATTCGTGACCACCCCCAAAAAATCGAAAAATCCACCCAAATCCTAAAAAAATTGAAATTTTTATATGAAAAACTTCTTTTGGCCATATCTCCTAAGCGTCCTAGAGCGAAATGGACGATAATTCGTGACCACCCCCAAAAAATCGAAAAATTCACCCGAATCCTAAAAAAATTGAAATTTTTATATGAAAAACTTCTTTTGCCCATATCTCCTAAACTAAGCGTCCTAGAGAGAAAAGGACGATAATTCGTGACCACCCCCAAAATATCGAAAAATCCAACCAAATCCTAAAAAAAATTGAAATTTTTATATGAAAAACTTCTTTTGGCCATATCTCCTAAACTAAGCGTCCTAGAGCGAAAAGGACGATAATTCGTGACCACCCTCAAAAAATCGAAAAATCCACCCAAATCCTAAAAAAATTGAAATTTTTATATGAAAAACTTCTTTTGGCCATATCTCCTAAACTAAGCGTCCTAGAGCGAAAAGGACGATAATTCGTGACCACCCTCAAAAAATCGAAAAATCCACCCAAATCCTAAAAAAATTGGAATTTTTATATGAAAAACTTCTTTTGGCCATATCTCCTAAACTAAGCGTCTTAGAGCGAAAAGGGCTTTAATTCGTGACCACCCTCAAAAAATCGAAAAATCCACCCAAATCCTAAAAAAATTTAAATTTTTATATGAAAAACTTCTTTTGGCCATATCTCCTAAACTAAGCGTCCTAGAGCGAAAAGGGCTTTAATTCGTGACCACCCCCAAAAAATCGAAAAATCCAACCAAATCCTAAAAAAATTGAAATTTTTATATTAAAAAATTCTTTTGGCCATATCTCCTAAACTAAGCGTCCTAGAGCGAAAAGGGCTTTAATTCGTGACCACCCCCAAAAAATCGAAAAATCCAACCAAATCCTAAAAAAATTGAAATTTTTATATGAAAAACTTCTTTTGCCCATATCTCCTAAACTAAGCGTCCTAGAGCGAAAAGGACGATAATTCGTGACCACCCCCAAAAAATCGAAAAATCCACCCAAATCCTAAAAAAATTGAAATTTTTATATGAAAAACTTCTTTTGGCCATATCTCCTAAACTAAGCGTCCTAGAGCGAAAAGGACGATAATTCGTGACCACCCCAAAAAATCGAGAAATCCACCCAAATCCTAAAAAATTGAAATTTTTATATGAAAAACTTCTTTTGGCTATATCTCCTAAACTAAGCGTCCTAGAGCGAAAAGGGCTTTAATTCGTGACCACCCTCAAAAAATCGAAAAATCCACCCAAATCCTAAAAAAATTTAAATTTTTATATGAAAAACTTCTTTTGGCCATATCTCCTAAACTAAGCGTCCTAGAGCGAAAAGGGCTTTAATTCGTGACCACCCCCAAAAAATCAAAAAATCCAACCAAATCCTAAAAAAATTGAAATTTTTATATGAAAAACTTCTTTTGGCCATATCTCCTAAACTAAGCGTCCTAGAGCGAAAAGGACGATAATTCGTGACCACCCCCAAAAAATCGAAAAATCCACCCAAATCCTAAAAAAATTGAAATTTTTATATGAAAAACTTCTTTTGGCCATATCTCCTAAACTAAGCGTCCTAGAGCGAAAAGGACGATAATTCGTGACCACCCCCAAAAAATCGAAAAATCCACCCAAATCCTAAAAAATTGAAATTTTTATATGAAAAACTTCTTTTGGCCATATCTCCTAAACTAAGCGTCCTAGAGCGAAAAGGGCTTTAATTCGTGACCACCCCCAAAAAATCGAAAAATCCACCCAAATCCTAAAAAAAATTTAAATTTTTATATGAAAAACTTCTTTTGGCCATATCTCCTAAACTAAGCGTCCTAGAGCGAAAAGGACGATAATTCGTGACCACCCCAAAAAATCGAAAAATCCACCCAAATCCTAAAAAATTGAAATTTTTATATGAAAAACTTCTTTTGGCTATATCTCCTAAACTAAGCGTCCTAGAGCGAAAAGGGCTTTAATTCGTGACCACCCCCAAAAAATCGAAAAATCCACCCAAATCCTAAAAAAAATGAAATTTTTATATAAAAAACTTCTTTTGGCCATATCTCCTAAACTAAGCGTCCTAGAGCGAAAAGGACGATAATTCGTGACCACCCTCAAAAAATCGAAAAATCCACCCAAATCCTAAAAAAATTGAAATTTTTATATGAAAAACTTCTTTTGGTCATATCTCCTAAACTAAGCGTCCTAGAGCGAAAAGGACGATAATTCGTGACCACCCTCAAAAAATCGAAAAATCCACCCAAATCCTAAAAAAATTGAAATTTTTATATGAAAAACTTCTTTTGGCCATATCTCCTAAACTAAGCGTCCTAGAGCGAAAAGGACGATAATTCGTGACCACCCTCAAAAAATCGAAAAATCCAACCAAATCCTAAAAAAATTGAAATTTTTATATGAAAAACTTCTTTTGGCCATATCTCCTAAACTAAGCGTCCTAGAGCGAAAAGGGCTTTAATTCGTGACCACCCTCAAAAAATCGAAAAATCCAACCAAATCCTAAAAAAATTGAAAATTTTATATAAAAAACTTCTTTTGGCCATATCTCCTAAACTAAGCGTCTTAGAGCGAAAAGGGCTTTAATTCGTGACCACCCTCAAAAAATCGAAAAATCCACCCAAATCCTAAAAAAATTGAAATTTTTATATGAAAAACTTCTTTTGGCCATATCTCCTAAACTAAGCGTCCTAGAGCGAAAAGGACGATAATTCGTGACCACCCCCAAAAAATCGAAAAATCCAACCAAATCCTAAAAAAATTGAAATTTTTATATGAAAAACTTCTTTTGGCCATATCTCCTAAACTAAGCGTCCTAGAGCGAAAAGGGCTTTAATTCGTGACCACCCCCAAAAAATCGAAAAATCCAACCAAATCCTAAAAAAATTGAAAATTTTATATAAAAAACTTCTTTTGGCCATATCTCCTAAACTAAGCGTCTTAGAGCGAAAAGGGCTTTAATTCGTGACCACCCTCAAAAAATCGAAAAATCCACCCAAATCCTAAAAAAATTGAAATTTTTATATGAAAAACTTCTTTTGGCCATATCTCCTAAACTAAGCGTCCTAGAGCGAAAAGGACGATAATTCGTGACCACCCCCAAAAAATCGAAAAATCCAACCAAATCCTAAAAAAATTGAAATTTTTATATGAAAAACTTCTTTTGGCCATATCTCCTAAACTAAGCGTCCTAGAGCGAAAAGGGCTTTAATTCGTGACCACCCCCAAAAAATCGAAAAATCCAACCAAATCCTAAAAAAATTGAAATTTTTATATGAAAAACTTCTTTTGCCCATATCTCCTAAACTAAGCGTCCTAGAGCGAAAAGGACGATAATTCGTGACCACCCCCAAAAAATCGAAAAATCCACCCAAATCCTAATAAAAATGAAATTTTTATATGAAAAACTTCTTTTGGTCATATCTCCTAAACTAAGCGTCCTAGAGCGAAAAGGGCTTTAATTCGTGACCACCCTCAAAAAATCGAAAAATCCACCCAAATCCTAAAAAAATTGAAATTTTTATATGAAAAACTTCTTTTGGCCATATCTCCTAAACTAAGCGTCCTAGAGCGAAAAGGACGATAATTCGTGACCACCCCCAAAAAATCGAAAAATCCACCCAAATCCTAAAAAAATTGAAATTTTTATATGAAAAACTTCTTTTGGCCATATCTCCTAAGCGTCCTAGAGCGAAAAGGACGATAATTCGTGACCACCCCCAAAAAATCGAAAAATTCACCCGAATCCTAAAAAAATTGAAATTTTTATATGAAAAACTTCTTTTGCCCATATCTCCTAAACTAAGCGTCCTAGAGAGAAAAGGACGATAATTCGTGACCACCCCCAAAATATCGAAAAATCCAACCAAATCCTAAAAAAAATTGAAATTTTTATATGAAAAACTTCTTTTGGCCATATCTCCTAAACTAAGCGTCCTAGAGCGAAAAGGACGATAATTCGTGACCACCCTCAAAAAATCGAAAAATCCACCCAAATCCTAAAAAAATTGAAATTTTTATATGAAAAACTTCTTTTGGCCATATCTCCTAAACTAAGCCTCCTAGAGCGAAAAGGGCTTTAATTCGTGACCACCCCCAAAAAATCGAAAAATCCACCCAAATCCTAAAAAAATTGAAATTTTTATATGAAAAACTTCTTTTGGCCATATCTCCTAAACTAAGCGTCCTAGAGCGAAAAGGGCTTTAATTCGTGACCACCCCCAAAAAATCGAAAAATCCAACCAAATCCTAAAAAAATTGAAATTTTTATATGAAAAACTTCTTTTGGCCATATCTCCTAAACTAAGCGTCCTAGAGCGAAAAGGGCTTTAATTCGTGACCACCCTCAAAAAATCGAAAAATCCACCCAAATCCTAAAAAATTGAAATTTATATATGAAAAACTTCTTTTGGCCATATCTCCTAAACTAAGCGTCCTAGAGCGAAAAGGGCTTTAATTCGTGACTACCCTAAAAAAATCGAAAAATCCACCCAAATCCTAAAAAAATTGAAATTTTTATATGAAAAACTTCTTTTGGCCATATCTCCTAAACTAAGCGTCCTAGAGCGAAAAGGACTATAATTCGTGACCACCCTCAAAAAATCAAAAAATACACCCAAATCCTACAAAAATTGAAATTTTTATATGAAAAACTTCTTTTGGCCATATCTCCTAAACTAAGCGTCCTAGAGCGAAAAGGACGATAATTCGTGACCACCCCCAAAAAATCGAAAAATCCACCCAAATCCTAAAAAAAATTTAAATTTTTATATGAAAAACTTCTTTTGGCCATATCTCCTAAACTAAGCGTCCTAGAGCGAAAAGGACGATAATTCGTGACCACCCTCAAAAAATCGAAAAATCCACCCAAATCCTAAAAAAATTGAAATTTTTATATGAAAAACTTCTTTTGGCCATATCTCCTAAACTAAGCGTCCTAGAGCGAAAAGGGCTTTAATTCGTGACCACCCTCAAAAATCCTAAAAAAATTTAAATTTTTATATGAAAAACTTCTTTTGGCCATATCTCCTAAACTAAGCGTCCTAGAGCGAAAAGGACGATAATTCGTGACCACACTCGAAAAATCCACCCAAATCCTACAAAAATTGAAATTTTTATATGAAAAACTTCTTTTGACCATATCTCCTAAACTAAGCGTCCTAGAGCGAAAAGGACGATAATTCGAGACCACCCCCAAAAAATCGAAAAATCCACCCAAATCCTAAAAAAAATTGAAATTTTTATATGAAAAACTTCTTTTGGCCATATCTCCTAAACTAAGCGTCCTAGAGCGAAAAGGACGATAATTCGTGACCACCCTCAAAAAATCGAAAAATCCACCCAAATCCTAAAAAATTTGAAATTTTTATATGAAAAACTTCTTTTGGCCATATCTCCTAAACTAAGCGTCCTAGAGCGAAAAGGGCTTTAATTCGTGACCACCCCCAAAAAATCGAAAAATCCACCCAAATCCTAAAAAAAATTGAAATTTTTATATGAAAAACTTCTTTTGGCCATATCTCCTAAACTAAGCGTCCTAGAGCGAAAAGGGCGATAATTCGTGACCACCCCCAAGAAATCGAAAAATCCACCCAAATCCTAAAAAAATTGAAATTTTTATATGAAAAACTTCTTTTGGCCATATCTCCTAAACTAAGCGTCCTAGAGCGAAAGGGACGATAATTCGTGACCACCCCAAAAAATCGAAAAATCCACCCAAATCCTAAAAAATTGAAATTTTTATATGAAAAACTTCTTTTGGCTATATCTCCTAAACTAAGCGTCCTAGAGCGAAAAGGGCTTTAATTCGTGACCACCCCCAAAAAATCGAAAAATCCACCCAAATCCTAAAAAAAATGAAATTTTTATATAAAAAACTTCTTTTGGCCATATCTCCTAAACTAAGCGTCCTAGAGCGAAAAGGACGATAATTCGTGACCACCCTCAAAAAATCGAAAAATCCACCCAAATCCTAAAAAAATTTAAATTTTTATATGAAAAACTTCTTTTGGTCATATCTCCTAAACTAAGCGTCCTAGAACGAAAAGGACGATAATTCGTGACCACCCTCAAAAAATCGAAAAATCCACCCAAATCCTAAAAAAATTGAAATTTTTATATGAAAAACTTCTTTTGGCCATATCTCCTAAACTAAGCGTCCTAGAGCGAAAAGGACGATAATTCGTGACCACCCTCAAAAAATCGAAAAATCCAACCAAATCCTAAAAAAATTGAAATTTTTATATGAAAAACTTCTTTTGGCCATATCTCCTAAACTAAGCGTCCTAGAGCGAAAAGGGCTTTAATTCGTGACCACCCTCAAAAAATCGAAAAATCCAACCAAATCCTAAAAAAATTGAAAATTTTATATGAAAAACTTCTTTTGGCCATATCTCCTAAACTAAGCGTCTTAGAGCGAAAAGGGCTTTAATTCGTGACCACCCTCAAAAAATCGAAAAATCCACCCAAATCCTAAAAAAATTGAAATTTTTATATGAAAAACTTCTTTTGGCCATATCTCCTAAACTAAGCGTCCTAGAGCGAAAAGGACGATAATTCGTGACCACCCCCAAAAAATCGAAAAATCCAACCAAATCCTAAAAAAATTGAAATTTTTATATGAAAAACTTCTTTTGGCCATATCTCCTAAACTAAGCGTCCTAGAGCGAAAAGGGCTTTAATTCGTGACCACCCCCAAAAAATCGAAAAATCCAACCAAATCCTAAAAAAATTGAAATTTTTATATGAAAAACTTCTTTTGCCCATATCTCCTAAACTAAGCGTCCTAGAGCGAAAAGGACGATAATTCGTGACCACCCCCAAAAAATCGAAAAATCCACCCAAATCCTAATAAAAATGAAATTTTTATATGAAAAACTTCTTTTGGCCATATCTCCTAAACTAAGCGTCCTAGAGCGAAAAGGACGATAATTCGTGACCACCCCCACAAAATCGAAAAATCCACCCAAATCCTAAAAAAATTGAAATTTTTATATGAAAAACTTCTTTTGGCCATATCTCCTAAGCGTCCTAGAGCGAAAAGGACGATAATTCGTGACCACCCCCAAAAAATCGAAAAATTCACCCGAATCCTAAAAAAATTGAAATTTTTATATGAAAAACTTCTTTTGCCCATATCTCCTAAACTAAGCGTCCTAGAGAGAAAAGGACGATAATTCGTGACCACCCCCAAAATATCGAAAAATCCAACCAAATCCTAAAAAAAATTGAAATTTTTATATGAAAAACTTCTTTTGGCCATATCTCCTAAACTAAGCGTCCTAGAGCGAAAAGGACGATAATTCGTGACCACCCTCAAAAAATCGAAAAATCCACCCAAATCCTAAAAAAATTGAAATTTTTATATGAAAAACTTCTTTTGGCCATATCTCCTAAACTAAGCGTCCTAGAGCGAAAAGGACGATAATTCGTGACCACCCTCAAAAAATCGAAAAATCCACCCAAATCCTAAAAAAATTGAAATTTTTATATGAAAAACTTCTTTTGGCCATATCTCCTAAACTAAGCGTCTTAGAGCGAAAAGGGCTTTAATTCGTGACCACCCTCAAAAAATCGAAAAATCCACCCAAATCCTAAAAAAATTTAAATTTTTATATGAAAAACTTCTTTTGGCCATATCTCCTAAACTAAGCGTCCTAGAGCGAAAAGGGCTTTAATTCGTGACCACCCCCAAAAAATCGAAAAATCCAACCACATCCTAAAAAAATTGAAATTTTTATATTAAAAAATTCTTTTGGCCATATCTCCTAAACTAAGCGTCCTAGAGCGAAAAGGGCTTTAATTCGTGACCACCCCCAAAAAATCGAAAAATCCAACCAAATCCTAAAAAAATTGAAATTTTTATATGAAAAACTTCTTTTGCCCATATCTCCTAAACTAAGCGTCCTAGAGCGAAAAGGACGATAATTCGTGACCACCCCCAAAAAATCGAAAAATCCACCCAAATCCTAAAAAAATTGAAATTTTTATATGAAAAACTTCTTTTGGCCATATCTCCTAAACTAAGCGTCCTAGAGCGAAAAGGGCTTTAATTCGTGACCACCCCCAAAAAATCAAAAAATCCAACCAAATCCTAAAAAAATTGAAATTTTTATATGAAAAACTTCTTTTGGCCATATCTCCTAAACTAAGCGTCCTAGAGCGAAAAGGGCTTTAATTCGTGACCACCCTCAAAAAATCGAAAAATCCACCCAAATCCTAAAAAAATTTAAATTTTTATATGAAAAACTTCTTTTGGCCATATCTCCTAAACTAAGCGTCCTAGAGCGAAAAGGGCTTTAATTCGTGACCACCCCCAAAAAATCAAAAAATCCAACCAAATCCTAAAAAAATTGAAATTTTTATATGAAAAACTTCTTTTGGCCATATCTCCTAAACTAAGCGTCCTAGAGCGAAAAGGACGATAATTTGTGACCACCCCCAAAAAATCGAAAAATCCACCCAAATCCTAAAAAAATTGAAATTTTTATATGAAAAACTTCTTTTGGCCATATCTCCTAAACTAAGCGTCCTAGAGCGAAAAGGACGATAATTCGTGACCACCCCCAAAAAATCGAAAAATCCACCCAAATCCTAAAAAATTGAAATTTTTATATGAAAAACTTCTTTTGGCCATATCTCCTAAACTAAGCGTCCTAGAGCGAAAAGGGCTTTAATTCGTGACCACCCCCAAAAAATCGAAAAATCCACCCAAATCCTAAAAAAAATTTAAATTTTTATATGAAAAACTTCTTTTGGCCATATCTCCTAAACTAAGCGTCCTAGAGCGAAAAGGACGATAATTCGTGACCACCCCAAAAAATCGAAAAATCCACCCAAATCCTAAAAAATTGAAATTTTTATATGAAAAACTTCTTTTGGCTATATCTCCTAAACTAAGCGTCCTAGAGCGAAAAGGGCTTTAATTCGTGACCACCCCCAAAAAATCGAAAAATCCACCCAAATCCTAAAAAAAATGAAATTTTTATATAAAAAACTTCTTTTGGCCATATCTCCTAAACTAAGCGTCCTAGAGCGAAAAGGACGATAATTCGTGACCACCCTCAAAAAATCGAAAAATCCACCCAAATCCTAAGAAAATTGAAATTTTTATATGAAAAACTTCTTTTGGTCATATCTCCTAAACTAAGCGTCCTAGAGCGAAAAGGACGATAATTCGTGACCACCCTCAAAAAATCGAAAAATCCACCCAAATCCTAAAAAAATTGAAATTTTTATATGAAAAACTTCTTTTGGCCATATCTCCTAAACTAAGCGTCCTAGAGCGAAAAGGACGATAATTCGTGACCACCCTCAAAAAATCGAAAAATCCAACCAAATCCTAAAAAAATTGAAATTTTTATATGAAAAACTTCTTTTGGCCATATCTCCTAAACTAAGCGTCCTAGAGCGAAAAGGGCTTTAATTCGTGACCACCCTCAAAAAATCGAAAAATCCAACCAAATCCTAAAAAAATTGAAAATTTTATATGAAAAACTTCTTTTGGCCATATCTCCTAAACTAAGCGTCTTAGAGCGAAAAGGGCTTTAATTCGTGACCACCCTCAAAAAATCGAAAAATCCACCCAAATCCTAAAAAAATTGAAATTTTTATATGAAAAACTTCTTTTGGCCATATCTCCCAAACTAAGCGTCCTAGAGCGAAAAGGACGATAATTCGTGACCACCCCCAAAAAATCGAAAAATCCAACCAAATCCTAAAAAAATTGAAATTTTTATATGAAAAACTTCTTTTGGCCATATCTCCTAAACTAAGCGTCCTAGAGCGAAAAGGGCTTTAATTCGTGACCACCCCCAAAAAATCGAAAAATCCAACCAAATCCTAAAAAAATTGAAATTTTTATATGAAAAACTTCTTTTGCCCATATCTCCTAAACTAAGCGTCCTAGAGCGAAAAGGACGATAATTCGTGACCACCCCCAAAAAATCGAAAAATCCACCCAAATCCTAATAAAAATGAAATTTTTATATGAAAAACTTCTTTTGGTCATATCTCCTAAACTAAGCGTCCTAGAGCGACAAGGGCTTTAATTCGTGACCACCCTCAAAAAATCGAAAAATCCACCCAAATCCTAAAAAAATTGAAATTTTTATATGAAAAACTTCTTTTGGCCATATCTCCTAAACTAAGCGTCCTAGAGCGAAAAGGACGATAATTCGTGACCACCCCCAAAAAATCGAAAAATCCACCCAAATCCTAAAAAAATTGAAATTTTTATATGAAAAACTTCTTTTGGCCATATCTCCTAAGCGTCCTAGAGCGAAAAGGACGATAATTCGTGACCACCCCCAAAAAATCGAAAAATTCACCCGAATCCTAAAAAAATTGAAATTTTTATATGAAAAACTTCTTTTGCCCATATCTCCTAAACTAAGCGTCCTAGAGAGAAAAGGACGATAATTCGTGACCACCCCCAAAATATCGAAAAATCCAACCAAATCCTAAAAAAAAATTGAAATTTTTATATGAAAAACTTCTTTTGGCCATATCTCCTAAACTAAGCGTCCTAGAGCGAAAAGGACGATAATTCGTGACCACCCTCAAAAAATCGAAAAATCCACCCAAATCCTAAAAAAATTGAAATTTTTATATGAAAAACTTCTTTTGGCCATATCTCCTAAACTAAGCGTCCTAGAGCGAAAAGGGCTTTAATTCGTGACCACCCCCAAAAAATCGAAAAATCCACCCAAATCCTAAAAAAATTGAAATTTTTATATGAAAAACTTCTTTTGGCCATATCTCTTAAACTAAGCGTCCTAGCGCGAAAAGGGCTTTAATTCGTGACCACCCCCAAAAAATCGAAAAATCCACCCAAATCCTAAAAAAAATTGAAATTTTTATATGAAAAACTTCTTTTGGCCATATCCCCTAAACTAAGCGTCCTAGAGCGAAAAGGGCTTTAATTCGTGACTACCCTAAAAAAATCGAAAAATCCACCCAAATCCTAAAAAAATTGAAATTTTTATATGAAAAACTTCTTTTGGCCATATCTCCTAAACTAAGCGTCCTAGAGCGAAAAGGACTATAATTCGTGACCACCCTCAAAAAATCAAAAAATACACCCAAATCCTACAAAAATTGAAATTTTTGTATGAAAAACTTCTTTTGGCCATATCTCCTAAACTAAGCGTCCTAGAGCGAAAAGGACGATAATTCGTGACCACCCCCAAAAAATCGAAAAATCCACCCAAATCCTAAAAAAAATTTAAATTTTTATATGAAAAACTTCTTTTGGCCATATCTCCTAAACTAAGCGTCCTAGAGCGAAAAGGACGATAATTCGTGACCATCCTCAAAAAATCGAAAAATCCACCCAAATCCTAAAAAAATTGAAATTTTTATATGAAAAACTTCTTTTGGCCATATCTCCTAAACTAAGCGTCCTAGAGCGAAAAGGACGATAATTCGTGACCACCCCCAAAAAATCGAAAAATCCACCCAAATCCTAAAAAAAATTTAAATTTTTATATGAAAAACTTCTTTTGGCCATATCTCCTAAACTAAGCGTCCTAGAGCGAAAAGGGCGATAATTCGTGACCACCCCCAAGAAATCGAAAAATCCACCCAAATCCTAAAAAAATTGAAATTTTTATATGAAAAACTTCTTTTGGCCATATCTCCTAAACTAAGCGTCCTAGAGCGAAAAGGACGATAATTCATGACCACCCTCAAAAAATCGAAAAATCCACCCAAATCCTAAAAAACTGAAATTTGTATATGAAAAACTTCTTTTGGCCATATCTCCCAAACTAAGCGTCCTAGAGCGAAAAGGGCTTTAATTCGTGACCACCCCCAAAATCGAAAAATCCAACCAAATCCTAAAAAAATTGAAATTTTTATATGAAAAACTTCTTTTAGTCATATCTCCTAAACTAAGCGTCCTAGAGCGAAAAGGACGATAATTCGTGACCACCCCCAAAAAAATCGAAAAATTCACCCAAATCCTAAAAAGATTGAAATTTTTATATGAAAAACTTCTTTTGGCCATATCTCCTAAACTAAGCGTCCTAGAGCGGAAAGGACGATAATTCGTGACCACCCCCAAAAAATCGAAAAATCCACCCAAATCCTAAAAAAATTTAAATTTTTATATGAAAAACTTCTTTTGGCCATATCTCCTAAACTAAGCGTCCTAGAGCGAAAAGGACGATAATTCGTGACCACACTCGAAAAATCCACCCAAATCCTAAAAAAAATTGAAATTTTTATATGAAAAACTTCTTTTGGCCATATCTCCTAAACTAAGCGTCCTAGAGCGAAAAGGGCTTTAATTCGTGACCACCCCCAAAAAATCGAAAAATCCACCCAAATCCTAAAAAAATTGAAATTTTTATATGAAAAACTTCTTTTGGCCATATCTCCTAAACTAAGCGTCCTAGAGCGAAAAGGACTATAATTCGTGACCACCCTCAAAAAATCAAAAAATACACCCAAATCCTAAAAAAATTGAAATTTTTATATGAAAAACTTCTTTTGGCCATATCTCCTAAACTAAGCGTCCTAGAGCGAAAAGGACGATAATTCGTGACCACCCCCAAAAAATCGAAAAATCCACCCAAATCCTAAAAAAAATTTAAATTTTTATATGAAAAACTTCTTTTGGCCATATCTCCTAAACTAAGCGTCCTAGAGCGAAAAGGACGATAATTCGTGACCACCCTCAAAAAATCGAAAAATCCACCCAAATCCTAAAAAAATTGAAATTTTTATATGAAAAACTTCTTTTGGCCATATCTCCTAAACTAAGCGTCCTAGAGCGAAAAGGACGATAATTCGTGACCACCCCCAAAAAATCGAAAAATCCACCCAAATCCTAAAAAAAATTTAAATTTTTATATGAAAAACTTCTTTTGGCCATATCTCCTAAACTAAGCGTCCTAGAGCGAAAAGGGCGATAATTCGTGACCACCCCCAAGAAATCGAAAAATCCACCCAAATCCTAAAAAAATTGAAATTTTTATATGAAAAACTTCTTTTGGCCATATCTCCTAAACTAAGCGTCCTAGAGCGAAAAGGACGATAATTCATGACCACCCTCAAAAAATCGAAAAATCCACCCAAATCCTAAAAAACTGAAATTTGTATATGAAAAACTTCTTTTGGCCATATCTCCTAAACTAAGCGTCCTAGAGCGAAAAGGGCTTTAATTCGTGACCACCCCCAAAATCGAAAAATCCAACCAAATCCTAAAAAAATTGAAATTTTTATATGAAAAACTTCTTTTAGTCATATCTCCTAAACTAAGCGTCCTAGAGCGAAAAGGACGATAATTCGTGACCACCCCCAAAAAAATCGAAAAATTCACCCAAATCCTAAAAAGATTGAAATTTTTATATGAAAAACTTCTTTTGGCCATATCTCCTAAACTAAGCGTCCTAGAGCGGAAAGGACGATAATTCGTGACCACCCCCAAAAAATCGAAAAATCCACCCAAATCCTAAAAAAATTTAAATTTTTATATGAAAAACTTCTTTTGGCCATATCTCCTAAACTAAGCGTCCTAGAGCGAAAAGGACGATAATTCGTGACCACACTCGAAAAATCCACCCAAATCCTAAAAAAAATTTAAATTTTTATATGAAAAACTTCTTTTGGCCATATCTCCTAAACTAAGCGTCCTAGAGCGAAAAGGGCTTTAATTCGTGACCACCCCCAAAAAATCGAAAAATCCACCCAAATCCTAAAAAAATTGAAATTTTTATATGAAAAACTTCTTTTGGCCATATCTCCTAAACTAAGCGTCCTAGAGCGAAAAGGACGATAATTCGTGACCACCCTCAAAAAATCGACAAATCCACCCAAATCCTAAAAAAATTGAAATTTTTATATGAAAAACTTCTTTTGGTCATATCTCCTAAACTAAGCGTCCTAGAGCGAAAAGGACGATAATTCGTGACCACCCTCAAAAAATCGAAAAATCCAACCAAATCCTAAAAAAATTGAAATTTTTATATGAAAAACTTCTTTTGGCCATATCTCCTAAACTAAGCGTCCTAGAGCGAAAAGGGCTTTAATTCGTGACCACCCTCAAAAAATCGAAAAATCCACCCAAATCCTAAAAAATTGAAATTTTTATATGAAAAACTTCTTTTGGCCATATCTCCTAAACTAAGCGTCCTAGAGCGAAAAGGACGATAATTCGTGACCACCCTCAAAAAATCAAAAAATACACCCAATAAGCGTCCTAGAGCGAAAAGGGCTTTAATTCGTGACCACCCTCAAAAAATCGAAAAATCCACCCAAATCCTAAAAAAATTTAAATTTTTATATGAAAAACTTCTTTTGGCCATATCTCCTAAACTAAGCGTCCTAGAGCGAAAAGGATTATAATTCGTGACCACCCCCAAAACATCGAAAAATCCACCCAAATCCTACAAAAATTGAAATTTTTATATGAAAAACTTCTTTTGGCCATATCTCCTAAACTAAGCGTCCTAGAGCGAAAAGGACGATAATTCGTGACCACCCCCAAAAAATCGAAAAATCCACCCAAATCCTAAAAAAAATTGAAATTTTTATATGAAAAACTTCTTTTGGCCATATCTCCTAAACTAAGCGTCCTAGAGCGAAAAGGACGATAATTCGTGACCACCCCCAAAAAATCGAAAAATCCACCCAAATCCTAAAAAAAATTGAAATTTTTATATGAAAAACTTCTTTTGGCCATATCTCCTAAACTAAGCGTCCTAGAGCGAAAAGGACGATAATTCGTGACCACCCTCAAAAAATCGAAAAATCCACCCAAATCCTAAAAAAATTGAAATTTTTATATGAAAAACTTCTTTTGGCCATATCTCCTAAACTAAGCGTCCTAGAGCGAAAAGGGCTTTAATTCGTGACCACCCCCAAAAAATCGAAAAATCCACCCAAATCCTAAAAAAAATTGAAATTTTTATATGAAAAACTTCTTTTGGCCATATCTCCTAAACTAAGCGTCCTAGAGCGAAAAGGGCGATAATTCGTGACCACCCCCAATAAATCGAAAAATCCACCCAAATCCTAAAAAAATTGAAATTTTTATATGAAAAACTTCTTTTGGCCATATCTCCTAAACTAAGCGTCCTAGAGCGAAAGGGACGATAATTCGTGACCACCCCAAAAAATCGAAAAATCCACCCAAATCCTAAAAAATTGAAATTTTTATATGAAAAACTTCTTTTGGTCATATCTCCTAAACTAAGCGTCCTAGAGCGAAAAGGGCTTTAATTCGTGACCACCCTCAAAAAATCGAAAAATCCACCCAAATCCTAAAAAAATTTAAATTTTTATATGAAAAACTTCTTTTGGCCATATCTCCTAAACTAAGCGTCCTAGAGCGAAAAGGACGATAATTCGTGACCACCCCCAAAAAATCGAAAAATCCACCCAAATCCTAAAAAAATTGAAATTTTTATATGAAAAACTTCTTTTGGCCATATCTCCTAAGCGTCCTAGAGCGAAAAGGACGATAATTCGTGACCACCCCCAAAAAATCGAAAAATTCACCCGAATCCTAAAAAAATTGAAATTTTTATATGAAAAACTTCTTTTGCCCATATCTCCTAAACTAAGCGTCCTAGGGAGAAAAGGACGATAATTCGTGACCACCCCCAAAATATCGAAAAATCCAACCAAATCCTAAAAAAAATTGAAATTTTTATATGAAAAACTTCTTTTGGCCATATCTCCTAAACTAAGCGTCCTAGAGCGAAAAGGACGATAATTCGTGACCACCCCCAAAAAATCGAAAAATCCAACCAAATCCTAAAAAAATTTAAATTTTTATATGAAAAACTTCTTTTGGCCATATCTCCTAAACTAAGCGTCCTAGAGCGAAAAGGGCTTTAATTCGTGACCACCCCCAAAAAATCGAAAAATCCACCCAAATCCTAAAAAAATTGAAATTTTTATATGAAAAACTTCTTTTGGCCATATCTCTTAAACTAAGCGTCCTAGCGCGAAAAGGGCTTTAATTCGTGACCACCCCCAAAAAATCGAAAAATCCACCCAAATCCTAAAAAAATTGAAATTTTTATACGAAAAACTTCTTTTGGCCATATCTCCTAAACTAAGCGTCCTAGAGCGAAAAGGACGATAATTCGTGACCACCCTCAAAAAATCGAAAAATCCACCCAAATCCTAAAAAAATTTAAATTTTTATATGAAAAACTTCTTTTGGCCATATCTCCTAAACTAAGCGTCCTAGAGCGAAAAGGACGATAATTCGTGACCACCCCCAAAAAATCGAAAAATCCAACCAAATCCTAAAAAAATTTAAATTTTTATATGAAAAACTTCTTTTGGCCATATCTCCTAAACTAAGCGTCCTAGAGCGAAAAGGGCTTTAATTCGTGACCACCCTCAAAAAATCGAAAAATCCACCCAAATCCTAAAAAAAATTGAAATTTTTATATGAAAAACTTCTTTTGGCCATATCTCCTAAACTAAGCGTCCTAGAGCGAAAAGGGCTTTAATTCGTGACTACCCTAAAAAAATCGAAAAATCCACCCAAATCCTAAAACAATTGAAATTTTTATATGAAAAACTTCTTTTGGCCATATCTCCTAAACTAAGCGTCCTAGAGCGAAAAGGACTTTAATTCGTGACCACCCTCAAAAAATCAAAAAATACGCCCAAATCCTACAAAAATTGAAATTTTTATATGAAAAACTTCTTTTGGCCATATCTCCTAAACTAAGCGTCCTAGAGCGAAAAGGACGATAATTCGTGACCACCCCCAAAAAATCGAAAAATCCACCCAAATCCTAAAAAAAATTTAAATTTTTATATGAAAAACTTCTTTTGGCCATATCTCCTAAACTAAGCGTCCTAGAGCGAAAAGGACGATAATTCGTGACCACCCTCAAAAAATCGAAAAATCCACCCAAATCCTAAAAAAATTGAAATTTTTATATGAAAAACTTCTTTTGGCCATATCTCCTAAACTAAGCGTCCTAGAGCGAAAAGGGCGATAATTCGTGACCACCCCCAAGAAATCGAAAAATCCACCCAAATCCTAAAAAAATTGAAATTTTTATATGAAAAACTTCTTTTGGCCATATCTCCTAAACTAAGCGTCCTAGAGCGAAAAGGACGATAATTCGTGACCACCCTCAAAAAATCGAAAAATCCACCCAAATCCTAAAAAATTGAAATTTGTATATGAAACACTTCTTTTGGCCATATCTCCTAAACTAAGCGTCCTAGAGCGAAAAGGGCGATAATTCGTGACCACCCCCAAAAAATCGAAAAATCCACCCAAATCCTAAAAAATTGAAATTTTTATATGAAAAACTTCTTTTGGCCATATCTCCTAAACTAAGCGTCCTAGAGCGAAAAGGGCTTTAATTCGTGACCACCCCCAAAAAATCGAAAAATCCACCCAAATCCTAAAAAAATTGAAATTTTTATATGAAAAACTTCTTTTGGCCATATCTCCTAAACTAAGCGTCCTAGAGCGAAAAGGACGATAATTCGTGACCACCCCCAAAAAATCGACAAATCCACCCAAATCCTAAAAAAATTGAAATTTTTATATGAAAAACTTCTTTTGGTCATATCTCCTAAACTAAGCGTCCTAGAGCGAAAAGGACGATAATTCGTGACCACCCTCAAAAAATCGAAAAATCCACCCAAATCCTAAAAAAATTGAAATTTTTATATGAAAAACTTCTTTTGGCCATATCTCCTAAACTAAGCGTCCTAGAGCGAAAAGGACGATAATTCGTGACCACCCTCAAAAAATCGAAAAATCCAACCAAATCCTAAAAAAATTGAAATTTTTATATGAAAAACTTCTTTTGGCCATATCTCCTAAACTAAGCGTCCTAGAGCGAAAAGGGCTTTAATTCGTGACTACCCTAAAAAAATCGAAAAATCCACCCAAATCCTAAAACAATTGAAATTTTTATATGAAAAACTTCTTTTGGCCATATCTCCTAAACTAAGCGTCCTAGAGCGAAAAGGTCTATAATTCGTGACCACCCTCAAAAAATCAAAAAATACACCCAAATCCTACAAAAATTGAAATTTTTATATGAAAAACTTCTTTTGGCCATATCTCCTAAACTAAGCGTCCTAGAGCGAAAAGGACGATAATTCGTGACCACCCCCAAAAAATCGAAAAATCCACCCAAATCCTAAAAAAAATTTAAATTTTTATATGAAAAACTTCTTTTGGCCATATCTCCTAAACTAAGCGTCCTAGAGCGAAAAGGACGATAATTCGTGACCACCCTCAAAAAATCGAAAAATCCACCCAAATCCTAAAAAAATTGAAATTTTTATATGAAAAACTTCTTTTGGCCATATCTCCTAAACTAAGCGTCCTAGAGCGAAAAGGGCGATAATTCGTGACCACCCCCAAGAAATCGAAAAATCCACCCAAATCCTAAAAAAATTGAAATTTTTATATGAAAAACTTCTTTTGGCCATATCTCCTAAACTAAGCGTCCTAGAGCGAAAAGGACGATAATTCGTGACCACCCTCAAAAAATCGAAAAATCCACCCAAATCCTAAAAAATTGAAATTTGTATATGAAAAACTTCTTTTGGCCATATCTCCTAAACTAAGCGTCCTAGAGCGAAAAGGGCGATAATTCGTGACCACCCCCAAAAAATCGAAAAATCCACCCAAATCCTAAAAAATTGAAATTTTTATATGAAAAACTTCTTTTGGCCATATCTCCTAAACTAAGCGTCCTAGAGCGAAAAGGGCTTTAATTCGTGACCACCCCCAAAAAATCGAAAAATCCACCCAAATCCTAAAAAAATTGAAATTTTTATATGAAAAACTTCTTTTGGCCATATCTCCTAAACTAAGCGTCCTAGAGCGAAAAGGACGATAATTCGTGACCACCCTCAAAAAATCGACAAATCCACCCAAATCCTAAAAAAATTGAAATTTTTATATGAAAAACTTCTTTTGGTCATATCTCCTAAACTAAGCGTCCTAGAGCGAAAAGGACGATAATTCGTGACCACCCTCAAAAAATCGAAAAATCCACCCAAATCCTAAAAAAATTGAAATTTTTATATGAAAAACTTCTTTTGGCCATATCTCCTAAACTAAGCGTCCTAGAGCGAAAAGGACGATAATTCGTGACCACCCTCAAAAAATCGAAAAATCCAACCAAATCCTAAAAAAATTGAAATTTTTATATGAAAAACTTCTTTTGGCCATATCTCCTAAACTAAGCGTCCTAGAGCGAAAAGGACGATAATTCGTGACCACCCCCAAAAAATCGAAAAATCCACCCAAATCCTAAAAAATTGAAATTTTTATATGAAAAACTTCTTTTGGCCATATCTCCTAAACTAAGCGTCCTAGAGCGAAAAGGGCTTTAATTCGTGACCACCCCCAAAAAATCGAAAAATCCACCCAAATCCTAAAAAAATTGAAATTTTTATATGAAAAACTTCTTTTGGCCATATCTCCTAAACTAAGCGTCCTAGAGCGAAAAGGGCTTTAATTCGTGACCACCCTCAAAAAATCGAAAAATCCACCCAAATCCTAAAAAAATTGAAATTTTTATATGAAAAACTTCTTTTGGCCATATCTCCTAAACTAAGCGTCCTAGAGCGAAAAGGACGATAATTCGTGACCACCCTCAAAAAATCAAAAAATACACCCAATAAGCGTCCTAGAGCGAAAAGGGCTTTAATTCGTGACCACCCTCAAAAAATCGAAAAATCCACCCAAATCCTAAAAAAATTGAAATTTTTATATGAAAAACTTCTTTTGGCCATATCTCCTAAACTAAGCGTCCTAGAGCGAAAAGGACTATAATTCGTGACCACCCCCAAAACATCGAAAAATCCACCCAAATCCTACAAAAATTGAAATTTTTATATGAAAAACTTCTTTTGGCCATATCTCCTAAACTAAGCGTCCTAGAGCGAAAAGGACGATAATTCGTGACCACCCCCAAAAAATCGAAAAATCCACCCAAATCCTGAAAAAAATTGAAATTTTTATATGAAAAACTTCTTTTGGCCATATCTCCTAAACTAAACGTCCTAGAGCGAAAAGGACGATAATTCGTGACCACCCTCAAAAAATCGAAAAATCCACCCAAATCCTAAAAAAATTGAAATTTTTATATGAAAAACTTCTTTTGGCCATATCTCCTAAACTAAGCGTCCTAGAGCGAAAAGGACGATAATTCGTGACCACCCCCAAAAAATCGAAAAATCCACCCAAATCCTAAAAAAAATTGAAATTTTTATATGAAAAACTTCTTTTGGCCATATCTCCTAAACTAAGCGTCCTAGAGCGAAAAGGGCGATAATTCGTGACCACCCCCAAGAAATCGAAAAATCCACCCAAATCCTAAAAAAATTGAAATTTTTATATGAAAAACTTCTTTTGGCCATATCTCCTAAACTAAGCGTCCTAGAGCGAAAAGGGCTTTAATTCGTGACCACCCCCAAAAAATCGAAAAATCCACCCAAATCCTAAAAAAATTTGAAATTTTTATATGAAAAACTTCTTTTGGCCATATCTCCTAAACTAAGCGTCCTAGAGCGAAAAGGGCGATAATTCGTGACCACCCCCAAGAAATCGAAAAATCCACCCAAATCCTAAAAAAATTGAAATTTTTATATGAAAAACTTCTTTTGGCCATATCTCCTAAACTAAGCGTCCTAGAGCGAAAAGGACGATAATTCGTGACCACCCCAAAAAATCGAAAAATCCAACCAAATCCTAAAAAATTGAAATTTTTATATGAAAAACTTCTTTTGGTCATATCTCCTAAACTAGAGTGAAAAGGGCTTTAATTCGTGACCACCCTCAAAAAATCGAAAAATCCACCCAAATCCTAAAAAAATTGAAATTTTTATATGAAAAACTTCTTTTGGCCATATCTCCTAAACTAAGCGTCCTAGAGCGAAAAGGACGATAATTCGTGACCACCCCCAAAAAATCGAAAAATCCACCCAAATCCTAAAAAAATTGAAATTTTTATATGAAAAACTTCTTTTGGCCATATCTCCTAAGCGTCCTAGAGCGAAAAGGACGATAATTCGTGACCACCCCCAAAAAATCGAAAAATTCACCCGAATCCTAAAAAAATTGAAATTTTTATATGAAAAACTTCTTTTGCCCATATCTCCTAAACTAAGCGTCCTAGAGAGAAAAGGACGATAATTCGTGACCACCCCCAAAATATCGAAAAATCCAACCAAATCCTAAAAAAATTGAAATTTTTATATGAAAAACTTCTTTTGGCCATATCTCCTAAACTAAGCGTCCTAGAGCGAAAAGGACGATAATTCGTGACCACCCTCAAAAAATAGAAAAATCAAACCAAATCCTAAAAAAATTGAAATTTTTATATGAAAAACTTCTTTTGGCCATATCTCCTAAACTAAGCGTCCTAGAGCGAAAAGGGCTTTAATTCGTGACCACCCTCAAAAAATCGAAAAATCCACCCAAATCCTAAAAAATTGAAATTTTTATATGAAAAACTTCTTTTGGCCATATCTCTTAAACTAAGCGTCCTAGCGCGAAAAGGGCTTTAATTCGTGACCACCCCCAAAAAATCGAAAAATCCACCCAAATCCTAAAAAAATTGAAATTTTTATATGAAAAACTTCTTTTGGCCATATCTCCTAAACAAAGCGTCCTAGAGCGAAAAGGACGATAATTCGTGACCACCCTCAAAAAATCGAAAAATCCACCCAAATCCTAAAAAAATTTTAATTTTTATATGAAAAACTTCTTTTGGCCATATCTCCTAAACTAAGCGTCCTAGAGCGAAAAGGACGATAATTCGTGACCACCCCCAAAAAATCGAAAAATCCAACCAAATCCTAAAAAAATTTAAATTTTTATATGAAAAACTTCTTTTGGCCATATCTCCTAAACTAAGCGTCCTAGAGCGAAAAGGGCTTTAATTCGTGACCACCCTCAAAAAATCGAAAAATCCACCCAAATCCTAAAAAAATTGAAATTTTTATATGAAAAACTTCTTTTGGCCATATCTCCTAAACTAAGCGTCCTAGAGCGAAAAGGGCTTAATTCGTGACTACCCTAAAAAAATCGAAAAATCCACCCAAATCCTAAAAAATTGAAATTTTTATATGAAAAACTTCTTTTGGCCATATCTCCTAAACTAAGCGTCCTAGAGCGAAAAGGACGATAATTCGTGACCACCCCCAAAAAATCGAAAAATCCACCCAAATCCTAAAAAAATTTGAAATTTTTATATGAAAAACTTCTTTTGGCCATATCTCCTAAACTAAGCGTCCTAGAGCGAAAAGGGCGATAATTCGTGACCACCCCCAAGAAATCGAAAAATCCACCCAAATTCAAAAAAAATTGAAATTTTTATATGAAAAACTTCTTTTGGCCATATCTCCTAAACTAAGCGTCCTAGAGCGAAAAGGACGATAATTCGTGACCACCCCCAAAAAATCGAAAAATCCACCCAAATCCTAAAAAATTGAAATTTTTATATGAAAAACTTCTTTTGGCCATATCTCCTAAACTAAGCGTCCTAGAGCGAAAAGGGCTTTAATTCGTGACCACCCCCAAAAAATCGACAAATCCACCCAAATCCTAAAAAAATTGAAATTTTTATATGAAAAACTTCTTCTGGCCATATCTCCTAAACTAAGCGTCCTAGAGCGAAAAGGACGATAATTCGTGACCACCCTCAAAAAATCGACAAATCCACCCAAATCCTAAAAAATTGAAATTTTTATATGAAAAACTTCTTTTGGCCATATCTCCTAAACTAAGCGTCCTACAGCGAAAAGGGCTTTAATTCGTGACCACCCCCAAAAAATCGAAAAATCCACCCAAATCCTAAAAAAATTGAAATTTTG
Organism: Haematobia irritans; assembly: GCF_050003625.1. Lineage (NCBI taxonomy): Eukaryota > Metazoa > Arthropoda > Insecta > Diptera > Muscidae > Haematobia > Haematobia irritans. Next base: position 32,869,010 of record NC_134397.1, read on the forward strand.
ATATGAAAAACTTCTTTTGGCCATATCTCCTAAACTAAGCGTCCTAGAGCGAAAAGGACGATAATTCGTGACCACCCCCAAAAAATCGAAAAATCCACCCAAATCCTAAAAAAAATTGAAATTTTTATATGAAAAACTTCTTTTGGCCATATCTCCTAAACTAAGCGTCCTAGAGCGAAAAGGACGATAATTCGTGACCACCCCCAAAAAATCGAAAAATTCACCCGAATCCTAAAAAAATTGAAATTTTTATATGAAAAACTTCTTTTGCCCATATCTCCTAAACTAAGCGTCCTAGAGAGAAAAGGACGATAATTCGTGACCACCCTCAAAAAATCGTAAAATCCACCCAAATCCTAAAAAAATTGAAATTTTTATATGAAAAACTTCTTTTGGCCATATCTCCTAAACTAAGCGTCCTAGAGCGAAAAGGACGATAATTCGTGACCACCCTCAAAAAATCGTAAAATCCACCCAAATCCTAAAAAAATTGAAATTTTTTATGAAAAACTTCTTTTGGCCATATCTCCTAAACTAAGCGTCCTAGAGCGAAAAGGGCGATAATTCGTGACCACCCCCAAAAAATCGAAAAATCCACCCAAATCCTAAAAAAATTGAAATTTTTATATGAAAAACTTCTTTTGGCCATATCTCCTAAACTAAGCGTCCTAGAGCGAAAAGGGCTTTAATTCGTGGCCACCCTCAAAAAATCGAAAAATCCACCCAATCCTAAAAAAATTGAAATTTTTATATGAAAAACTTCGTTTGGCCATATCTCCTAAACTAAGCGTCCTAGAGCGAAAAGGGCTTTAATTCGTGATCACCCTCAAAAAATCGAAAAATCCACCCAAATCCTAAAAAAGTTGAAATTTTTATATGAAAAACTTCTTTTGCCCATATCTCCTAAACTAAGCGTCCTAGAGCGAAAAGGACGATAATTCGTGACCACCCTCAAAAAATCGAAAAATCCACCCAAATCCTAAAAATATTGAAATTTTTATATGAAAAACTTCTCCTAAACTAAGCGTCCTAGAGCGAAAAGGGCGATAATTCGTGACCACCCCCAAAAAATCGAAAAATCCACCCAAATCCTTAAAACATTCAAATTTTTATATGAAAAACTTCTTTTGGCCATATCTCCTAAACTAAGCGTCCTAGAGCGAAAGGGACGATAATTCGTGACCACCCTCAAAAAATCGAAAAATCCACCCAAATCCTAAAAAAATTGAAATTTTTATATGAAAAACTTCTTTTGGCCATATCTCCTAAACTAAGCGTCCTAGAGCGAAAAGGACGATAATTCGTGACCACCCTCAAAAAATCGAAAAATCCACCCAAATCCTAAAAAAATTGAAATTTTTATATGAAAAACTTCTTTTGGCCATATCTCCTAAACTAAGCGTCCTAGAGCGAAAAGGGCGATAATTCGTGACCACCCCCAAAAAATCGAAAAATCCAACCAAATCCTAAAAAAATTGAAATTTTTATATGAAAAACTTCTTTTGGCCATATCTCCTAAACTAAGCGTCCTAGAGCGAAAAGGGCTTTAATTCCCAAAAAATCGAAAAATCCACCCAAATCCTAAAAAAATTGAAATTTTTATATGAAAAACTTCTTTTGGCCATATCTCCTAAACTAAGCGTCCTAGAGCGAAAAGGACTTTAATTCGTGACCACCCTCAAAAAATCGAAAAATCCACCCAAATCCTAAAAAAATTCAAATTTTTATATGAAAAACTTCTTTTGGCCATATCTCCTAAACTAAGCGTCCTAGAGCGAAAGGGACGATAATTCGTGACCACCCCCAAAAAATCGAAAAATCCACCCAAATCCTAAAAAAATTGAAATTTTTATATGAAAAACTTCTTTTGGCCATATCTCCTAAACTAAGCGTCCTAGAGCGAAAAGGACGATAATTCGTGACCACCCTCAAAAAATCGTAAAATCCACCCAAATCCTAAAAAAATTGAAATTTTTATATGAAAAACTTCTTTTGGCCATATCTCCTAAACTAAGCGTCCTAGAGCGAAAAGGGCGATAATTCGTGACCAACCCCAAAAAATCGAAAAATCCACCCAAATCCTAAAAAAATTGAAATTTTTATATGAAAAACTTCTTTTGGCCATATCTCCTAAACTAAGCGTCCTAGAGCGAAAAGGGCGATAATTCGTGACCACCCCCAAAAAATCGAAAAATCCAACCAAATCCTAAAAAATTGAAATTTTTATATGAAAAACTTCTTTTGGCCATATCTCCTAAACTAAGCGTCCTAGAGCGAAAAGGGCTTTAATTCGTGACCATCCCCAAAAAATCGAAAAATCCACCCAAATCCTAAAAAAATTGAAATTTTTATATGAAAAACTTCTTTTGGCCATATCTTCTAAACTAAGCGTCCTAGAGCGAAAAGGACTTTAATTCGTGACCACCCTCAAAAAATCGAAAAATCCACCCAAATCCTAAAAAAATTCAAATTTTTATATGAAAAACTTTTTTTGGCCATATCTCCTAAACTAAGCGTCCTAGAGCGAAAAGGACGATAATTCATGACCACCTCCAAAAAATCGAAAAATCCACCCAAATCCTAAAAAAATTGAAATTTTTATATGAAAAACTTTTTTTGGCCATATCTCCTAAACTAAGCGTCCTAGAGCGAAAAGGACGATAATTCGTGACCACCCTCAAAAAATCGAAAAATCCACCCAATCCTAAAAAAATTTAAATTTTTATATGAAAAACTTCGTTTGGCCATATCTCCTAAACTAAGCGTCCTAGAGCGAAAAGGGCTTTAATTCGTGACCACCCTCAAAAAATCGAAAAATCCACCCAAATCCTAAAAAAATTGAAATTTTTATATGAAAAACTTCTTTTGGCCATATCTCCTAAACTAAGCGTCCTAGAGCGAAAAAGGCTTTAATTCGTGACCACCCCCAAAAAATCGAAAAATCCACCCAAATCCTAAAAAAATTGAAATTTTTATATGAAAAACTTCTTTTGGCCATATATCCTAAACTAAGCGTCCTAGAGCGAAAAGGACTTTAATTCGTGACCACCCTCAAAAAATCGAAAAATCCAACCAAATCCTAAAAAAATTCAAATTTTTATATGAAAAACTTCTTTTGGCCATATCTCCTAAACTAAGCGTCCTAGAGCGAAAGGGATGATAATTCGTGACCACCCCCAAAAAATCGAAAAATCCACCCAAATCCTAAAAAAATTGAAATTTTTATATGAAAAACTTCTTTTGGCCATATCTCCTAAACTAAGCGTCCTAGAGCGAAAAGGGCTTTAATTCGTGACCACCCTCAAAAAATCGAAAAATCCACCCAAATCCTAAAAAATTGAAATTTTTATATGAAAAACTTCTTTTGGCCATATCTCCTAAACTAAGCGTCCTAGAGCGAAAAGGACGATAATTCGTGACCACCCTCAAAAAATCAAAAAATACACCCAATAAGCGTCCTAGAGCGAAAAGGGCTTTAATTCGTGACCACCCTCAAAAAATCGAAAAATCCACCCAAATCCTAAAAAAATTTAAATTTTTATATGAAAAACTTCTTTTGGCCATATCTCCTAAACTAAGCGTCCTAGAGCGAAAAGGATTATAATTCGTGACCACCCCCAAAACATCGAAAAATCCACCCAAATCCTACAAAAATTGAAATTTTTATATGAAAAACTTCTTTTGGCCATATCTCCTAAACTAAGCGTCCTAGAGCGAAAAGGACGATAATTCGTGACCACCCCCAAAAAATCGAAAAATCCACCCAAATCCTAAAAAAAATTGAAATTTTTATATGAAAAACTTCTTTTGGCCATATCTCCTAAACTAAGCGTCCTAGAGCGAAAAGGACGATAATTCGTGACCACCCCCAAAAAATCGAAAAATCCACCCAAATCCTAAAAAAAATTGAAATTTTTATATGAAAAACTTCTTTTGGCCATATCTCCTAAACTAAGCGTCCTAGAGCGAAAAGGACGATAATTCGTGACCACCCTCAAAAAATCGAAAAATCCACCCAAATCCTAAAAAAATTGAAATTTTTATATGAAAAACTTCTTTTGGCCATATCTCCTAAACTAAGCGTCCTAGAGCGAAAAGGGCTTTAATTCGTGACCACCCCCAAAAAATCGAAAAATCCACCCAAATCCTAAAAAAAATTGAAATTTTTATATGAAAAACTTCTTTTGGCCATATCTCCTAAACTAAGCGTCCTAGAGCGAAAAGGGCGATAATTCGTGACCACCCCCAATAAATCGAAAAATCCACCCAAATCCTAAAAAAATTGAAATTTTTATATGAAAAACTTCTTTTGGCCATATCTCCTAAACTAAGCGTCCTAGAGCGAAAGGGACGATAATTCGTGACCACCCCAAAAAATCGAAAAATCCACCCAAATCCTAAAAAATTGAAATTTTTATATGAAAAACTTCTTTTGGTCATATCTCCTAAACTAAGCGTCCTAGAGCGAAAAGGGCTTTAATTCGTGACCACCCTCAAAAAATCGAAAAATCCACCCAAATCCTAAAAAAATTTAAATTTTTATATGAAAAACTTCTTTTGGCCATATCTCCTAAACTAAGCGTCCTAGAGCGAAAAGGACGATAATTCGTGACCACCCCCAAAAAATCGAAAAATCCACCCAAATCCTAAAAAAATTGAAATTTTTATATGAAAAACTTCTTTTGGCCATATCTCCTAAGCGTCCTAGAGCGAAAAGGACGATAATTCGTGACCACCCCCAAAAAATCGAAAAATTCACCCGAATCCTAAAAAAATTGAAATTTTTATATGAAAAACTTCTTTTGCCCATATCTCCTAAACTAAGCGTCCTAGGGAGAAAAGGACGATAATTCGTGACCACCCCCAAAATATCGAAAAATCCAACCAAATCCTAAAAAAAATTGAAATTTTTATATGAAAAACTTCTTTTGGCCATATCTCCTAAACTAAGCGTCCTAGAGCGAAAAGGACGATAATTCGTGACCACCCCCAAAAAATCGAAAAATCCAACCAAATCCTAAAAAAATTTAAATTTTTATATGAAAAACTTCTTTTGGCCATATCTCCTAAACTAAGCGTCCTAGAGCGAAAAGGGCTTTAATTCGTGACCACCCCCAAAAAATCGAAAAATCCACCCAAATCCTAAAAAAATTGAAATTTTTATATGAAAAACTTCTTTTGGCCATATCTCTTAAACTAAGCGTCCTAGCGCGAAAAGGGCTTTAATTCGTGACCACCCCCAAAAAATCGAAAAATCCACCCAAATCCTAAAAAAATTGAAATTTTTATACGAAAAACTTCTTTTGGCCATATCTCCTAAACTAAGCGTCCTAGAGCGAAAAGGACGATAATTCGTGACCACCCTCAAAAAATCGAAAAATCCACCCAAATCCTAAAAAAATTTAAATTTTTATATGAAAAACTTCTTTTGGCCATATCTCCTAAACTAAGCGTCCTAGAGCGAAAAGGACGATAATTCGTGACCACCCCCAAAAAATCGAAAAATCCAACCAAATCCTAAAAAAATTTAAATTTTTATATGAAAAACTTCTTTTGGCCATATCTCCTAAACTAAGCGTCCTAGAGCGAAAAGGGCTTTAATTCGTGACCACCCTCAAAAAATCGAAAAATCCACCCAAATCCTAAAAAAAATTGAAATTTTTATATGAAAAACTTCTTTTGGCCATATCTCCTAAACTAAGCGTCCTAGAGCGAAAAGGGCTTTAATTCGTGACTACCCTAAAAAAATCGAAAAATCCACCCAAATCCTAAAACAATTGAAATTTTTATATGAAAAACTTCTTTTGGCCATATCTCCTAAACTAAGCGTCCTAGAGCGAAAAGGACTTTAATTCGTGACCACCCTCAAAAAATCAAAAAATACGCCCAAATCCTACAAAAATTGAAATTTTTATATGAAAAACTTCTTTTGGCCATATCTCCTAAACTAAGCGTCCTAGAGCGAAAAGGACGATAATTCGTGACCACCCCCAAAAAATCGAAAAATCCACCCAAATCCTAAAAAAAATTTAAATTTTTATATGAAAAACTTCTTTTGGCCATATCTCCTAAACTAAGCGTCCTAGAGCGAAAAGGACGATAATTCGTGACCACCCTCAAAAAATCGAAAAATCCACCCAAATCCTAAAAAAATTGAAATTTTTATATGAAAAACTTCTTTTGGCCATATCTCCTAAACTAAGCGTCCTAGAGCGAAAAGGGCGATAATTCGTGACCACCCCCAAGAAATCGAAAAATCCACCCAAATCCTAAAAAAATTGAAATTTTTATATGAAAAACTTCTTTTGGCCATATCTCCTAAACTAAGCGTCCTAGAGCGAAAAGGACGATAATTCGTGACCACCCTCAAAAAATCGAAAAATCCACCCAAATCCTAAAAAATTGAAATTTGTATATGAAACACTTCTTTTGGCCATATCTCCTAAACTAAGCGTCCTAGAGCGAAAAGGGCGATAATTCGTGACCACCCCCAAAAAATCGAAAAATCCACCCAAATCCTAAAAAATTGAAATTTTTATATGAAAAACTTCTTTTGGCCATATCTCCTAAACTAAGCGTCCTAGAGCGAAAAGGGCTTTAATTCGTGACCACCCCCAAAAAATCGAAAAATCCACCCAAATCCTAAAAAAATTGAAATTTTTATATGAAAAACTTCTTTTGGCCATATCTCCTAAACTAAGCGTCCTAGAGCGAAAAGGACGATAATTCGTGACCACCCCCAAAAAATCGACAAATCCACCCAAATCCTAAAAAAATTGAAATTTTTATATGAAAAACTTCTTTTGGTCATATCTCCTAAACTAAGCGTCCTAGAGCGAAAAGGACGATAATTCGTGACCACCCTCAAAAAATCGAAAAATCCACCCAAATCCTAAAAAAATTGAAATTTTTATATGAAAAACTTCTTTTGGCCATATCTCCTAAACTAAGCGTCCTAGAGCGAAAAGGACGATAATTCGTGACCACCCTCAAAAAATCGAAAAATCCAACCAAATCCTAAAAAAATTGAAATTTTTATATGAAAAACTTCTTTTGGCCATATCTCCTAAACTAAGCGTCCTAGAGCGAAAAGGGCTTTAATTCGTGACTACCCTAAAAAAATCGAAAAATCCACCCAAATCCTAAAACAATTGAAATTTTTATATGAAAAACTTCTTTTGGCCATATCTCCTAAACTAAGCGTCCTAGAGCGAAAAGGTCTATAATTCGTGACCACCCTCAAAAAATCAAAAAATACACCCAAATCCTACAAAAATTGAAATTTTTATATGAAAAACTTCTTTTGGCCATATCTCCTAAACTAAGCGTCCTAGAGCGAAAAGGACGATAATTCGTGACCACCCCCAAAAAATCGAAAAATCCACCCAAATCCTAAAAAAAATTTAAATTTTTATATGAAAAACTTCTTTTGGCCATATCTCCTAAACTAAGCGTCCTAGAGCGAAAAGGACGATAATTCGTGACCACCCTCAAAAAATCGAAAAATCCACCCAAATCCTAAAAAAATTGAAATTTTTATATGAAAAACTTCTTTTGGCCATATCTCCTAAACTAAGCGTCCTAGAGCGAAAAGGGCGATAATTCGTGACCACCCCCAAGAAATCGAAAAATCCACCCAAATCCTAAAAAAATTGAAATTTTTATATGAAAAACTTCTTTTGGCCATATCTCCTAAACTAAGCGTCCTAGAGCGAAAAGGACGATAATTCGTGACCACCCTCAAAAAATCGAAAAATCCACCCAAATCCTAAAAAATTGAAATTTGTATATGAAAAACTTCTTTTGGCCATATCTCCTAAACTAAGCGTCCTAGAGCGAAAAGGGCGATAATTCGTGACCACCCCCAAAAAATCGAAAAATCCACCCAAATCCTAAAAAATTGAAATTTTTATATGAAAAACTTCTTTTGGCCATATCTCCTAAACTAAGCGTCCTAGAGCGAAAAGGGCTTTAATTCGTGACCACCCCCAAAAAATCGAAAAATCCACCCAAATCCTAAAAAAATTGAAATTTTTATATGAAAAACTTCTTTTGGCCATATCTCCTAAACTAAGCGTCCTAGAGCGAAAAGGACGATAATTCGTGACCACCCTCAAAAAATCGACAAATCCACCCAAATCCTAAAAAAATTGAAATTTTTATATGAAAAACTTCTTTTGGTCATATCTCCTAAACTAAGCGTCCTAGAGCGAAAAGGACGATAATTCGTGACCACCCTCAAAAAATCGAAAAATCCACCCAAATCCTAAAAAAATTGAAATTTTTATATGAAAAACTTCTTTTGGCCATATCTCCTAAACTAAGCGTCCTAGAGCGAAAAGGACGATAATTCGTGACCACCCTCAAAAAATCGAAAAATCCAACCAAATCCTAAAAAAATTGAAATTTTTATATGAAAAACTTCTTTTGGCCATATCTCCTAAACTAAGCGTCCTAGAGCGAAAAGGACGATAATTCGTGACCACCCCCAAAAAATCGAAAAATCCACCCAAATCCTAAAAAATTGAAATTTTTATATGAAAAACTTCTTTTGGCCATATCTCCTAAACTAAGCGTCCTAGAGCGAAAAGGGCTTTAATTCGTGACCACCCCCAAAAAATCGAAAAATCCACCCAAATCCTAAAAAAATTGAAATTTTTATATGAAAAACTTCTTTTGGCCATATCTCCTAAACTAAGCGTCCTAGAGCGAAAAGGGCTTTAATTCGTGACCACCCTCAAAAAATCGAAAAATCCACCCAAATCCTAAAAAAATTGAAATTTTTATATGAAAAACTTCTTTTGGCCATATCTCCTAAACTAAGCGTCCTAGAGCGAAAAGGACGATAATTCGTGACCACCCTCAAAAAATCAAAAAATACACCCAATAAGCGTCCTAGAGCGAAAAGGGCTTTAATTCGTGACCACCCTCAAAAAATCGAAAAATCCACCCAAATCCTAAAAAAATTGAAATTTTTATATGAAAAACTTCTTTTGGCCATATCTCCTAAACTAAGCGTCCTAGAGCGAAAAGGACTATAATTCGTGACCACCCCCAAAACATCGAAAAATCCACCCAAATCCTACAAAAATTGAAATTTTTATATGAAAAACTTCTTTTGGCCATATCTCCTAAACTAAGCGTCCTAGAGCGAAAAGGACGATAATTCGTGACCACCCCCAAAAAATCGAAAAATCCACCCAAATCCTGAAAAAAATTGAAATTTTTATATGAAAAACTTCTTTTGGCCATATCTCCTAAACTAAACGTCCTAGAGCGAAAAGGACGATAATTCGTGACCACCCTCAAAAAATCGAAAAATCCACCCAAATCCTAAAAAAATTGAAATTTTTATATGAAAAACTTCTTTTGGCCATATCTCCTAAACTAAGCGTCCTAGAGCGAAAAGGACGATAATTCGTGACCACCCCCAAAAAATCGAAAAATCCACCCAAATCCTAAAAAAAATTGAAATTTTTATATGAAAAACTTCTTTTGGCCATATCTCCTAAACTAAGCGTCCTAGAGCGAAAAGGGCGATAATTCGTGACCACCCCCAAGAAATCGAAAAATCCACCCAAATCCTAAAAAAATTGAAATTTTTATATGAAAAACTTCTTTTGGCCATATCTCCTAAACTAAGCGTCCTAGAGCGAAAAGGGCTTTAATTCGTGACCACCCCCAAAAAATCGAAAAATCCACCCAAATCCTAAAAAAATTTGAAATTTTTATATGAAAAACTTCTTTTGGCCATATCTCCTAAACTAAGCGTCCTAGAGCGAAAAGGGCGATAATTCGTGACCACCCCCAAGAAATCGAAAAATCCACCCAAATCCTAAAAAAATTGAAATTTTTATATGAAAAACTTCTTTTGGCCATATCTCCTAAACTAAGCGTCCTAGAGCGAAAAGGACGATAATTCGTGACCACCCCAAAAAATCGAAAAATCCAACCAAATCCTAAAAAATTGAAATTTTTATATGAAAAACTTCTTTTGGTCATATCTCCTAAACTAGAGTGAAAAGGGCTTTAATTCGTGACCACCCTCAAAAAATCGAAAAATCCACCCAAATCCTAAAAAAATTGAAATTTTTATATGAAAAACTTCTTTTGGCCATATCTCCTAAACTAAGCGTCCTAGAGCGAAAAGGACGATAATTCGTGACCACCCCCAAAAAATCGAAAAATCCACCCAAATCCTAAAAAAATTGAAATTTTTATATGAAAAACTTCTTTTGGCCATATCTCCTAAGCGTCCTAGAGCGAAAAGGACGATAATTCGTGACCACCCCCAAAAAATCGAAAAATTCACCCGAATCCTAAAAAAATTGAAATTTTTATATGAAAAACTTCTTTTGCCCATATCTCCTAAACTAAGCGTCCTAGAGAGAAAAGGACGATAATTCGTGACCACCCCCAAAATATCGAAAAATCCAACCAAATCCTAAAAAAATTGAAATTTTTATATGAAAAACTTCTTTTGGCCATATCTCCTAAACTAAGCGTCCTAGAGCGAAAAGGACGATAATTCGTGACCACCCTCAAAAAATAGAAAAATCAAACCAAATCCTAAAAAAATTGAAATTTTTATATGAAAAACTTCTTTTGGCCATATCTCCTAAACTAAGCGTCCTAGAGCGAAAAGGGCTTTAATTCGTGACCACCCTCAAAAAATCGAAAAATCCACCCAAATCCTAAAAAATTGAAATTTTTATATGAAAAACTTCTTTTGGCCATATCTCTTAAACTAAGCGTCCTAGCGCGAAAAGGGCTTTAATTCGTGACCACCCCCAAAAAATCGAAAAATCCACCCAAATCCTAAAAAAATTGAAATTTTTATATGAAAAACTTCTTTTGGCCATATCTCCTAAACAAAGCGTCCTAGAGCGAAAAGGACGATAATTCGTGACCACCCTCAAAAAATCGAAAAATCCACCCAAATCCTAAAAAAATTTTAATTTTTATATGAAAAACTTCTTTTGGCCATATCTCCTAAACTAAGCGTCCTAGAGCGAAAAGGACGATAATTCGTGACCACCCCCAAAAAATCGAAAAATCCAACCAAATCCTAAAAAAATTTAAATTTTTATATGAAAAACTTCTTTTGGCCATATCTCCTAAACTAAGCGTCCTAGAGCGAAAAGGGCTTTAATTCGTGACCACCCTCAAAAAATCGAAAAATCCACCCAAATCCTAAAAAAATTGAAATTTTTATATGAAAAACTTCTTTTGGCCATATCTCCTAAACTAAGCGTCCTAGAGCGAAAAGGGCTTAATTCGTGACTACCCTAAAAAAATCGAAAAATCCACCCAAATCCTAAAAAATTGAAATTTTTATATGAAAAACTTCTTTTGGCCATATCTCCTAAACTAAGCGTCCTAGAGCGAAAAGGACGATAATTCGTGACCACCCCCAAAAAATCGAAAAATCCACCCAAATCCTAAAAAAATTTGAAATTTTTATATGAAAAACTTCTTTTGGCCATATCTCCTAAACTAAGCGTCCTAGAGCGAAAAGGGCGATAATTCGTGACCACCCCCAAGAAATCGAAAAATCCACCCAAATTCAAAAAAAATTGAAATTTTTATATGAAAAACTTCTTTTCGCCATATCTCCTAAACTAAGCGTCCTAGAGCGAAAAGGACGATAATTCGTGACCACCCCCAAAAAATCGAAAAATCCACCCAAATCCTAAAAAATTGAAATTTTTATATGAAAAACTTCTTTTGGCCATATCTCCTAAACTAAGCGTCCTAGAGCGAAAAGGGCTTTAATTCGTGACCACCCCCAAAAAATCGACAAATCCACCCAAATCCTAAAAAAATTGAAATTTTTATATGAAAAACTTCTTCTGGCCATATCTCCTAAACTAAGCGTCCTAGAGCGAAAAGGACGATAATTCGTGACCACCCTCAAAAAATCGACAAATCCACCCAAATCCTAAAAAATTGAAATTTTTATATGAAAAACTTCTTTTGGCCATATCTCCTAAACTAAGCGTCCTACAGCGAAAAGGGCTTTAATTCGTGACCACCCCCAAAAAATCGAAAAATCCACCCAAATCCTAAAAAAATTGAAATTTTGATATGAAAAACTTCTTTTGGCCATATCTCCTAAACTAAGCGTCCTAGAGCGAAAAGGACGATAATTCGTGACCACCCCCAAAAAATCGAAAAATCCAC